>NW_008795259.1:3447306-3498905 GCF_000699145.1 Aptenodytes forsteri | reverse complement strand
ACATCGTTGGTGGGTATACTTGTGTTTCTTGTAGGCACTTTCTTTGCTGGATTTTTTTTTTTTTGCAAGTGTAATGAAACTGGTTTCTGTATTCTCCAAAAATTGAATTATATTGGACTTTGTCTATATGTGTGCATACTGGTGTCTATAGTTTTATTAAAATATGAAAATATAGGAAGATAAAAAAATACAAAATATTTTGTTTGGATGGCTACTTATTTACAGCACTCTTAACAGATCCCATCACCAAACACACAGTTACTTTGTTCTTTTCTTCCTTTTCCAAATTTTTTATTTGTACTTATCAAACTATTATATCTGAAGTAACTTTAATTGATAATGGTACTACTAGACAGCAATATTTTTGAAGGTGCAAAACAGAAGGAAAAAAAAAGGCATAAATAAAAGCTTTGCAGATTTCTGCCATGTATTGAGAGACAAAAATAAATAAGAATTGGGCATCAAGATATGTAGCATGACTTTCTACCTTAAGTAGGGTTATTTAAATGTATCAGTATAATTACTGCTGACCTCTAGCATGATTTTGCTGAGATAAACAATAACTTTCATTGTTAAACATCTCATTTTAGGGATGGTTTACTGAAGTAAAAAATTATTTTTAAGGTCACAACAAGTTCAGTTCACATCAAAATGCTTCATAACTTAGTAGGCATACTACCATGGAATTGGTATGAAGCTAAATAAATAGGTCACTTATATGTTATAATGAGAAATTGAACTGAAAAGCAACTAATTTAGGAGATTGCCTACACACAAACAACAAATGACTTGAAACCAAATTCAGATAAATTAGTGAGATGCTTTCTGGAAATACACAGTAATGAGTAATGCCTAAAACACAGCAAGCACATTGTAGGTGTGACTTAAAAACAATCTGCGAAAGCAGAAAGGGCCTGTGGGAGGGAGAGTTGCTTTGTGTGTATTATCTAAGAGAATGCTCCACAGACTTTTTTAGTTTTTCTTATTTGCTTCTATAAATACGTGTTTGAAGTTGAGTAGGAGGGCATTAAGCAATCACAATATACACATTGTCGGAAGGAGTGTTTTTGGGCAACTGTAGTATTATAACCAGATTTACAGCTTCTGGTCTTAGTTTCAGTTGCTGCTGACTTGGGCAAGTCCCTTAACTTTTCTGTTTTTCACTCTATTCATCTGTAAAATGGAGGGAGGAGGAAGGATCTTCCACAAAAGCTTTGTTTCTTTTTGCTTTTGCTGTATCCTAACCCATCTTTGTTTAAAAACTGCTTAAGTCTTTTTTGTATTTAGAAATCACCCATGAATTCCTTGTATACAGCACTTCCCTAGATACCTTTTGAGGCCGTGGTTGAGACATGCCAAATTTTAATGGTGGCAGTTGACCATGTTTTGTCATAGCAGGGTAATTTATCTACTGAAGTAGAGTTCATTGTGGTAATATTATAACAAAAACTGTAGCAAAAATTCACCAGTATAAACAAGGGCCAGGCAGTCTCTTTGGGGATATTTTAGGCTTAAGGTAGGAACTGTATTTTAAGTTTGTAGGAAATAGTGGTTGATAACCCCTTTAGCATTTATATTCCAGGTAAAAGATACAGTAAGACACAGAACCAACTTTTCCTCAGTTTCATAATACCCAAAGAATAACATATCTGAACAGCTTTCTTCTCCTGAGGTGTGATGTTTTATTATGTGGAAACAAAAAACCAAAAGCCGCACTTTACTGCTGTTCTTTTTCTTTTAAGCGGGTCCAAAAATAATAAATACAGATTGTCTTAGTGGCTTTTTTCACGATTTTCAGGTTGCCATGCAGGCATTACTTTCATGATCCGCCTCCACCCCAGCATTTACAGAAATAAAAGTTACTCCTAAACCTAAAGTTGGTGACATGCCATAAACTATCTACTGGATGAAAAGCAGGTTTACATGACTTAGAAGCCTTTTTTGTCCACCTCTTTGACCCAAATCCCATAGGATGATGTCCCTCTTCTAGAGCAGTGACACCCCTCTGCTTCATGTTGTCCTGTACAACCGCTTCCTGCCCAATACCAGCAGGCAGCCTCATTAAAAAAAAAATGTGTGACTTAACAGGGAGGAGAGAAAGACAGGGAAAAACTGACTAATGACTCTGATGCTGTGAACTCTTTTGCACTTTCAGAGTGAAATTGATACATGCATCAAGACATTCATACTTCAGGTTTGGAAACCTGAAGGTAGAAAAAGCCCCCCAAACCAGTTGATTTTTTTTCCTCCGTGTGAAAGCGATTTCAATCAGTTTTTCTTAGAAACCTTTTGCTGAAATAAAACGCAGAACTATCAGATATCCAAGGTGAAATTCTATCCCAACTTAGATCAAGAGGGGGAGGAGGGAGGGTGTCACAGGCATCTATAATGTAATTGCCGATATATGCTGCCACAAACAAGCTATAATAATCTTTCATGACCCTTTAGAGGAGGCTGTCTGGTGTAGAAGACTGTGATTCAGATAAAAAAATATACACTGATCTATGGTAATAATTCTGTAGATAGCTTAAGTACGAAAGTCCATCACTACAAAAGGGTCCTCTGGTAATATATGAATCATGATTCCCCCCCTTATTTGGGATAATTTGGAAATAAAGAGCTTACCATATGGCGTGGAAGTTTTTATATATTTGTGTGGTATACATTTGACATGCTTGCCTAAAGCTAACAAGTCATTTGCCTTTCAGCCATCCCAGTTTGAACAGTGCATTATCCACTCCTTGCAGTCTCTTAAAACTGTGCTGGACTGCAAACCTGGAGAGGCTAGCGTAAGTTTTGATTCATGCTTTTATTTTTGTTCTTTTTATGTAAATTACTATTGGGTTTCAGAACAAGAACTTTCAGAGAATGATACAGGGATATAACTTTCCTCTTTATTTTTTTTTCCACGTAAACCCTTTTCACTGGTGCTAGCTTTTAGAATTTTGTTTGTGTTTCCTTTTTTCCTTTGGCGTAATTGTGTGTGTATGGGGCAGATTGGACCTATATTTAAATCTTCAAAGCATTTCTTTTGAAAAAATTTTGCTAACGTAATTTTCAGATCGCAGTAGATGTGACTTTATTTACATGAGGAAAAAAAAGGGGGGGAGGCATTCCTAGGAGTTACTCTTCACTCGCTGTTGCATCCAAACTACTTGCAGAACTTGAATTCAGCTTTTTACTTCTGTAACCTTTATTCTAAATCAGGAGTCATGATTGTCCCGATCCACTTAGTACCTTGAGGCCCTGATTGATTGTGATACTGATGCTTAATGAACATTATTCAAAATAATCTGCAGTGCATGGTGAATCCTTCTTGTTAGGGTGCAAAGATCTTTGAATATCCGGGAAGCTTTTGCTGCAATTCCATTAGCCAACAATGATACGTATCACGTGTACTAGGTACTAGGACTTCTTTCCTTTTAGTGTTATTTCTTCGTGCTTGTCAGACTGTTTACTGGGACTTGTATTCTCTCTCCCCATTTTAGGGTGGGGAAAAACTGAAATTGATCCATGAGAAAACACTGTATTCCAGCAGCCATTCCTATAATTATGTCATCTCTTTAGGGATAGGTTACTCAGGCCTTCCTTGAGAATAAGGCCATGTGAAGCTGTTCTGCTGAAATTATATGCTTGCATCTTCAGGTTTTCCAGCAGCAGAAAACACAGGAGGATGTGTGCCAGCTAAGCATTGGGATCATGCAGGTAACTCGAGCACTTTTAAGTATGAAAATGTGAACACAAGTGATCAACAAAAATGTGTGCTTTGTACCCTGCCCAACTCCCAAAAGGTACCTTAAGTTGATGACTGTGTTATTCCTCTGATACACTCTGGGATACTGAGAAATGTTTGACTTTAAAAGTATGCAGAGCTAGCTAGCTGAATCTGATGATATCAAATCCTCAGAGGGTAAGTGACATATTCAAGTATTTTACTGATTGTGACTGTTCAAGATTTTACTGATGATTGAGAGACACTTGCTGAGCTGATGTCATCTAACATCGATATACTGCAGTAAAAGGAGCAATGCTGATTTTCATCAGCTGAAGATATAGCTTTTAATTTTTGTATCAGAAACCAATATTCTTTGTAACAAAACCTGATTTTTTTAAAAATATATTTGAAATTAGATAATAACATGCTTTAGGCTTTTGAACCATAGTCTTCTCAAATAAGAAACCATGAGCCAAAGCAAAACATGGATTTTAGTGATGCTTCTGTTTACTTGGGATCAACTGTTTAGATTGAACACTTGAAAACTATTAACAATGCCTTCTTTGCAAATCAGCAGATTATCACTGTGTAATTTTAGCCATGCATGATGAGAATCACTTCGCAGGATTAAAAACTCCTGTGTTTTGCTACAAGTAAACTGTGATGCATATACAATTGAAAATATGCATTCAAAAGGTGTAACTAAAATGTTACTGTATTTATGTACGGTTTAAGACAAAGAAAGGTGATGATGATTGTTCTGCTTCTATTGACTGTAGTAAAAGTGAATTTAAGATTTTTTTTTTAGTTCTGGCAGAAAATGTAGATGTTGCTTTATTGTTTCCTAGGTCTTTATAGACTGTTTGGAACAACTGAGCACCAAACCTGATGGTGACATAGATACAGCACAGTAAGTAAAATAAATAGGACCTAAGTGTAGTATTCTGAAATTGTGGGTGCGAGTCTCAAATTTCAGTGGTGGTGTGGTTTTATTCATATTTCTTGTGAATACTTTTGCCTCTGGTTAGTGACGCTTTGAAATAAGAGCAGATACTTTTTATGCCAAACAATTGAGTGACATCATGTAATAAATATTGTACAAGGTAATGAATATGGTATTACTTATACCATTTTATTCAATGACAGGAGTTGTGTGCTATAGAGGCAGGTATGTTGTTTTTGACATGACCTTCCATGGAATGAGTTGTCCTTGTCACTAAGTAATGTCTAGTCATGGAGAAGCAGCCACTGCCTTTCTTTTCTTCCCTTATATTTTGACTGGTTCTATTTGGTATTTCTGCTAAATTCTTGAAAGTTTGTTCAATAATTGCTCATGAGCCACTTGTTTTAGAGACCAAAACAAGTCAGAATAGCCTGAGTTTTCAAGAGTACCAATCATTTCTTTGTGAAAAGCCAGAAACTTGGCAAATACTGGTACCTGCAATATGCATTAGAAAAAGGCAAATTAACTGTGTTCCTAATGCCACTTTTTTTGCTATTTGGATGACTCTCTTGGCTGGATAGGCATAAAACCAAAACGGAATCTGTGACAAACCAGAGAAATTACAGAAAATAAAAATGCTTTAAGATGGAAAGGTAGCTAGAATAGTACTGTCTGTCCACAAAGCTCCTGTGGGCTTTGTGTACATCTTAGAAAAACTGAGCAACGTGGACTGCTTTATCATCTGGTGTGAGGGGGCTTGAAACAAGATTCCAGTCTTCTGTTCCAACTGTTCATTTGATCCACCATGTATCAGATAATCAAAAGCACTATACTACTCACTTAAACAATATTCCTAGTCTTTCAGTTGATGTTTCATCTCCAGATTTGTTTGGAAGCATTCATGAAGACTCAAGTCTTTCTTCAGTAAGTTTGGCTTCTGTTTCTAAAAGCTGATGTGAAACTTAATATTTCTCAAAGTTACAGGAATGTGGTCCTTTTTTATTAAGTGTTTCAGTTTTTTGTTTTCCTTTTTTAGAGAGCAATTCTGTATTCTAGAGGCATTTCCTAGATATATATGTAGATAAGCGTAAGAAAAGACAAGGATATAAGGCTTGAATATGAGGCTTTTTTTAAAAGCAGTTTGTTTATATCTTAGTATACCATCTTAAGGTAACTAATGAAGACGTTTTTTGAAACCAGGTACTCCTCAGAAACTAAAATGGCATCATTGAAATTAGTGAAAATAGCACTGGTGTTAAGACAGTTGAGGATTTGACTTTTGATTTATCACCCTGTTTTAAATCATAAGAACTGGTCTGATTATTAGTTACTTTTAAAACCCAGGAAGATACAGATACTCAGTAATGTAGTTTTTCCCCAAAAAATTCCTGAGAGTAAGTATTGATTATTTGTTTGGCTGGTTTTGTTTTTTAGGAAATTGGAAAAAAGGTTTTTAATATTCTTCACACTTTGACTTTGCTTGATGTACTTTCTTCTAGTCCGTTGGATGATGAAAAAATGTAGTTGTTCCCTGCAAGAAACCCAGTGAGAACCTCTTGTGAAGTTAATACTCCTTAGTACAGGTTTTTAATGTTGTCAGAAGCCCAGCTTTGCCTCATTTACAAGAGCAATAGGCATTCCTGCTACAATAATTAATCACAGATTGCCAAATCAGGCCAAGTTTCTGAATTGCAGACTATAAAAATTAGTTCTCTATGTCACTTTATTCTTGCAACACATAGATTTTTATATTAATTGTTGACAAAGTAACTTTTTGTGGCTGTGACTTCCTCCCAAATGTCATAGATACGAATGTTTAAATAAAAAAGAAGAAATCCACAATTTTAGACAATGTTTGGCTTCCATGGTATCATATTAATTGTTTTCTGTAAATCACAGAACACTATCTTCACTTTCCTGATTGAGTAATGAGAACAGAGAAAGTGAGTGAGCAGAGTAAGATTTGTCCGTGTATTTTTAAAATTCTCATTTTTTGAATAGTCTGTGTACCAACTGATTATAAATTAAAGTAGTAGGCAACTGCATATCTCAATACTAGTCATCATATTACTGGAACACAAAACTGTCAGGAGTTCTTCTGGGTCTGAAAACCAACACCATTTTTAATCAGATCTGCACTATTATGATGACTTCGTTGCCAAATAATTTTGTTTTCAAAATATTTGCTGGTGTTGATTTTGAACTTCCATCTGAGGTAGAAAAATGTTTTCCCATTGGGAGAAGGAGAGGGGAAAAGGGACCAAATCTGTTTAAATAGTAGTTCTGTCTTGTTTGGTTCTTTGTCTCTTTGGAAACTACACCTCGTTGCACCAAAGTCAGGGAAAGGCAATTCTGGTATCTCAACTCCAGAATGTATTTGACCTTCTTGTAATTAAAAAAAATCATTGAAGAACAGAGATAAGTTATAACTACCTAGAATTTTTTCAAATGAACTGCTGAAATTATATTACGTACTTCTGAACCTTGTAGTATTTTAGAATGGGTGAGTGCATTTGTTCAGTACCTGTTTTGCTTCCCTTGTTTTAGCCAGCTTCATGTGAAAGTGAAGATGATCTTCAGTTAATTTTATGATGGTCATAATTCTTTGCATATTTCTTGAAACAAAGTAAAAGCCAGAAACAGCTTCCTGGAAAGCTGTCCAAACCTAATTTTTGTAAAGAAGTCTTAACCACGATTCTGTATTAGTCACAGCTATTCCAGTGAATGCTCCAGATCCTATAAGAAAAAGCATACGTGTTCAATCATCATACCTGATATTCACTCAGTTCTTGGTGTTTTATTGACAAAAATATTTGTAAACTCCGCTTTATTTATCAGCATGTTTATTACACGCACAGAGTCAATAAAATACTATACATTTACATTATTGGTCATGCTGATATTTCTTTATTCTAACTGTTATACTCTTTCTTCTCTTAAAACAAATTTTTAGGAACAGAGGCTTTTAATTGCACTCAGTAACTGCCGTTATCTGGAACGTCATACCTTCCTAAATATAGCTGAACATTTTGAGAAACATGGCTTTCAAGGTGTTGAAAAAATAACTCAAGTAAGTGAGAGCACTGGAATGAAGTATCATTGCTTAAAGGAAACAGTTTTTACTTGTTTTACATTCTGTGGAAATTAAGTGGAAGTGTTCAAATGGCCAAAAGGATTCTTGGGTGAGCCTTCTGCAAATGAGTGGGACGCCAAGCATCAGTTGGACACAACAACAATGATATGGTTGTATGTGTTCCTATAATGCTTAAATAGCTGGTGTAAAAAATGTGACCTCTTTTTTATTCAGGACTTGTGTGTTCAATGGCAAAGCTTATCAGATTTCTTAGGAAAGCTGTTTAATGTCACTGTGTTTTCTTAATGCAGAGAATGAAAGATCGTTATCTCAGAAAGATACTTGATAAATTATTTCATCTGGCAATCTGCGTTACTGATAGCTGTTGTTCATAAACTAGTTCAGGTTTTTTTGTTGTGTTTTGGTGGTTGTTTTTTGGTTTTGGTTTGTTGGTTTTTTGTTTTTTTTTTTTCAAAGAACGAAAATGTCAAAGTGGGCGGCAGTCGCTGTCTCATTTTCCTGCCTTTTTGTAAAGGTTAATCATTTTTTTGAGAAATGTTGTGACTTAATCCTTAGGACCATAAAGCTAGTTTATTTCCAGAAACATTTGTTGGTTGGAAGTAAAATGTTATCTTTTCCAGTACAGAGTACAATATTTCACTTGAACTGATGTTTCTACTATGTAGTACATCCTTAGTCCCATTCTGCCTGAATGTTGTTTGAATTTCTCTGGCTGAAGTAATTTTGACTAGCGTTTAAATGGGGTTGAGAGGATTTGTATGGTTAGTACAGTATACAAAATGACTCTGCACATTGTCATTCTTTGTTACTGAGACAACTGAGAGTTGAGCTATGTACAGTTAGTGTTGTCTGTATAAGCAAGACAGACATCTGTATGTATGTATCTGTATGTATGTATCTGGCACGTATGTATTCAACACTGTCTGGTACAGCCACATCAAAGTATTGCCATTAAAAGTCTGGTAGGTTTATAAATGGCAAAATTCAAATGTTGAAGTCGCAGATTAATTTCAAATCTGTGTTAACCCTTTGAAAGCGCTGACTGGTGCAGTACTGCATATATGGGACACATCAATCAGTAATGCTAGCTGGGAGGATTTGGATAATTAGCTAGTCATCTTAAGAGGGCAATTTTTGAATCCTTCATTAATTTTTGAGAGGCTAGAAGCTGACAGAGGTTTAGAGGGGTTGGTTGGTTGTTTCAGTTTTTTGTTCTGTCACCTAAACTTCTGTAAGTTTCTTAATTTATTTAACTATTTATTAGATCAAAAATTTGCAATAAAGAATTGACAAAATTTTTTGAAAATTTTTAGCCTTATAAATTTAATTTTAAAGTAAATTTTGTAGTTTATTTTGGTAAAAACTATCTGTTGTTTGGTTGGGGTTTTCTTAAAGTTCCCTTTGTTAGAAGAGAAATCATTATTATCTAATATTCTGAAAATACAGAAATCATAAAATCGTAACCAAGAAAATTTCCTTACATTCTACGTGGTTATTATTTCCATTTTTTTCTTAGTGTGCCAAATACAAAGTTACATAAAATGGCCAAACTTTACACTCTGCTTTAGCACACGCCATCTTGGCACATACTTAGTAATTACATTTAATTTCTACATAAATCTTAAGTGCTTTTCTGTGGAGATTCTTTAATTCAACTTTTTATCATCAGTTTAGTCAATTAGCAAGTGGGGAACAAAAATAATGTATCCCATAACATTCATCCTAGCTTATTGATTAAGCTTCTGAATAAAATTGTTTCCACAGTCCTGATACTTAGATAAGGCAGAGAGATTGCTAGGATAGAGGCTCAAAATGGCTTTAATACAAAAATTGAAAACTGTAGTTACAGGGAAGTTCACAGCAGAAAGACAACAATGAGAGAATTGTATATTTTTATGAGCATTTACCCCTCTTGGGAGTCCGGAAAATGCATATACACAGTGGAAGTTGTTGAGGACTTCTACTCTGCCTCACCCCCCGCATCCTGGGCTCAAAATAACATTCAGATGAATTGTTCGTTCTTTCTTGTAATCTTTCCACCAGCTGAAAAACAAGGTTACCCACTGCTATCTTAATTGTGTATTGAACTTGAAACAGGTTGAAGAGGACTCACATGAAACAAAAGCTTGTACTGAATGTGCAGATGATCTTTTGTATTGAATGACTGCAGAAGTGGAAGGTGGAATTACTTAATTCTAAAACACTTTGTTAAGGACAACTGAAGCAATTGGGTCACAGATTCTTTGAATTGGTGCATGTTTGCAGGGACTTCCCACCAGAACTTGTACTTTATTTTTCCCACTAGCTCAAACCTAAATAGGAACGGTTTAAGGATAATTATTCTCCCTAATCATAAGCAATTGAGTGAAGAATGTCTTGAAACCCATTCCGGGTTTACATTTCTGTGGCCCTGTGTAAGGGGAAAAAGTGAGATTTCTGTACGTTTTTTAGTGTGTTCTTCTTTTTCAAGTCTTGAGTGTCAACAGGCTGTCAGGTAGAAGGGAAAGAAGAAGAAAAGAGCCTCGATCTTTTCCTGGGACCAAATTCTCAGTGCCTCATGAAAAAAGGAGGCTCATCAGAGAGAAAAGCAGGAAAGTGGTGGTGTCTCTTGTTTTGGAGCACCGACTTCACCATCCCAACTTTCCTGAATCTGGCAGCAACTTTGACCTCAATAATACCTCTGTTTTCCCTTGCACTTATGATCTCATTCCTGAAGGCTTATCTGTCTGTCTATTCCTGACTCAAATATTGCAGTTCCCTTTTCTCTTCACTTAACAATACAGGCATGCCAGAGGAGAACACAGTTTAGAGACATCCCTGCAGTGAATAAGCTTCATCCCCTATTCTGCAGCTTGCAGCATTAAATCTTTAGAAAGGAATGATAAGGAGTTGATATTCTTCTCTGCTTTCTTTCTTCTGAATTCCTGGTTTGATCTAGAGCCCTGCCTTCTTCCTCACTTTTAAACCCCTTTTGCTTCTGGAAATTATCATTTTTATATATATATATATATGCTTTTTTCCCTAGTGGATGAGGAAAATGAGTACTAGTTTAAAAGCTTTACTTTGCTATTGCTTAAGCTCTTACTTATAAGCATAAATACATTTAAGTAGAAGTCACATTCTATTTTCAGCATATTTTATTTGTATTTAGCATCCATTACCATCCAAAGATACTGACTTTCTACTTTAACATTTTAGGATACGCATTGTGTTCCAGAATTGTTTTAGAAGCTATAATTACAGGGGGGTACCTATGTTTAATAAAAAGTCTTGTATAAAATTTAAAGTTGTTCAGATACTATGAACAAACTGTGCATATCCCTTTAGCTTTCAGTGGGGCTAAGTTGTGTGAATTACTAAAAATTGCATAGAGCTGTTAAAGAGAAAAACTCTGCAGATGTTGGTGAGCTGCAGTTTATGCATCTGTTGTACAGATATGCCTTGAAGTAGAGCAGGGGAGTTCACATGTACAGTTTCAGAAGGCAGAGACTCCTAAATAATTCTGTGTATTTTTCAAATGTAGAGCAGATAGTGAGAAAGTGTAACATTACAATTGGTAGATCTTAAGTATTATATGAAAATGTTCATGTTTCAGGATGGAAATTATTATGGGCTTATTTTGAAGCATTGACAAAATTCAGTTGTTTACTTGGTGGAAGACCAAAGCCTCCTGACATGCAGAAAAAAAATCATGCCATTAGACAATTACGGAGTGATCTGCCAGCTTTGGCATTACTTGGACTTTTGGCAAAAATGTCTGTTGCTGAGCACAATCAAAAAAAAAAAAATTATACTGGGTAGGATGGACAGATAATTTGGAAGTTCCTGGGTTTTTATATATGTAATTATGAACTGAAATGTGTAAGTAATTGCTACTCTTTACCAAAAATTAAAGAAGACGTGAAGTAAATTTTTTGGGTATGTGATTTAATTCTTGTAATTAATGACTATTATGCTCTTTCTCTTTTTTTTTGTTTTTCTGTTTTTTAGGTTAGTATGGAATCCTTGAAAGAGCTGGATCAAAGACTGTTTGAAACGTACATTGAATTCAAGGCAGATCCGATAGTTGGGTCATTAGAACCTGGCATTTATGCAGGATATTTTGATTGGAAAGATTGTCTTGTTCCAGCAGGTAAATATCTGCTTATTAAACTCTGAAATTATTTTAACAGTGATTAATAGGAGCTAAAATATACTGTACAAATAAAAACTTTTTTCTAGTCTGTTTTTAACTTTTGACAAGTTCTTATAATAAGTTCTTTCTCACAGACTTTACTTAATTCTTAAATCATTTTTCAAATACCCCCAAATGATTAAAGCAGCTTTGATAATCTCTTTAATACTTGTTTTTTGTGATTATTTTGCTTCATTGCTTATATATAATAGAAAGAATTATAAAAGACATCTTTGAATTTCATAAGAAAATAGCATTGAGATTGTTTGTGATTTTTTCCAAAGAATCTGGCTACTTTTGTAATAGATGTAATTACAGTTCTGAAAAGGTAAAATTGAGAAAATGCATACTATAACAGTAGTTCAGCAAAATGTTAAACCATTGAAGAAGGGCAGGTATAAGGTATTTAGAATGACTGAGCTGTTAGTCATTATTTAGGTGCTTTAAGAGCCTCTGTTTTAAGGAAGCATAATATAAATGAGTCTGGGTTTTTGTTTGGGGTTGTGGTTTTTTTTCTTTAAGTAGTGAATGCTGTGCACATCTTAACATTTAGGTCCTTTGAACATCTAATTTGTCATATCTAAAACTAATGCATCTAAATCGCTTATCACATGAATGCCTGGTTAATACCAAGCAGAAATTAGTTGCAGTAACATAGTACATGGCATTTTGAAGGTGATCTTGTCTTGAATTTCAGTAAATCAATGATTGACATGACAATTTGTACTTTCTTGTTTTGATTGTTTCATAGAGATGTATATGGCAAGCTTAGTAGAAGTTTTGTGGTTCTTTAAAATTTGATAGGGAGGTGGTTACAAGAAGCACGCTGTAATCTGTGAATCGAGCTGCAGTGCTTGCTTGCTGGGCCTTAAAAACACAAAAATTTTAGGGGTTTTTTAGAGAAAAGTGTCTCTTCTATCTTTTGTTACTACTTTTGTGCTCAGAATATATGCTGTAATACAGTTTATAGCGGAAATAACTTAGATTTTAATCTTGCACATTCAAATTTATAACTGAATAATACATAACTCCTCATCACGTTTGAAGTATGTTGTTGCTTGGCATGCTTGCATTCCCACCAGCTAACAAAGACAAAGAGAAAGAAGTTGTGTCAGCTTTCTATATGCTCATTTCTTGATCTAGTGCATTGGGATCTACTGACTGGACTCACGTTGCCTTTAGGATTATTCTGTAGTATTTTTTCATTTAAAGGGAATATTGAATTTCTGTTAGAGGTGTGCCTTAGTCTGCTTGTTGTCCAATTTATTCTTGGTTTTACGTACATTCTGTGCAACTTTTTGGCAAAAATCAAAGTGAAAATGGAGAATATTAGAGACTCCTCTTCAGGATTACATATCATAGTGTTGGCCAAGAGGTGCCAATTTGAAGTAGTAAAAAATTTGTTTGTTTTTTTTGTTACTCTCCAAGCTAGACATGTTAAGAAGGAACATATAGTCACTTCTTTCATGCTTCTCCACCTTGATGAACTATCTTTCTGATGAATAAATTCTGTCAAATGTACCTTGTTGACTATTGGTATAAGAGAGTAACTTTGAGTACCTTCAGTTTGTCTGCTTATAGCAATGGTTAGTTGATCCTGAAAGTATTTGGTGCTCTGAAGATAAAATTAGTAAGTGACTGGGAAAGCCTCCCTCTTGGAGGAGGTAGATGAACTTCATTCTTGAAAAGGACTGGGGAAAAAAAACCAAACAACTCTTCATGGGGCATATGAGAATATGACTTTTTCCAGCATTCAATCAACATTCACAAAAAAAAAAAAAAAAAAATCACCCAGCAAGCATATAATTGATTTTTTCCAATAACCTAGTATTTACAAACAACATTAAATTGTACAACAAGATTATAGTTGAGAAAATATACTCTTATGTAATCTAAAAATGCAGTTAGTAGTGCAGTAGGCATACTGTCTTTTCATTTTCCTCTTAGAAGAACCCCGAACAAACAAAGCTCTACTTCACAGTTCATCTCCAAGTACAGCATGAAAAGTATCTACTTTATTAAACTAAAATAACATACAGATGACTGGGAGTGGGTCACACTGAGTCAAACACACAGTTCACTCAAGGATTTATTAAAGATCGACACATTGATTTGTTGAGGAAAAAAAATATTTGTATAGTGGAAATTATTATCTGTTCTTCAGTAATCTTATGACTGCAAAATTTAAAGATTTTATTTGAGTCATTTGCCTGGTTTAGATATTGACTTTTGTAGCCTTAATTTTAAAAAAGAAAGTTAGTTCATGGCATTGGCGAGGGAAAACATTTAGGCCTCAGTTGTGTTCCTGAGTGGTACTATCAGTGATGTGTAGTGTTGCATAATTAAAGTTACTCGATGTTCCTTAGTGGATACAACTATGCCTGATCGCCATGATGTAATAGTTTGGCCTGAAGTTGTTTTATATGGTGTTTCTGCATTAGCTTTCAAATAGTACTAGTGATAGTAAAAAGGCAAACCTTGACAAGAACAGTTCTTTTTTGGAAAGGAAAGAAGAGGGCAAAGACATCAATTTGCCCATGTTTAAAAGATAAGGTAAAAGGCGAATAATCTCCCTGATGCAGTCTGAAACTTTCAAGCATTCCATCTGGCGATTAAAAATTTGGCCAGAGTGGGGGCATGTTGATGCCGCAGATATATCTTTTGCAAAGGACATTTTGGAAAAATGTGAGTATTAAAATACTCAGGAATTGGTTAGGAATAACACTGAGAATTTTCTAATGATGAATTTCCCGTGTTGCTAGTCCAGCCCAGAGCTTCAAGACTGCAACTCTTTTGAAAAATTGTACTGGTCAAGCACTAGCAAGTATTCCTTTTGTGATGTTCCCCCTACTGTTACTGAGCAGAATGAAGAAGCTGGAAGGCTGAATAGAATGCAGAGAGCACCTGATCTGGACTATTGGGAAGATAATGCTTTTGGGTAGATGGAATTGTTCGTGGGGAGGATACCAATGCTGGTAGAAAACAAAGCAACTGCAAGGGAGGGAGCAGACTGGAACAGAAAGCTTGTGGTGAAGACTGGTATCAAGCAGGAACGAAGGTGGAACAAAGGGGGAAGTCAGGACTGGATGAGCAAGGTAGAAATGTAAATTAGGGTAGGATTTAGAAATGAAATTAACACAGAAGTGAATAGAAAGGGATTATACAAACAAGAGACAGACTTGAAGCACAAATAAAAGAGCAGAGAGGTCTGATACTCGTTAGATCAGTGAGTTTACCAGAAGCTGCAGTGTAATCGAAGAAATCCCCTCGATCTTGCACTTTTGTCCTCTAGGGATGACAGCCTATTAATGTTACTGATCACTTTCTTTGCACAGCTGGCAGAAGTTATGTATATATTATTATATACTTATAGTAACACTACAGGCAATGCTACATGTTCTGTATAGGCAGTACCACTGAGAAACACAACAATGGCCTAAAAGTTTTGCCTTGCCAATGCCATCAATGTTGTTTCTTTTTTAGAATCAAGGCTACAAAAGTCAAGGTCTACAGCATCAGCCAAATGACTCAAATCCATATAAATCTACTGTACATAAGTTACATGTATGTGTTGCCAATTCTGTTGTTAAGCCATATAGACCAATGCAGTACGAGAATTTTCTGGTTTCCATTCTGGTTTTTTGTTTGCGTTCTTTTCAATGTCAGTAAAAATTATGTACGGAAAAAACTACACAAAGACAATCAAGTATAATCCAACTTTAAATAATAACATTTTTTCCCACATGGGTACACTTGACGTGCTTCATGAAATGGAGGCTGTTTTGGAGATAAAACTGGGGTTTGTATTAAGTGGAGCTGTTAGAGGCAAAAATGTATCCTCAGTTGTAACAGATTCTGAGAAGTGTGTGAAGCATAATCTGGGAGGGGAAAAAAAAGTGGAGGCGGGATTCTGTCCCGGCCTCCGTGGGGTTTTCTGTGTCATGTTAATAACTCACTTAAGCATCTTTATCTTTAAAATGCCTTCTTTGACTCCTGTCAATTTGAACATTCATGTTTAATTTTACTACCTAAAGTCTTGTAGTATATAGAATATTCAGAAAAATGTTATCCAAAAACCTTGACAATCTATTTGTCATTGGTGACTTTGCAGCCATCTGTCTGTAAGTACTGGGGACAATACTTCCTTGCATCATATAATTCATGGGGAAATAGAAGGGAAAATAGAAGAATGAGAAGAACGGTAATAAATGAACAGTTCTGAAGAAGAAATCAGAATGAAATTAAGAAGCCTGCCTTTTGAGCAAGCTTTGAAAAATATGTAATACTGAAGTTCTGTACCATGTTTCTTTCTGTCAGTGTGGAAAAAGCATATGCCTTGCTCACTTAGGCAATCGTCCTGTAATTATCAGATACTTATACATATGGTTTTTGTTACAGTTTTAAATATAAGGAAGGTCAAATTGTTTGCATGGGGAAAAATTTAATTTAGCCTATGTGCTAAAACTTTTATTGTTTAGTTTTTCAACATACATGCTCTTTTCAATATCAAAGTTCTGAATGTCAGAAAGAACTTGTGCACAACATAATTATACATTTGCCCCTTTATTTTGATCTCAGGTGTGACTGCTGGTGTTAGAAGGCAGTACGGTTAACTTAATTAGATTTATTGTTAATAAATAACTTTCATTTAAATTTTCATTTTAATGTCAATGTCGACTTCTGAGTCTTTACAACAAAGACTTCATTTTTAACATGCAGCAACAATGAAATCTAGTTGGTTCTTTTCTTGTTTGAAACATTGTTCTAATTTAATCCATGGTATTAACAGAATTAAAAGAGATGAAAGGGATAATGGGAAACATAACGTTAATCAGTTGCTGAGTATGTTTTTAGATGATTTTTTTTGTGTATACTAGTCAATCAGCTAGTTCAGCATACAAGGTTTTTTCATTTGTGCTCATTCTTCTCTCTTGGTAGTAGGTTGTGTTTTGCTGGTTTTCTTAAATTATATTTTAAATGAATGTATTTTTATCTTGGTCACCTGACAAGTAAAATCAGGCTCTGTTATCTCTTCTGGATTCCAAGCCTATAGTCTTTTGGAGGGTTAATGAGGTGGTTGTGTTACTCTGAATTTGGATAGAAAAGATTTCTGTGTATTGAAGTTTGTGCAGTACAAGCAAAAGTAGTTGTATGTGGGCATTCAATCTTTTAGATTATTAATGTGAGCTTTTGCATGCAAATGTCAAATTATTTTTAATTATGTGGCAAGTTTAATTATATTTTATTTGTTTAGATATATAACAGCTACATAAATTTGAGACTCTAGTAAGTGTGGATTTGTTTACCACACAAAAAGTGGGTGTTCATTTATTTTTCTGAGGAATTCAGATATGGTGAACTCTCTTCATAAATTATTTTTGAAATGCTGGCTGCTGTCCAGTCTAGCCAACATTCACTCAAAGGTCACAGCATACAGAGTTGCAGAGGCTAGTCTAGCAATCTTTTTAAAATATGTATCTTCTGTGTTTCATTGGTGTTGTCAGATATATTGGGGGGGGGGGCGTTGGGTAGTATTTAAAATTTCACATTGCATTGAAAGTTTCATGTGATTTCGCACTTTCAGCTGAAAGTTGATTGTTTGTGTGGTTTAGATACTCATTCTGTACTTGGCATAAATTGAATATAGTAGAGTTAAATCTGAATTTCTTCTTATTTGGCATGTTAAGGGAGCATTGTTTGAAATATTTCAAATATATCAAATGCCACTCTTACAGTACAAGATTAAGTGTGTCAGATCTGCTAAATCAGATTTGATATACTTGTCACATCTCTTACCTGTTATTTTTCTAATTTAAAAATGTAATAAAAAACTTCTAATGGCAATAGCCTGATGAAAAGGTACTCAACAGTTAAAAATGAAACATCAAAAGGCATATTTAATTTGTAGTTACACAGCGACATACTTGTCAACCCTAACTTTTATTCTTTTGTTTAATTTGGGGCACCAGCACCCTGCTTACATGAAAGATGACAAGTGCATTTACATCTTAAAAACATTTGGATATAGTAGATTTTTTTTTTTTTTTGAGAAATAGGCAATTACTTTTTGACTGAAATGTGCAAAATAATTTGGTTTGAAATCTTTGTAACCCTTTAGATTTCTTCTAACACTTCAAATGGATGGCTTCAGAATTATCTTACTAGATGTAGATGAGTTTGAACTCCAACAGATCTCAAACTATTGATGTCCTGTGTTTAGGAGTTGTCTGTCTTTTTATGCTTTAGTAAGGCCAAATTCTGCTATTTTGATGCAGGGATATAACGTGCCGGTTAGTCTTTGTATGCGAACAGGAAGAAAACAATGATGCTTTTGCAGGTCTATTGCATATAAGAAATAAATTCCATAACATTAAAAGTGTTCTGCATTGGCAAGTAAAGTTGCTAAAGGACTTGTCAGTTGTGCTTTTTTTGTTACAAAATGCCAGTTGTTTAACTGTTCGTGACACAGTCACAGATATATTCCACTCGCTAGTTATTTTCAACTAGCTACTGGAGTAGGAGAGGGTACAGGCTGAAGCCTTACATGTCTTACAGCCTTCACATTCTTGCATTGTATGCCATTGGATTTCATTTTCTTGCTGTGTTTCTCAGGTTGCAGTTTAGAGTGCACGGGGGTTCAGAGTTGGTGAGAGTGCCAATATTAGCTACTGAAAAAGGAACTTTCCTTTAACTGCTAGCAATTGCAGCAGCAAAGTGATTTTTTTTCTTTTTTTTTTTTTTTTTTTTTTTTCCTTCTTCCCAGCAGGTAAGTATAAAGTATAGCTGGGTCTCTTCTACATCCTGGAAGAACTGGGCAGAGATGTGGTGGGTGTGTGGGGGGGGGGGGGGGGGGGAAGAGGAGACCACATAAACACAGAGGTGCACAAAAGGAAGTCAGCACTTGAAGAAACAGCTGCGTATCTGTGTTGGTGTGTTGTGCCTTTGTGGAGAAACCTTTTGGAACACCGGAGTGTTCTTACATATGGTACTCTTTTTAAGTACTCCAGTTAAACTATGCTATTTCTCATTCAAACTAACTGCGTTTGTAACATACATTAGTAAATTGATATTTTATTAGGATAAGCTGAATTCAACATCCTTAAATGACCTGTTCAGCCAGGAAGTGTGACAATCCGTGTGTTGCGTGACTGCAGTTCTTGCATTTGGTTTACTACACATAATTCTTCACAGAATAGAATCACATACTAAAATTTCGAAGTCAGGGGTTATCATTTTGTAGCCTTTCAGTTAATTTTGTGGGGAAAAAAAAATAATAATTTGCTGCTTGAAATATAAGCAGAAATTTCACTGCATGTTTCAAAATACCTTCATTTGTGTAACTTCATTTTAACCTCAGATTTTTCTTCAATTTCACTTTCAGACATTCAGGTTTCATTACATTTCTCACTTCTGACAACAGTGAGATTTCTTTAACATATTACACTCGTGTTTTGAATTATAAATGTTAAGGATCATTCTAGCTGGTGAAATGGAATGGACATTGTACCTTCTCTGTCCTTGGGAACAGTTGCAAAAGATGAGAAAAGGAGAAGGAACTGTTTCTCCAGCTTCCTGTAGTTTCTGCCAGCAGGTTATCTTTAATTTCTGACTATTATAGAAATCTCAGTAGAAACTGTCCTGGAGAGACATTGCATTTTGCAGGTCCCTATCTGCGTTGCACTTGTGTGTAGACTTTTAGATATCTTACTGTGCTTCCACACACTTCTTGCATGCAAGATTTTCTGCTGCTAATTTTGAATTGAGTTTCTTGTTGGCTGGTCTCAGCAGACTCTAGACTTCACGTGTGCAAGCATGCAGTAGAAGTTCATCTGCAACTTAACTATTTTATTTCTTATGCTTCCTCTTGCTTTGCACGTGTCTGCCTTCACACACAGTTCTGCTTTATAGCATTTTCTGCTATTAAGCCTACCAGTAGCTGTTTACTAGACTGTCACCCGTATCTCTTCCAGCTTCTCTTTGGCTATACCTGTCAAACCCCTTCCTGCAATACCTTGTGGTATTTCTGTCTATGCTTTGCTAAAGACTGTTAAGCTCCAGGAATTAAGCTCCAAAAGCATTTTATCTTTCATTTTTCATTTAAAGTTGGAAAACCTGCATTCTTCTCAAACTGCAGAAGTTAAGTGGTCAGCAAATTTGTAAACTGCCTATTTAAAGCAGGGTGTATTTTAAAAAGGGAAATAATATGATAAGGAAAAAAAAAAATCTTTCTCATCTGAAAATTTTGAAGACCTAAGACAGGCTTCATTTATATTACTTGAGGAGTGGGAAGAGCATGAGCTCAAAAGCCTTGTATCTCTCTCTAAAAAGAAGTCTTGCTGTGATTCCTTGGTCAGACTGTATCATAGTCTTGTTGTAGCTTGAGAATTGTGTCTATTCACGTACCCTTTATAACTGATGGTATTAGAAGTCACTCTAATACCTAAATGAGATGATAGTTATCACAAGTCCAGAGGATTTACTTGTCAGCAGTGTCTGACAACTCAGAAGTCTCTTTTGTTGTCTAGCCAGTTGTAGGAAGTTGTACCATACTTGTCTCCAGTTTGGCATTTCAAAGGCCAGTTTGATCTTTACCTGGGAAATTTATTATCAGTTCAGCATTTTCTAGTTCACGCAGTGTTAGTTCGCAGTCCATCTCTGGGTGGACATGAGTTAATGTCAACAATCTTCTTTTTGTTACAGGGAAACCTAAATATTTTTTTAGACCCTCAAGCACACTCTTTGAAAAACACTTAAGCTACTTTAATATTATTTTGTATTTTTATGACTGTCTTTGATAATAGCATCTGATCTCTGCATTACTCAAAGCAGAAAATTAATCGCGGATTGGAATCAATGATAATGCATAGAGGAGAAAGGGCAAGGATCATTTTTTTCCTCTTCCAGCACCCCTTATTACATGCATGAATGAGGGGATATCCAAACAAGTTTGGTATTGCCCCAACCCCTTCAATAAAACATTAGTAATAAATCATGTCATCAGCAGAACAATACTCAGTAGTCTAACTTATTGGCATAGTGAATGCTTTCATGTTTACTTTGCATTTGATAGGCACAACTGCCATCTTAATGTTTACTGTTTGGTTTACTGATTACTTCGGGTGCCCCAATGTTACTGGAATGAGGCAGGAAACAGTTTTGGAGGACTGGCAGGTTGGGTTTACAGGTTGGATAAGTGGGTAGGAATGGATGGATGGAAGGGTGGGAAAGGAAGAGCTTGGTGATGCTTCAGATGGGTTTGGGAGCCAAAACTGAAGACTAGGGAGGTATGATAAGGTCATAGTATAAAAAGCCAAAAGCTTAGAACTCCAAATCAATAGTCACTATTACTATTATTTCTTTTATTTGATTACTAGTTTGATTATAAGCCAAAAAAAATTAAAACCTTGGTTGTGAATGAGGTGTTCGAGTGGGCTCAGTGTTAGATTGTTCCTTCAATCATTACCCTGAGAAACTAGATTTTTATTCTCTTGGTAATGCTTGAGGTAGTTTCTGTGGCAATCTTTAACATAATGAGGTGTAATGAAATGAGTGGAGTGGGGAAAGAAAGTCAGATGAAAAATAAAATTGCCTGTAGTCCCAAACTGTGGTGTTGGGTCTGTCTCAGACTCTTTAGTTAAGCTTTTTAGCTTGGGCTTACTCTCTTCCTACAAAGACTTGTTTCCACAGGTGTGCTCACTGTAGCTACTTTGCTATTTTTCACGTAATATCCAGTTGGGTAGTGTTTGCTGCTAAAAGATCTTGGGACTACTCTCTTCTTGTACCCCAGAACTGTTTTAAAGTCCCTTTGACAATCTCTAGCCAGATCTCAAAGGCATTCCTGCTTGCGCCGCTGTTGCATGGCTGTCAATTAGTGTAGGGGTCTTTCTGTATTGACAGAACTAATTTTTTACTATACAGCATTTATCTGCTGAGAGATTAAATGTATTCTCAGGGTTATCTCTTATTTTATATTTAAATGTATTTGCTCACTTGGAACAGTTGCATTTTTCATATTGTATTGGCTAATGCATACAATTACATTTCCTCTTTTGAGGTTGTCAGTGCTGCAGGCAAGACCCCGTGGAAATCAAGGCATCCATTTTAAAAGTTGCGTTCAAGGCAGACTGATACACTGTAGAAACTGTGGAACTTTAAACGGTGGAATAGTTTATTAGATCATATTGAGGTCATAGTCTTAGTTTCAGAAGACAGAGTGTGCATGGGAGCACTGTGAGGTCAAGAAGCATCTACAGGTCATGATTAGTATTTGGGAAACTTTAGCGTGTTGTTACCTACTCATAGGTGACTGTGGCTCTCATTTAAGGCTAATGGTTGATCTGTAGTAGGGGTTTGTCTGCTGCTGTTTGTAGCTAAGTCATAGTCCTCTAGCTCAAATTATAATGGTTCAGAGTTTTGTGAACCAAGTTAGTTTGTTTTTCCAAGTTAGAACTTTGCTATTGGTCTAAGTAAACACAGCTGCATCAAAATTATCAGACTTGCCTGTGCAGGGAGCTGCCTATATGGTTCCTGTAATTCACACTGCTGTGCTTAGAGAGTAGTTTCGTCGTGTTAACCTTTAGCATGCAGGTACTAGTTAGAAACAATCCATAACACTGTGTGTTCTCCCTTGATAAAGGTGCTTAGTGTCTTCTTGTGGGGATTCTTCAAGGGCCATACAAAATATAGCGTTACAGTACCTCCTGTACCACCTGTGCAGATGCAGAGAATCATGTTAAAATTCCTGCGGTTTGCCCCAGACAACTCGGCAGGGGAGGTCCAAAAGCCTTGATGCCCTTAGTAAACCCACTGGTCAGTTCATGTTCTTGGTTACAGTTTGAAATGTTGCATAAAGGGTTTATTGTCAAGCATAAAACCAATACTGAACTCAAGATGAAAGAGGAGTGATAAAACCAATTATTTTCTAATCCTGAATGTGTGCAGTAGTTAAGGATGTTGTAGTTATTAACACTTTAAATACACTGATGAAAATACTGTCTACAAGATGTACCTTGCCACTGGACAGCTAAACTAGCAGAGTGGGAAAATTGAGTGTCTACTCAATGCTTCAGTAACACTTTCTGCCCAGGAGCGTGTGCATGTTTTTAAGTTGAAAATTTTAGTGTAACAAAAAGTCTCAGCTTTCTATACAAAATTTCTATGCAAAATTCGGCCTGGAGCGTATTCTCTGTAGCCAAGTTATCAAGCCCTTGGACTCTTACTTTTTAAGTGGGAAAATATGATAGACTTCTAACAGTATAGCAGATCCATTGTAATAAAAAGCATTTCATTAGCTTAAAATTTCTTTGCACAACGAATAGCAATTTAAATTTAATGAAACACTTAAACTTTATTGATGTGTGGATGAAATTACAGTGTTGGACTTGTTCAGCAGTTGAAGTAATCCAAAATTGTTAAAAGCCTTTACTTTGAACTGTGAAAAATCTTAAGCTTTCCAGTTATTGTGGGTCACTCCTGAGTCCAGATAGCTTCCAAATGTTAATTTTGGACTTGAACAATTTTTAAAGATCTATTGTTCAGGTCATGCAAAGACATTCTTCATTTCAAATCCCTGCCCTTTTCAAAACACTGTAGGCATTCAGTGAAACTTGGAAGTGAAAAACTGTGAAAGAGTAACATTGGAAGTCAGTGCAAGTTCTCACCTTCACTCTAATAAATAGGATAAATGTGCAGTCTCACTGAATACAGTATTTGCCTTGCAACAATTTTAATCTCATTTTTTCTTTTTCCTAGCAAAGTAAGAGGGCAGTAAGGTGGGTTTTTTTTGTTTTGGTTCAATTGTTGGTTGGTTTGTTGGTTGGTTGGTTTGGGTTTCTATTTTTTTACTGCAGTAACATCTCTAAAAGCTGCTGTGGTCTGGTTCCAACTCACTGCTTATTTAAACAGACAGATAAAATTCTACATGAAATTCAGTTTATGGCATTTCTTGCCATAAATTTAAGGTATACTCTTGTGAGTATTACTGATTTGCTGATCTCCATGCATTTGACTGCAGTACATGGTGCAGTTTTAAATGTGTACATTGGTAGAAGTAAGGACTGGCTGAAAGTCAAAATGATGACTACTTCTTCAAGGTCATTGCAAGTTACCAAGTCTGTGAAAAAGAAACTAGATTTTACCATAGAACTCAAATTTGAGAATTTGGTGAAATGAAGCAGAGCATGACCTCCTACTACGTCTTCCAAGGAATCCACCGCATCTGTAACCAAGGTCCCCTTCTTCGGTCAGATCTTTCCCATGACTTGATACTTTCACCATGCCTACAAAATACTGCTACCTGTTAGTGTTTGCCTGTAAGCTAATACCCTGGCTTTGATTTGGTTGCTAATTTGCTGAATTTAGTTACTAAGGACAAATAAAAATTCTGTCTATCCACAAATGGTACACAAAGCAATTTGGAAGAAAGTATGTAAAAATATTAACAGCCAGTCCTGTGGTTTCTTTCGGTGTGGTGCCTGCTTGCATTTTTTGAGTTAAGAACATTCACAGACCTTTGCAGAATCAGGTTCCAAAAGTATTGCATTTTTTATATTATATCTGTGCAGCCTGCTTACCATTGTACTTCTGATATAATTCAATAGAAATAGCAACTTAAAAAAAAAATCATTGTACTAACAAAACTACATCGTAAAAGACAAGAAAATCGTTTATCTTATTGTGCTAGTAATCTTTCTGCTCAAAGCACCGCTTTTAAAGTTTCTTAAAAAGAAAAAAAAAATCTCTTTTTAAAAGTCCATACTCTACTTCCTTTTGCCATGTTAGCCTTTTCTTTTACTTACCAACGTATATCTGTCTTAAGTCACTGTAATAAATGCAGGATGTGTTTCACTGGTTAAGTATTTTTTTGTAGCTTGAAGGTTAGACAGATGCAGGACGTAACTGGACACTAAAATTATTACTGTCTGTATTGTTCCAAATACTTTCTTTGTGAAATTGGTCTCTCTTGGATCGGTTGGCTTCAGTTTTCTCATTTCTTATAATAATAATATTTGAGTGACAACCACAGTAAATTCATAAACATAGTATATCTCTAAGCCCATTCTTCATTTATGAAATTGCTGTCATTTTGCATATGACAGGCTATTATTACAGTACCAGTGACTTCAGGAATTATGAGAAGAACACACAGTTTCCTGAGTGAGCCTGTGTTTTGAAAGGTTTTCATAATTTTAGGTTTTATAAAATCATGAAAGGACACCTTCAGGGTGCCTTAAAAATGATGTGTTTGAAAGAAATAAATGAGTATTCTTGCAGACTATGCTTGGTTTGTGTTAATGAAAGGAAATATTGCTTGAGACTTTTGGATTCAACTGTTCTTAGTTTTGATAGAGATGTTGATTTTTAGTATACCTTACAATTAAAGAAGTGACTTGCTTTTCCCATTGAATTGGTCATTCTGTATCTTTGCAGCGCATATAGCTACCCTCTTTTATCTGTGAAACAAATCTTTTAAAATTTGTGCTTCTTGCCATTACAGAAATCCTCCTGTATTGGGGTATCTGGGGGCAGTGTGAAGGGGTTAGTCTGTGTTGCTGACTTCGATCCCCGCTGACACCACTGGACGTGTGACTGGGCATTATTAACCTGCGCATCTGTAAAGTGAGAGATGTGCCTGGGATTGGCAAGGATCACCAAATATGATGAGTTATCACACTCAGGCTTTTGGAAGTCTATGTCAAAATTGTGAAGGGGTACAATTTGTTTCTTTTTTCCTAAGTGGCTCACTTGTGAAGAATTTGGAATACTTTAGGTAAATGACAAACAGTACTGGAAACTATATGAGTACTAGGCTTCAGAAGAACGTAGGTACTAGTTTTACAAGATGATGATACTCTAGTATGTCCACCACCCACCAGCTGCTCTTTTCCACAGTTTCTGAAATCTGAAAAAAAAACCCAGAGCTTTTAAGCAGCAGAGCAGTTTCTTGGTCAGCGTGCTCTAGCTTCATTTCGTGAGAAAACTGTTGATGCAGATGGCTTTTTTGAAAATATGTCCAATATATATAAAATATTTTTATATATACTAAGCAATCTGTCCCCTCTTACGTGCAATGTTGTGTCTTGCCTCGGTGTTTCTCTTGCTCACACGCACTGGAAACAAGAATGTTCTGCAGCCAAAAAACAGCCATTAGGTTCCCACTCTGCCAAATATCCTGGATATACACACAAGGATCTCAGTCCTGCCTTACAAACTGCTAAAATCAGTGGGAACCTAGTCATACCAGGGACGTGTGACCTGTTGATTTTTCAACACCTTACATGTTAGTTATTAACACTCTCTGCTTTATCAAAAGAAAATCCTTCAGCATTAAAGTTGTTATTTGTGGAAACTTAGTGATAATAGAACTTATATACATAATGCTAGGACTATTATATGCTGAAAATGATGGGGGGCAGAAGGAGGGAATTTTTAACAAATTTAAGAAATTTTCCGTGGTGAGAATGAAGCAGTATTTGCTTAGGAAGCCATCCTACAGCTAATGGATTGCTGGTAGAAAAAGTTCAGGTAGTACTGAGGCGTGCTTAGATGTATTAATTTTCAAGTCAAGAAAGAGGGTTTGTTACATCTAAGAATCTCGCACATAAATTTCATTCTGCAGAATCTGTTTTTCCCACTCAGGGAGAACAATGGTTTTGTTTTGGATAGTATGTATTATGTTGTAGTTGGGTGAAATGTCTTTTCCCCAGTGCAATTTTTTTTCATCTACCTCAAACCAGCTACTTTAAATATCTGAGAGTTGTGATTATTTGATACTGTTGGGATTCCCCTGAAGTCAAACATATATAGCCACTTAAATTCAATCAAAAAAAAAAAAAAAGACTCAACAGCTCCAACACTGTTAATGCTGAAGTAGAAACGGTAAGATTTTTTTTTTAAGTGCTGCTAAATGTGTAGGGCAGCACACTGTTGGCTGCGAAATTTTGTGTTCTTATTCTGTCTCAAGTTTGCGTTCATGGGTTACAGCCACACACTGATGTGCATGTAGAGCACTGCTTAATGGCTGTAACTGTGCCAGACAATGTTGTTAATACTTAAGTGACAACAACAAAAAGGCAAGTTTCTATGGGTCATATATCTCAAGTACTGGGCTCAGCTAGGGGTCATTGATGCATTTGTTTACAAGTGGTGATCTGGGTGAGCTGATAATACCTGTGTACGCTTAGATGAAGAGGTATGGATGGCCGTAAGCTCCGAAGTAGGTGGTTTTTTACATTAGCATATAGGCTTTTGGTTTGATTTAGAGGGGTTTTGTTTTTTTCCTTTTGCCATTTACATTTCTTGTTAACAGATTAACAGGTTGAAATTTGGCTTATTCTGCCATAATTCAAGTAATTTGAGAGTCTTTATGGTTCAATTCTCAGTATGGTATGCAGCATCCTTTGCCATGACCTTCAGGTCTGGGTTGGTAAAAGGTCCTTTACGCTTTCTGTTACTGTGTTTGATGGAAGAAATGAAAGTAAATCCATCTCTTAACAAAACTCTCCTGGTAAAATGCATGCATATCAAACTGGCCTTCAGCTACCTGCACATCTTTTAAGTATTAGATGCTAGCAAACATCTCTTCTTCCCAAGTGAAGCACTATTAGGCTTCGCATTTCCTGTTGTGTTCTTTGGCCTTTACAGGTTTTGCTTCTTATCTTCTTAATGATAAAGCTGATTACATTCTGTCCCAAGAAGCAGTGGATTTTAATGTGTGTGGTAAGGATCAGGAAGCAGCAAATATTTGGATTGCAGACTTCTTCAGCTGTCCCTCAGATCCTTCTGGCAGGTTTGATGGAGTAGCAGAAAGTTGAAAACAGCCTCAGCAGCTTCTTTTTTAAAGACATCTTAGTTTGGGCTATGCACAAGGGCACAGAATCAGTATTATTCTCTTTTGGTGTTCTCCTCTTGTAGACTGACATTCATGCATAGACAAAAGTATTAATCACAGTACTGGCAGTCTTTAGAGCTCTTGCTACTCCAAGCCAGCTGAAACACAGAAACTTTCAGGTTCTTTGAACATCATGACATAATTTCTATTGCTTGAATTAAAATAGTTCAAAAACTACAAGTAACGTAAGTCTTGAAAGCCTTCATGTTTAATGTTTTTGGAAAGTAGTTTTGTGGCTACTTGTGTCAAGTCCTTCAAGTGACATTCAGTGTCATGGCTGAAAATAAGAGCAAGGCAACTAATTCAAAGATGTAGCACTCTGGCCTTCAGATCTCAAAATATTTAGCTAGGTTCTAAATATTAGCTAGGTTCTGTACTCTCACCAATCAGGCTCTGTCCTCCCTTGCTTCAGAACTGCGCTTTGTAAAAGCACTTTCCCAGATAGATTACCAGTAATTTCTTCATTAAATTTCAATTATCGATAGCTATTTTTTAGGTCGCTATTACTTCTTATGACTTTTTCTCTGATTCCTAAGGTGCTGTATACTTACAATTACCATGAGCTATACAGAGAAGAATTTCAGGGAAACATTAATCTGATTCACAGTTTAATTAGTATGGAGCTAGTAAGAACAATAGATTTATCAAAACATTTTCAGTTTTACCAAGAAAGACCTGCCAATGAGCTATTTATAGCACACTTGTATCTATTTTTGTCAGTAGTCTAAGGACTGACTTAGGACAAACGGGTTAAAAAACAGGAAATGTGGTTAAACAAGTGGGTAATCTCTCCAGAGAGTTTCCAGTTTGCCTACACGTTCACATTTTCTTCTGAATGTACTCTCAAAACAACACTAAGTACAGTACCTTGAAATCCATCTCCGTTTAAAGGAGGGAATGTTTCCAGCAATAGCAGGAAGCGGCCTAGAGAAAAGTTTTACATTCTTGGTTAAATTCAAATGAGGTTCTGGAGTCACTGTCTGTAAGTGGGTTTTTTCTGCTTTAATAACGTTGGAGCAGTTGTATGACATTTCAGTTGGTTCAAGTGTATCATATGAAGCCATAAAAGTCTGTGAACGCTGTAATTGCATGTTCAGTTCTAGATTAGTTTTAAGGAGTTACTTTCCTCCGACTTTACCCTTTACCCTTTTACATGGGGCCATGTTTATTTGTTAATATACTATGCACATATTTTTTTTTAAATACGTATAATCATGTTTGGAGGTAGTAAAAATAGTGTTATTAATCAGACTGCTTAAATCTTACTGTGAAGTAAGGAATTTACTGAACATGATGATGTCCATTTAATTCTCTAAGAGGTGGTGTCCATATTTCTTTGGGCAAAGCAGAAGCAATAACTAAGTGAAAGCCATTCTTCACACTGCTCGTTATTTGGGTTTTGACAGCTACTAATTATTAGCTTTTTTAAAAATCAATTTGAAAATGCTTTGTGAGTCAAAATGAGGAGGGAATTTAATAAATAAATAAAGCAGCTTAAGTGGTGGTAAAGATTACGACCTAGTGGAGGAGTTCTATTTTTGAGAGCTACTGCCGGATATAAGTGTTCTGCTCTTAGCATCCTACAAACAGTTTTCTAAAAAAGTTTTTATCCAGTGCAAACAACAAAGCGTGATAGCAAATACATTTTTAGTAATTAGGAAGAAACAAACAGGCTTGTCTAGCTACCTTAATTTAGAAAACAGACCACTGGTAGTACCGGTATTTGAAGCTGATTTCCTATCAACAGTCTTTGAAGGGAGAAACCTGCGTGCTATTGTGAAGAGTAGAGGTGAACTGCTTTGTTATGTCCATGGGGAAATTCCAAGTCACATCTCTACTTTTTTTTTTTAACGTGTTTTTTTTTTTTTTTGAAACATCTGCGGGGTGTCAGGTTAGATGATATCACTGTGTGGGTGGGGACACTTCGGTAAAATAGCATGACATACTCATGTACCAGTGCTGTAGTTCATGAAAGGCTTGTGTCTGCAAACAAGTTAGGTTTCTGTCTATTCCACAGTTAGGAGACTATCTTGAAAGGTATAGGCTTCTTGGAAATTAAAACACTATTTTCTAAATGAGATATTGCCTTCGCTGTAGTAATTGGAAATAGTGGCTAGCTTTTTAAAATTATTTTTCAGAAACATTAAATAATGTAGGGCATTTTCTAATGAGCCAAATATAGTTTGTTCTAGAAACATACAAAGTTTTTATTCAGAATGGAATTTTAATTATTTCAGTTAATACCTACGTTTGAATTAGACTGTCAATCACCTTAAATTTTCCCTGATTATAAATGTTAGATTTCTAAATAGTTTTGGGGGACACCACCTTGATTCAAATGCGTTTCATGTAGCCTCAGGCATGCTCTTGGTCCGCATGGGTAGCAGATGCCACCTTCTTCTTTCATGTCATCCTGGATAAATACATTTGTTCCAAATAGCTTCATAATACCAACATAATGTAAAACAATTTTTGCTATACATACTTCATAGTTCTGTAGCCTAAGTCTCTGAAATATTTTGCATATAAGGTATATTATAAATCATGTTATTTGGAATGCTGCGTACTAAAAATAATTTAATTTTCAGTTTTAGTCTGTGCTGCCTCTTGTTCATTTCTTGGGGATAATGTAGTTGATAGAGCTTCGTCATGCTTTGGGAGGTGTCAGGCAGTCATCCATAGGTATAGGAAGCCTAGAGCTATTCTGTAGATCTCAAATTGAAAATTGTGTACCAAGGCATGTCTATGCAGATTTATTTATTTATTTATTTATTTCTTCTAGCAAGCTCTGTATGCAGACAGCGCTGACTACTCTGCTGACCTGCTGCGACCTCAGACAATGTTTCACTTTTTAGTGCCTCTTTCCCCTCCCACCCATTCTGTCTTACCTGTTTGTATTTTTAGTTTTCAAAAAGAGATTACTTGATTTTAGTCGGAAGTTACGGGTTAGGTTAGATTGAAAAGTGAAATTCTGTGGTATGTGTCGGGCAGTCGGGCAACTTGGCTTGTCAGGAGGCATCCATCTAACCTTGAAATCCCCAAGCAGACTGTACAGGGCAGGACGGTGCTCGCTTGGTGTACTGCATAGCACAGTCTGCCTTTCCAAGAGCTGCAGAAATACAAATAATAGGCTGCCATCCCACAGCTAGCCTATAGTACTGCTTTTGTAACATGAGCTTCATGGAGGAAAAAATGTCCTGACCACACTGGAAATCATGCTAGAATAATTGTAGTTAAAGCAGTTGTTAAATATTGCTCTCTCTTCAGCTGTGATGTAGCCAGAACCTAGAGGAAATTCAACAGTTAAAATCAGACTGTTTAAAGAAGTTACATGGCTTTGTGGATACCATTCATTAGTTTCTTTTTTAATGTGCACTACACAGCACTGATTAACGACTTGCAGTAGATGTGTGCAGGTTTTTTTTCCAGCAGTTTCATATAGCAGATTAAAAACTTAGAGAAGACCTGCAGGAGCTTAACTGACATACAGTTCAAAACACTTTGTGTGTCACTTGCTGTAAAGTTTGGTACTATATATCTGAAGCTTGGAGATGAACGTTTCCAATATCGATTCAGTTAAATCTGGCAATGGGTGTAATGTAATTGTAAAGAATCTGTATCAAATAATTTAAAAAGCAGGTGCCTTCCTTAGAACAGAGCAGTTGAAATCATAATTTTTTTCCATTCATCCTCCTTTATGGGTTATTATTCCTAAATTCTTTATCAGCATAAACAAATAAAACGTCCAGGAACAGTCAAGTATCAGTACTGTGCAGCTAGGTATGAAAAATATTAATCTCTTTGGATCACCAAATTCTGTTTGTTGTTATTTTTGAGGAAAGTTTTTATTAAAAAGTCATCAGGCAAAAAAAAGTTTTCAGACTGATTGACTGTTACTGGCATAATTCACCACACAGAACAATAAATTGTAAAAATATTGCCTACAATTGGATGAGTTTAAAACTTGAAATTTCAGGCATCAATTTTCCTAGCTCTACCAAGTCATGTTCAAGCCTCAAGGCCAACAAATTTAGTGCTCTCTTTTCAGAGGCACTAAGAAACACTGCTACCACCAGCAGCAGCTGCTTGCCCATGCAAGTACTGGCCTCCTACAGAGGCCAGAATGCTCTCTGTTGTTTCCTAAATTGGTGGCTCTGTGCCTACCCGAGACTCATTTCTGTTTCAGTCCCTCAGAGCTTAGGTTTCTAATAAGTCAGTCAACTCAGTCTTGAAACAGGACTGGTAGCTTGGTCAACATACAAAGAACCATTTGTTCCTTTTTGGTGAATCCTCTTTCTTTGCTTTTCGGGGGGGAAGCCAGAACTGAGTGACAGCTGTCAAACTGTAGAACTTCCTATGGATGGCTTTTCTAACTCTTCCACAGAAGAGCAGCAGCTTTTAATATTCCTGCCCAATTTTTATTTGACTGTGAATTTGCCTCAGAACTTTTTTTCTTTTGACGCTTCATAGCCTCTCATCCTCATGTCTGGTGTGGTTTACTGCCGATGAGCAGAGGTACCTGCTGACACCACCTACTTTTTCTGAACAGTTATGTGCTTTTATCTTCCCCTCCTCCTTTTTGCACAACAGGCAAGCTGAAAGGCTTGTTCAGCGAGAGGCAGCAGCAAGGTTAGCTTCCCAGTTATCCATCTCAAATGAGGTTCCAATCTCACAAGAGTTAAAGTACATCGAACCCAAGCTGCCTGGGTTAAAATTTCCTGTGTTTCAGTTGTCCTAGCTGAACTTCAGTTCATTCTTTGAACTCTTGAGTCTGCGAAAGGTGTAAAAATGTTTGATGCTCATATCCTCTCTATCAAGTTACTCTAGAAGGACTGGGAACATTTGAAGACCTGGGTTGGCTTCTGGCACAGAAGTGGCATCCTGATGAGTTCAGTTTTACTGTGTGTGCAACTCTTGCTCTCTTTGTTCATGCAAGTTTTTGTAGCCTCTTTTGTCTTAAAATTACACATATGGTATTGCAGTTCCAGCTTTTGCTTTGCTTATTCAGTCACTTTGGAGGTTTCATAGTAGAATGCTGTCATCTAAGTACTTGGGGGAAACGTAGCTCTGAGAACTACATGTGGGACAACTGGTAGCACTACGCCATCTGAAGACTCCTGCATTGGCAAGCTAGAAGTTTAGTTTCTGTTACTCCTCAGAACCACAAATCTTTTTCCCTTCCGCTTTTCCCATAGTTCACACAGTCATCCTTGCTACAGCTTTATGGTATTGTTAAAATTGCCTTTAAATGTAGACTTTCTGACAGATTTAGTTTGTTTAAAAAAAAAAAGTTATGTAAACTGGAGATTAAATTTAATGGATAATCTTGTTAGATGTTTCACCAGTAAAAAGTACAGTGGAGGGCCCAAAATTGGAAGGTGCTATTTTAAAGTTTCTGTCAGCCATTGTGATAGTTGATGGCTGAAACTGTCCTTCATTTTTATGCCTTAAGTCTTCCCATCCATTTTTCTTTAGAGCAGTACTGGGGCTTTGTTACTGGCAGCTAGAATTCCAGCAAGTCAGAGTCTTCGGTGTTAAGAATAGAGTGGGAGTGGAATGCATTTATGCTGTAACAGAATAATAACACTTTCCTGAGAGAAATTGCAAGGGTTTGTTGAGGCTTTCTTTAACACATTTCTGTCAGAAGCTATGGAAAGGCATTGTATTTGTGCTTCAATATGCTAAATAAGAGGTATTTTAGACTTAAGAATGTTATGTTTCACTTGATTAGCCTAATAGGTGCAACCTACGGTTACGTGGTGCATTAGCTTTCAGTGCTGTATAATAGGACTGGCAGCATGGTGTCCCAAAAACTGTAATTGCGTGGGCTGCTGAACAGTTGTAGAGAAAGCTGCACAAAAATTCTATTCTAGACAGAATTTTTTCATTTTTAAATGAATTTCACAACAAATTCACAGTTGGATGCCACTGCTTGTATTTCCAGCAAATCATACTCCAGAAAAGTAATACTTTGCTTCAACAAAGCCTGCCACAAACAGTGCAGTGATATAAAACAGAAACTGGATATTTTTTAATTGTAATTTTTCAAAATATAGTACAGTTGTTAACTATGCCTGCAGGTCCTGACATTCAGATATGTTTGGCTTTGTCTCCACATGCAAAAATGAAAATCCTTCACAAATAAGAAAAAAAGAAGGGCTGGGGGGAAATACCCTTTTTACTTGCGCTCTATTCATGATAGGAAACTGACTCCCTGACAGCAATGGTTGTCACAACACCGCATGTTTAATAGCATAGTCAGAGCAAACCTGTTACACAGTTACCTTTAATTTCCAGCCTAAGTTTACTGATGGTCAATTCATTTATACCTTCCTTTCTTGTGCCACTATTGTTCTTCAGCTTAGCTAGTTCTCCGTTCTCCCCCTGTCTGGTTCCACTTACTGGCATTTTTGGAGTGCAGTTGCATTTTCTTTCCATCTTTGGTTTGTTTAGCTTACCAAGACAAGGTCTTTTAGACTATTAGATGCTGCAATTAAGGCAACTACAGTTTCATATACACGGACTGTCTCTAAACTGCATAGCTTTGAACAGTTTGTGCTGAATTATCTGCTCTTAAATTGCAAAACCTGTCTAAGAAACTGAGGAAATACTTGAGCTTGTGCTGAGCCCCCTGATCCTGCAGTCATAGCAGGACTGGACCCGCTATGAAAGGTCAGGAACACCTAATTAGTGCTACTGGGATTGCAAGAAATAATCTCCTTTAAGCTCTCAGTTCACCCATTTGTCCTTGTATGTGGTACAAGGATGCAAGATAAAATATGTCTGCTTGTGCCCTTTCGCTGAGGTTGAAGTTAACAATTTTGCCATACAGCTGGGATGGGCTAGCAATATGCGATACTAAGCTACTGTCACTTCATTTTTACCATAGGTTCCATCTCAATTCCATTTAGTCAATTCATTCTGAATTCTTCATTAGAAGACACAAATGACCATTTTATCTCTTAGCTGTGCACCACCAGACAATGGTATTTAACACCTGGTGCTAATGTTGCTGACATAAGTATTTCATGCTTGTAGAAATTAACAGTACCTGGTTACAGTAACTCAGTGACTGACTCTTTAAGAAATATGTTAGGGAAGGTTTCCACAGACATAGTTGACAGGCAACTTTTACTAGCACAGTCAAAAGTTGTTTAATTTGGGTTCTCTCAGCAGCAGCAGACAGAATTAGCAGCTCCTATCTTGAGCCAAGTTGCGTGAACGCATGAGAAGAGGCACGCTACCTCGGGAGCTTAGGTGGGATGGGTGAGAAACAAGGATTCTTCCTTGGAACCACCTCACCCTCTTACACAACCCACCTGCTTTGGTCTCTATACATTCCAGCTTTTCACTCGCCTCCTTGATAACACCACTTCTCAGCTCAGCCAGCTGGCCTCCTCTCTGCAGGACACACACCTGCCCTCTCTGCTTGACATAGCAGCCTCCTCTCTGTACTTCCATTATGGCTCCCCAGCTGCACCAGGGCTTGAGTGAGATGCTTCATTAGAGAACAATCAGTTGGGGCAAAGAAATGCTGCTTAGTTCATGAGTGAAATTTTGATTGACTAATGAACATGCTCTAGCAGTGCTCAGGTATCCATAGAGAAGGGAGACCATCAGAGTCTTAATCTTGCGCGGCATTTGTGCAAAAGTAAAAACACACAGTTTCCACATGAAAGATCCTACTGTCACAAGATGAGGCCGGTAGGCAGCCGAAAGCTGAATACCGCATGGGTTTGCAGACCAAAATCAACACTTTGCACCCTGAGATTAACTGCAAACCAGCTCCCAAATTCACCCTGTACCTCTTGATGTGATTTGCATACCACTGTTCGGTGCCTGGTCAGGTTGTATTTGCTTGTGGGATGTGATACAAATTTTGTCCTCTGTGCTATGAAGCCTGCAGAGGATTTAAACTGGGGCAGAGTGAAGTAGAAGAAGGAAAACAGTAGAAGAGGAAAAAGGAAGGGGGTGTTGCATTTCCACACATACCTGTGATCTTTTGGTGTGGTTCAAGTAGTGGTGTGAGGCATTCTTACTTTGTTTTGCAGGTTACAGGGGAGGAGAAAAAAAAGTCAGTTTCATAAAATTTCTGGTATTGCTCTATTCCTCCCTCCCTTCCTTCCTTGACGTAAAAAATCACTACTATAACGAGAAATTATAAGCTTGCAACCTAGTATACTATGCTGTTTGACTTGTCCTTGATTTAGTTTAAATGGAAACAGTGAGATTTTTCAAGGACAAGACTAAAGCTAGCTATAAAAGGCATTAGAGATGTTTTGGAATGTGTGAGGAAAAGCTGGTATTCTTCTTTACCTTTTTCAGTTATTTGCATCTCTTCCAGAGCGAAAATAGAACATTCCTTCTAAAAAGGTATCGATTCTCTTGTATGTTCAGAAACTGAACTGCTTTTAGTGAGAGCAGTGAAATCTTCTTTGACGCTTGCCTCTTTGCTACGAACTTTTGAAACAGAGACTGTCTTGATACACGGGCCTGGGTGCAGAGCTCAGCTGCATCCTGATTGCACCTTGGAACAAGAGTCACTGTTCAACATCTTTCCTTCTGCCTTCCCCCAAGCACCCTCGTTTCCAACAGGAGACCCATGATGCCCTCCAGGAAGCACCCTCCTCTAAACTCCAGGCTGCATCACGTTGCACAGTGTAGACGCAGGCAATGAAAGTGTTCGCACCTCATGCAACAGGGGGTCCTGTCATCCTTTCGTCCTACTCTTATAAAATGTTTGTCCATAATTTTCTAAGTAAGAAAGAGTAAGTGCCTCCTTTTTAGATCTTGAGGCAACTTGTGGGACCCGTGGTTAAAAAAATGAGCACAACTGAGATGGCAGTTGTAAGACATGACTCTCTTCTCCCGTAGAATAACTCATTTTGTTGATCTTGCGTAACTCCCTTTAAAGCTGTTTTTCGTAGTAGGATTAAGTTGCTGCATCGGTGTTATCTGAGGAAAGGTGGAGCAAGTAAGATGAACTGATTAAAGGCTCACTTTGTAATTTTTATAACAGCAGCCTTAATCACATTGTGATCTCTGAGCTGTGTGGTCTCACCAGCCTTTGTCCATGATTCTGATCTTTTACTGTCGATTGAATATACCGAAGGGAGTGATGGGGTCATTGCACTTTCTCTGATTCACGCTAGAATAATTGAAATCAGAAGTTGAGGTCATGTGGATCGGTAGCCCCCTCTCATTACTTTGTGTTGCACTTCCAACATTTATGCATACTTTGATGAGTTAAATGCTTTCTAATTTACCTTTGCCTACAAAGTGAAGTGCCCAGAAAAGCAAATGGGGCAATTTTAGATTTTTGCCTGTTTTAGATCTTACACAACTGGAGTCCAGGTCTAGGAAGTTACTCCAGAATTACAGCAGCGCAGGGGACTAAGAGCCTGTCCTAACTAAAGCATACCCTACTGGATGTGCTTCTGTTTAGAATTTCCTCTTTAATATCAATTGACAAGCATTTCATATGCTTGGTAAATAAAAATGCTTATTTGACTTCTCCACCCTCCCCACAAGGAAATTTCTACTAAGGCATGACATCTCCTATAAACTGCCATGAGTAATATCTTCTGAACTGCTTTCAGAGAAACAAGAGTCCTTGCTATTTCTATCTGTAATAATAATTTACAGTCAGAGAAGCTGATAAAGTAGTAAGATCTTCTTGAAGACTGTTGTACAAACAGAAACCCTCGTCTTATCTGTTTCTTTAGAACTTACCGAGCTGTAGTGCATGTTCTGTGCCATGGTATGTGCATTCTAGCAAGACATCCAAAATTTATTTTTTAATAATGCTAGGTTTTTATTCAATTGCAAAGTTGGTGAAACGGGGTTGTCAGAGAAGAAGAATACTGAAACAGGAACCTGCTGGCTTTTTTAACCTTTTGCTGTAAGGAAATGTGCCTTTCTCCATTTGATTTGAAAAAGGAAATAGACTGGTGGTGTGGCTATGGAACTTTCTCTTCCTGCCTCTGATTGCAAAAGTGCTAGTAAAAGAATGAAAAGAAAAAGTACAGTACTGAACAGTAGAATATTATGGCTTTGTTGAGACATCAGAAAGAAAGTAATTAATTATCTTGTTTGTTTTGTTTCAGGTGTCAGAAACTATTTGAAAGAAGCATTAGTGAATATCATTGCTGTGCATGCAGAGGTGAGAAAAACTTCAGATTGTTTCGTGCTTACATTCATATGAATAATTTCAGTGTATTTTGCTTGGTAAATCCTGGCTTTCATCACCCCTGAAAATTGTAGCTCTGTTGAAGTGTCTGCATTATAGATGTAAGTGCTTTGGGTTAGGTTCAGCCAACCAACTATGCAATCGCTAACTTTTTTAAGGGCAGAAGGAGATGAACAGTTCCTGTTTATCCTCAGTAACACTCCATTACACCTTTTTGTTTCCACTATCTGATGAAGAGGAAAGCCAAAGTCTAAAGCTCAATTCTTCTCTTTTCATGCAGATTAAATACATATAGAGAGAGAGAGATACATAGATAGATATGATGCTCACTTTCTCTGATTAACTTTATTTTCCACAACATATGAAAATGAGCTTGTGCTTCACTTTGGAAGAAATGTTCAACATATGCCACTCGAAGTGAAAAGCAATATATATCATTCTTGTACATAGGATAAAAAGTGGAAACCTAAACCCAGAAAGTTTTATAGCCTCTGTACAGCACAAATTGTGTTTTAAATACTTGGGTAGGTAATGGCTTATGATAGGCAGTGCATATTAAAATTAAAACATTATTCTTAAAATAATATGCTTGCAGAGCTGCAGTTATTTGGCCTTTTGTGATAATATGCAGGAATTTTCTGTAGTCCTTTAAATGACAGCCTCTGTTCTACATACTCCTTCCTTCTAATCGTCAAGAGTGTTACCAGATTACTATTGCTCCTGGTATAAGCATTGGTAGTAGTATCACTCTTAACTTTCAAAATACCACAAGTATAGGACCACAAGTATAGGTGCTCTTCCTTTTCCATCTAATTAAAAACTGATGAGAGTCACTTGAGGTTTTTGTTTATTTTATTCCTCCTTAAATTACAAGGGTCCATATAAATTAAAATATTTTCAGAAACTTTAAATACCGCTTGCAATATTTTTGGTTCAGTTTCAGTATTTACTTACAGCAGTTTTCACAGAAGCATTGCTGATTTTACAAAATGCTTCTGAATAAGGGAATAAGCAACACCAAAAATATATACCAACATGACATTCATTTTCAATGTTGTTTTTCAGTGTAGTGGAAATTAATAAAAATGAAAATGAGAGGTTTTGCTTTAAAAAATTCAAAGGCATTTGTGACTTATTGAGCTAATCCTGTATACATGCATACTCGTTAAAATGCTTCAGCAGAAAGGTGCACTGCCTTGCTGACTTCATTGAGACCGATACTGATTTTGGCCCAAATAGTGTTGCCTCATAAATTTCTAGATGTGAAATATTACAGAAATATGAAAACGTGTGTCAAGATGAAACTCCCATTTCCACTGTTTTCTGGTGAAATTCTGTAAGCTGGGTCAGATTTAATTTTAGTTAGCAAGGCTGCAAGTTTCTGTAGTTTGAAACAGCAAAAATTAACCATCAGCTGAACAGCGAGCATGGACTGAAGTAGAAAAAAATTGTTTCTCTACCTGTGAATTCAAATTTAACTGAAATCAAACTAAGGGCTTCTTATTGCAAATTTGTGATGATTCACCATTGCTGAGAATTTTTTTTCCTGGATTCTGTATAGTAACTTCAAGAGTGCTCATTGTGGGCACAAATACTCTCTTCTCAGTAGAAGATTTTTGGGCGTGTTCCTGGTACGTTTGTGTTGAATTGCTCAGCAATATTTGCTGCTAAATAAGATGACCCCTTCTCCAGTTGTTACTGGTGGGTTTTTTTCTTACCATACGGCTAAGTATGTCACTCACTTAGCTTTTGTGGGTCAAAACAGTTAAAACAGCCTACATGTTTGAATTGGCAATGATAACAGTTGATAGCTGACATATATGTGGTCGGTGTACTTAACCTATGGTGTAGACCTGCCTTTTGGAGCAGTCAGCTTGATGGGATCCCTGATACATAATTCATTTCTTAAATCACTGAAAACTGTAGGAATCTTGCATTCTCCCCCCCCCCCTTAATTTACTTTTACACACGTGTATGAATATCTTCTGTCAATTACTACACTTCCTTGTCAGACATGAGATCTCAACTTCACATAAAGCAAAGGTATTCTAGCAAAAAATCATTCCACTACTTAATTTTTTTAGATCATTTTCAAGCAGAAATCGGGGCCGGGGGGGGGGGGGGGGGGGAGAAGTGTTTAAAAAGTGTATACAGTTCATCTTCCTTCTTGCACCACTCCAGTCACATCATCTTCAGTTCCTTGTGTCATTTTCTCCCCCAGCCCTATGCAGTTTTAGTGCAGCTTTATCATCACCTCTAAGTCTTGACACAAGTTTGGTCTGTCTAACCTATAATCTCACTTCCTCCTATATTCCAACCTCTTGGCCTGCATTTTCCCCAATTTTGTGTAGAAAAATCATACTTTTTTATTTATTTTTAATTCACCAACAATTTCTCGCTTCCTTAAAGCTCCCTTTAAGGAAGATTGGTTTCTTCATGCTTTCCTTCAGGCATAGATCTAATGTTTAATTTTGTGGTGGTGTTGTGTTGCAGTTGCTATTCTGAACCTCAAATGGAGGATCCAAGTATCACTTTAAAAAGTTGTACAAATAAGCAGTTAAAAAGATGGTCTTGATGCATGGAAAAAACAGTAAGGTGTGATGTTTTTGCCAGGGAACTAATAAATGGCAGCGGTGGAAGAATCTAAGTGAAAATCCATTACACTGCCATGCTCTCAAACCCTTTCAAAGGCTTATCTCTGCCACAGAGCATAAAGACACTAGCTGTTTGGCAGTGGTCAAATATAAAGGATTCTAGAAGAAATAGCAAAGTACATGGGTAGAAAGTGGCTGAATGTGTAATTGGGTCAGTCAGTTGCACAACCCTGAATTAAAGATGCTATCTACAAAACAGCAGTCTATACAACCACCTGACTCCCTGCATCCATCAGCCGAGAGCACGTATTTTGAAGTCTAGCTGCTTTTAGGCATTGCAAGAAAGTTGTCATTATCACATATCATATAGCTAACATTGCTATTAACAGAGGTGATTTGTCACAGCGCAGGACAAGCATCAAAAGAAATCCTTCGTATTCCAGTTGCTTTGAAATTTTTTTGTCCATTGATAAAAATGAAGTGGTCCTTTGAAAGTGTTTAATGCTTTTTACCGAAATGTTACCGTAGAAAATATTTCTGTTAATATAGGTATTATGCTCATGATTCTTCTTTTGTAAAAATCAGGTGTTTACCATTTCCAAAGACTTAGTTCCTCGGGTAATGTCAAGGGTTGTAGAAGCAGTCTCTGAAGAACTGAGTCGACTGATGCAGTGTGTCTCATCCTTCAGCAAAAATGGAGCTTTACAGGTACCTGAATACTTTGTACTGTCCAACATCTGAATCTAGAAAACTGAGAATAACAGACACACGTATAATCTGTGTATTTGTTGGATTTATTGTAGCAGTGAAAGCAATGCGATAAAAGGGATTAGTATACAACCTATTTCAGATTTATGGATGAATACCCTTTGGGATACTGGTTCTTGGGTTTGATTATATTTTAGTGTTGTCTTTGTGTCTGAGTGCACAGAAGGTTACCTGTATCCTATGAGATAAAAAGCATCGTAATGGTATCTGTTTGAAATGTCGTTAAATACTGTCCTTGGCCTGTCATCAAAAAATTATTTTAAAAGAAAAAACAATTTTGTGGTATTTTGAGATTTAAAAATTTTGACAATATGATGCTGTAGGATCTTGCAAGTCTTTGCACTTGTCTGTTATACTATTTCTACATTAGCACTTTGTTGCAGCATGGGTAGAACAGATACTCTTATACTGCCTTCTTCATTTATGGCTGGATTGGTAGTTGTACTTACTATTGGATAAGTTTTACAGGACTCCAAGAAAAAATCTTTTTTAAAAAGTTCCTTTGAGTCAATGATTGGTATGGCTGTAACAGGCAAGAAGAGCAAACTCCCAGTTTTCATTGTACATGACAGCATTCTTGCATTATGATGGGAAAATAGTTATCCAATTGCAAGCCTTATTTTCCAGTTGCTGGTAGTAATTGCGTTGGACAGAGAATTAATGTAGGAAGATCGCAGCCAAATAAGATTGACTGCCTATTTAAAACCAAATCAATGAATAGCAAGAAAGCTACCCGTGTATCATTTTTGTTTGACTAGACAGCCCACCATATGAACTTGCTGCCTAAACCCATAACTGAAAGGATTTTCTCTCCCTTCTGCAAATTTGTCACTCATGGTCATTTTCTGTTCCTCTGAACATAGAAAATCCTGTCTGGCAGACAGCAGCAGTGTGAGAGTGATCTGAGCCTGGTCTGACTGATCAAAAAATATCCATTCCTGAAGAGAAGCCTGAATCTGTATTCCCACATCCCATGACCCACAGTTTTTCAGGGTTTGCCCTTCCACCGTGTTTATTTAGGCTGTGGTACTTGAGAATGTGACACTTCCCCATGGTACTGCTCCCTCCTAAAATGTAGGAAAGACTCTGGAATTTTATGTGCAGGACTTCAAAAAATCCAAGGCTGTTCAGCTTGGAGCACCATACAAAAAGAGGTGAAACATTCTGTGGTGAGAAGAGCATTTCTTATGAGTATAAAATTGGGGGGTGGCTATGTTGTATTTTGTGCCAGAAAGTTCTGGTACTAAAAAAGCATAAATCTCAACTGGCTTCCTACCTAGGGAAGAGAGGAGGGGAAGAACTAAAAGCCAAAGCCTTTCATTAGAACTCGAATTAGATGTCTGTGTTGCATTATAATAAGTTTTGTTTTGGAAGATTAATGTCATATTAGTTGGGTCTAAATGTAGATCAGTTTCTGCAATGGCTAACTGGATTAAACTTTATCTTTATGATGAACAAGAATGGAATATGAATTTGGATGAAGTTCACTTCATATTTTTAAATGAAATTACTTAAAGTATTGATCACATGCAGAATATTTCTAGTTCATATAAAACCAGTCACGATAATGATTGCTTTTCAAATGCTAAAGGGTGATTTATGAAATTTGTTTAATCTTTGAGTTCATTCTCCACAATAGTTTGCCTAGGTGAAAATCAATACCTAGACACACAGTACAGTGCAGGAGTAAAATCCCCAAGCTTGTGTGCCCACCAGGTGACAGACAAGAAGCAGAGGACAACCATTCTACTTCCTCATCTGATGGAAAAAAAATAAATTCAACAGGAAAACCAAGAATAAAACGTGTATTGACAGATTCTTGTACTCTTTTGTTTCCTTCCTCCTTGGCCAAGCTGTGCTGTGAGAAGTTAAGCTCACTGTATTTAATTTTTAAAAAAAAAAAAAAAAAGACAAGGTAGCGTCCTTCTATCTTTCTATCACAGCACAGAAGAGATGGAACAGAATTGAAGATTTATTACTGTTACTGAGAGACAAGCCAATGTTTTTAGACTGCTACATAGTGACCGTACAAACAGTTTGACTTGAATCAGAAGTATGAAATTGTTCATTTTTGCAGTCTCCTGACATAGCAGCGTGGCAACCAAAAATACAGGAAACAAACTGTTAGAAGCCAAGGCTGCTTACAACTGCAGTGTGCAATAATATTTGCTTCTAAAAAAGATGAAGCTTTGGGATACTGGTATTCACTTGATGAAAGGACATTGTGTCATTGTTTCAATGTTTGTATTTCTGTCTTTAGGCAAGACTTGAAATCTGTGCATTGAGAGATACCGTGGCCATATACCTAACACCTGAAAGCAAGTAAGATGTGCTGTAGTGTCTATTTTTTTCAATGTAATGGAATCCTTGGTTAACATGCAAAAGCACATAATGTAAATTAAGGACTATGAAATTTTGCTTCAAATAGAATGTGATATACTAGGTAAATATACGAAAAACAGATCACTAGCAAGGTTTTGTCAGTTGAAAGAAAGAATTACTCTTTTCTTGTTTTTTTAACTTGAATTTTTAGACACAAACTAGTATTTGCCACTCAAAAAAAAAAAAGGTAAAAATTCTTAACAGCAGTACAGCTGCTGAGGAGAATGATGCTAAAACAAGACTAAAGCAGATGTCTCAGTTTTATCCAGTTTTTCACAGCAATCTCAAAGTACACGGCAAAGGACCTGCCAGGCACATCAGAGACGCTACAGAACCAGACACTGGCAGGATCCCCTTATACGGATGTGGAGAATTAGGGCTCTCCACAAGCTTGTACAATACCCTACTCCTTCTCCACACACCTAATCAGGGAAAGTGAATTCAGCTTCACACTGTCTCTTAGAATGAAAGCCTTCAAAAGGCTTTCAGCAATTTATCATTTCTCAGTGAGGTGCAAGACCAAAGATAAATAGTGTGGGACACACTCACACATTAATATAAAGGGAGAAAGAAAAGCATTAGCAGTATCAGTGGTTGATGCAGTCAAGGCACGTAAAAACAAATTATGATAGCTGTCAGCAGTTTTGAGTAAAGTTGATTGATTGAAATTTCTAGGTGATTATGGGCAGGTTCATTCATTATTTTAATTACTTATGCTTCTGTTAAGATTGGCATTACATGTTCACGCAGATGGCAATTTGGTCATCTTACCTAATCAACATTTTGTAGGAGACCTTGCAGGGCTTGAGGGCCTAATGTGTCTTCATAGTGTCACAGATAGTGTCACTGCATTCCGTTTCAAAAGACTTGCTTCCCTGTTCTGGGTCTCTGATAGTGATGAAGACCTCTAAATGAAAACTACTTGGCACTGGCTCAAATTGGATAAAATGGAAGTGGTATTGTCTCTAATCAGCACAGGGGCAAAGCACAGTGAACCCTGGAAACTGGAGCTTCATAGATGCCTTTTTATTCCTGGACTTGCCACTAGTAGTAGTTGCCACAAGTCACCATATTAATCTTTTGCTGACAAGATTGTACCTGTCTGTGCAGGTCCTGCATCGTTCCCTGCACTTCTGTTCCACATCTGTTGCCCAGAGAGGGGTGGAAACCCCATCTTTGGAGTTACTCAGAACTTGACTGGATAATGCTTCAAGAAACCTCCTCTAACCTCGAAGTTGGCCCTACTTTGAGAGGGAGGGTTGGACCTGAAGACCTCCAGAGGTCCCTTCCAACCTAAATTATTCTATGAATCTACCTTACCTCAATGCAAACCTACTGTAATTCTCTCTGTAGGCCCCCTTCTGTAGGGGAGAATGCAGTGACCTGTCTACTGAGCACAGAAAGCCAAAGTCAGTGTTTCATCTGTGCTTCATACTCTGACGGTCACTTAGTTTGAGGCAGAAGGCAGGCTGGCAACTGTCTGTAATTCTTGAAGAGTCCAGGATGTCAACCACAGTCTTAAATCAGCTGCTGATTTAACATTTCCTGTTGATGTATGGTATACATCACATTAGGATTGTCAAGAGACCTGCTTGAACTCATGACCACTTTATGTTCAATTTGCACATGAATGTCAGGTCTCAAGTTAATATTTCTTAATTTATTGAAATAAGAATGGATAAAATACAGCATATCTCCATGGAATTTATAGAAAGAAACTGTGAATGCTGAGACTTGTACCAGTGGATTATGAGTATTTTTGTTTTCCTTGCAGCTCAAGCTTTAAGCAAGCTTTGGAAGCCTTGCCTCAGCTCTCAAGTGGAACTGACAAAAAGTGAGTATAATGCACTGTCTTGTCTCTTTTCTGGTCTCTGAAGCCATTGCTTTTTACTCTTGTATCAGAACTTTGTCATAAGAGGGTTAACGTTCACTGTATTTGACCCTTCTGAATTACAGAGCAGAAGCCTCTTTGGGCAGAGTTAAGAATAAGCTAAGTCCTTGTTCATCATGGCCTATTAAATTACACAGAAGAGCCGATGGCTTTGTGGCATATCCTTGCCCATCGTAGTCTTATCAGTTCAATGTAGCTTTGTATTTGTTTTCTAATTTCTGTCTGTTTTAGCCTTCCTTGTTATCTTAAAGTTTCTGTGAGGTCCGTTGTCTTGTCTTACTGAATTTAGCAGCAATAAAAAAATGGCCAAGGAACAAAGTCCAAGGTTTTGCCAGCTGATATATGGGGAACTCTCAAAACTGGCCTGTTTCATTTTGAAAACAAAGAAGAAGGGTCTGTGGTTCTTTCTTAACATCAGGAGGAGGAGTTTGGGTTCCTCCTTCCCCACCGGAGCAACCTTTGACAACCAAGCTGCTTTGCTGCATCCAACCTAGTATTTGGTAGTCTGTTTTACAAGCATAGCTTAATAAAGAGTAGTACGGTAAAACTAGGATGGATTTGTAATGGGTATATTAGTGCAAGTATAGGTGTTTTGAACTTGAGATTGGTATTATGGTACTTTCAGGAACTGAACTGCATCAAATCAGTTTGCGCTTAACAGTCACAATTTAGAATATTTTGTAGACACATGAAGAGACTGTTTGTGCAGCCCGTGGTCTGCGGACTGTGCCTTCTTCAGATGTCCTCTGCCTATTTATTCAAACCTACTCCTCACTAGCCACAAGAAGTCTAAAGATACCTCCTTGCGTTACTTAGCTCTTATGCTTCATTAAAGATAGGAATCAGTTTTGAGTAAGGAGAGTTCTTTCAACTCAGACTTTCCGAAACACCTGTAGAATTTTTTTTTTCACTTAGTCACAAGCATTTGAGCTTCATGGGACAGATGAGAATCAAGAACTGCATCAATTTTACATCTGCCTCACAGTTCTAAGCCCTAGACAGTGCAAAACCTTTTCTGTTTCTCAGGTCGTTACACCACAATTGTCATCGTTCCAGGCAGCTCATTGTAATCTACACAAATATGTGTAAAATAACACACATTTGTGCATTGATTTAGAGCTCTTCATTTCTGTTCATTCACAGTTATTACTATGATACTAAATGATGAATGTGGCCATAGTCATCTTCCAGAGGACCTGCTGAGGAAGCAGATACTGATTTTGTGGTTCAAGTTGTTGTTCTTGGGTTTGTTTGGGGTTTTTTAACATACAGCGTAATTTCTTCTGTTACTGGCTGTTCAATAATCACAGCTTGCCAAAAAGTTGAGGTGCTACATGTCTGCCCTATCTAGCTTGTTTTTGAAATAGAGCAAAAAGTTCAGAGAACACATTCTTCCCTAGAATATGGGGAAAATAAAACACACAGGCAAGACTGTAAAACTTCATAATGCATCTCCACTGTTACAATAAATATCTCCTACAACAGAGCCATCAACACCATTGGTCCTACACCTGTAGTTTGTAGATTATAATAAATATTATCCACTGCACCAAGTACCTTCTTGGCAACTATGTAAATGTAAATGAACCGTTGTTATGCTCCATAATGAACTCATACATAGTTTGTTATCTATAAAGGACAAAAACACATGGTTGCCAGTGAATTAATGTTTCTCCTAGAACAGTCATACCATCTCTGATCTTTCAGCCATGATACTTAAGAGAAATCCATGAAATACCTTCCAAAGACAAGTTTGAGAACTGATATTCGCAGGTCAGCTACACACGAAAAGCCATAGCCTGGATAAGGGATACGGGTTTTATGGTACATTGTCTGACAGTTTCTGGATTTTCCTTACAGAATTACCTTATCATGCTCTCTACCAGTCCTTTTGTCACTGTGTTTTGCAAATATGTTTCTCTCAAGATTATGATCTTTATCTGGAAGGAAAGCCATATAAAGGGCTATTTTATCACCTTGATAAAACCTCTGTGGCTAAGTCCTCCTCTGGTCACAGATCATCCTGACACACTTGGTATACTTCTAAATATCTATAATATTCAGACATTTGAATAGATCCAATTTTAGGCCCTTTATTTAAGCAGACAATGTACTCGAAGTCACAGACAGACTAGCCAAAACTTTCGGTAATTGTTCCCTTTTCAGAATCTGCCAAAGTTGTAACTATTTTCCTTTTACAGGTTACTAGAAGAGTTACTAAACAAATTTAAAAGCAGCATGCACTTGCAGCTGACCTGTTTTCAAGCTTCTTCATCAGCAATGGTGAAAACATAGACAACGACACAACGCAGGCAACTCAAAAGACAAATATGCTTAAACGACACCCATTTTTTCTGTACTTCTTCAATTCCTTTGAAGACTCTGAAGAAAACAAAAGGAATTTCACTGAAAAAGAAATTGTGAGATACAACTCTTTGAGTGATGGTATGGGGTATCCTGCTGAGTGAGACTTCTGGTCATAAATACCTTGATAAAATGGTTTTCTGTCTACTGTATTTCATTCTGTGGAGGGGATTAAGCCCATTTTGTTTACATACACTCTTCTTGGCTGTATGTTCATCAAGAACTATTCATTAGCATGCTGCAATCTCAGTTTCATTTGTTAAAAATACATTGAAATGTATTTCTAGCAAATGTCACCTTAAATTAATCTATTACTTTCTAGATGTTGAGTGATACTGATGTAAGTGACTGGAAGACTCAACTTCTGTAAAGTATTAAGAAGTATGTAATAAACATTACTACGTACAGCTGACTAATAAGTGTTCAGATACAACATGGAGAAGGACACTGATTCTTTTGCATTTAAAAATTATCACCCTTTTTTCTGTTATCATCTACAGTTTTAGTGGTCATAAGTCTGGTTTCTTGGGAGGCTTTTATTTTCTTGCTTCTTTTTTAATTAAACATGTTCCTGCCTCTTTTGTTTCTCCCTTCTATTGGAATATTGATGATAACCTTCACATTTGAAATAAGCTCTCCTTTCATTGGCAATTAACAGAAAAGCTCTCCGAGTTTATAAGATTAGTAGAAGTTTTTTAAAAAAACATTCAAGTAATATTCTTTGGTGTTAAGGAGTAGAATAGTTAATAGTCTCTCGCACAGTCAGAAGTAAGGAGGAGCACAATATGTCATTGGTTTTGCTGCTTCCTTCTTACTCTTCTTGTCTTTTCTTGTGCTTTACAGGCTTACTACCACTGTCTTCCTTTTCCCACTTGTTAGTCAGTCCTCTTTTCACCACCAGTTATTGAATTTGCGTGGAGGAGAATAGGGATTCAGGAGGAAAGAATTTTGCTGCCATTAAGATACAGTTACACAAAGATCAAGAACCGTCTTCCCAACAGGGAAGATTTGACACTGACTTTCATTTTGGGACTTGATATAAGATGCAGGAAGCTATAACAAGAGAGCAACTAATAGAAAGTGGTCTTGTTTTGGGGGGTGAGGAGTGGGTTTAATTTTATAACTGAAACCATGACTTGCAAGTGAATAATGTGGTAATAATATATTCTTCCTGTATTTACAGTCCTTTTGAGTGGGACTTTTCAGAAACAGTGCACTGAGTTTTCAAACAATGTTTAATGTCAACTGTTTTCTCTTGCCAGTTCAGTTACGTGCTTTAAAAATACAGCGTACAGTTCCTGTAATATGAAATACTGAAGAAACAGCTTGATGCACGTGTATTTACTCATAAAAAAAGAAATTGTGTGTAAGTAGTAATAGCATGTTGAATGGAAGTTTGAAACTTCAAATATATGTCATTATTGGCTTTCGGGGAGAATTGTTAAACACCTGGAGCAATGTTGTTTTGTTAGATGTTGTCCATTCTAAGCTGGTCATAGTCTCAGCTGCTGGTATTAACTGAAACAGTCATCCAGTTAGCTCAGTCTGTAAAGGATTTAGCTTCAGAATAATAAAATATTAAGAAAGATGGTCATAAGCTCTTCTTGAATTCCTCGCTTTCCAAGAAATGTGATTTCTTTGTGAATTTTATCAGTCTGCATTTGTATCATATGCATTTTGTATCGGACATGTGCCTAAGTATTGAAAACTTATTTTATCATCTGTACTGAATTAATATATGTTCAGGCATCTCTTTATTATAATATCATTCTCTTACTCATCTTCTGTTGCAACAGCTTGTTGCTTGTCTTTAAAACCTGAAGTCAGATGTTTTGTGTTTAGTTGCCTTTCTGAAGTAACACTTCAGAACATGTAGCTGACAGCAAAAAAGAGAATAATGTGTAAAGGATCAAAATATTACTTGAATTCAACCTGGTATGAAATAAATGCTCGCAGTCAAGTCAGAGCACTGGATTTCAATAAATCCACTTGGTGGAATTAAGGAAGGCAGTGAGCAGCATGCCACAACAGGATGTATTGGAATCCCTTTGCGTGGAAGGTGAGTTGGGACTGCCGAGGCTTCACAGCCAACGTACAGCAAGCTGCAGTTCCTCTGAAAAGAAGATTACAAAAAACCAAGAAGTGGTCAGTGTGGTTTTTGAACAGGTGTTTTTGCAAAGATACAATGAGCTTTAAAAAAAATAATTGGAAGTGGAAGAAGACGAGGAGACCACACCAAAATACACAATCAGTTAGGGCTTGCAGAGAAAAGAGAGGCAGCAAGGAAATCAAAGTAACAGAAGTGAAAGGCTCTGACATTTAAAGCAAAGGTAAATACTGAAAACGGTACGAGAGAAAATAAAGTTAATTATTACATGAACTTTGAACCTCTAGAAAAATGTAAAATCAATACAGACTGGAAAAAAATTGAAATAAAAACCTGGAGAGCTTTACTTCTCATTTAAGAGAAAAATTTAGGAAATAATAAGGCTGTAAAATATATCTTGCTAAAAGTAGGTAAAGACTTATAGGAAAATTCAACCGTAATATGCTGTGTTGAGATATTCAGCCTCTGGAGATGTTGAGGCATTCTCCTATTATTGTATTTTGAACATTTATTTTGAATAGTCACGAGCAGTTCAGGAGGTAGGCAAAGAAGTAATAAAAAGCAAATAAAAGTAATTAAAAAAGCTTTATCAATGTAATGGGAGGGGGGGACAGAGAAAAAATATTTAAATCCCCCAGTAAAATGATGGCAAAAATAGGGAAAAATTCATTACGTGCCTGGGTGTTAATCAAATAAGTAGCATGAAACATTTTTTTTTAATTGATATTCTTTAGAAAATATGTTTATGAAGTGTGCTCATAGTGCATCGTTGTCAAAATTAAACACCTTCCTACAGCTTTTAAAAAGCCACTTAGTTTAAAAAAAATACAAAAAGAACCATAGTCCTGCTGAGTTTCATGCATGTGCTGAATTTCAAGCATATGAATAGACATGAAACTACTTGCTCAGAAGATCTCCTTCAAATGTCGGGCAGACGTGCCTGTCTTCTGAGGATCAGGGAAGTTGTATTCCATGGGCTAAACCCCTTGCATCTTCCTCTAGCTGCATAAAAAGACCCAGGTCTCCAACCAGTTTAATTTCACCGTATGGCGATGGAGAAGGAAATGAGAAACGCATGCTGTGAGCGCTGCAGAGTTGTGCTTTGTAGGGGCACTTTTGGCTGCAGCGATGACGTGTGACTGTTGGCTTGTAAAAGTAGGTCCAGCCTCCCAACTTTTGCCAAAGCTATTGCATCTCCCTGAAGAGAGGGTACTTTCTGTTGAACCAACCAGTTTAATTTCACCGTATGGCGATGGAGAAGGAAATGAGAAACGCATGCTGTGAGCGCTGCAGAGTTGTGCTTTGTAGGGGCACTTTTGGCTGCAGCGATGACGTGTGACTGTTGGCTTGTAAAAGTAGGTCCAGCCTCCCAACTTTTGCCAAAGCTATTGCATCTCCCTGAAGAGAGGGTACTTTCTGTTGAATGAGATTTTTTTTTTTTTTTTTTTTTTTTCCGTTTCTAACCAGAGCCTTTTTTGAGAGGCTTGGC
>NW_008795259.1:3442270-3447178 GCF_000699145.1 Aptenodytes forsteri | reverse complement strand
ACCTCCAAAGTAATAGCATGTTTCTGTGGCTGTATGGGTAAGCAGAGAGATGCAGATAGAATAGAGCCATAAAAACTAGTGTAATACAGTACAGAACATGGAGCTGAAAGAAAGGTAAATTCAGTTATTGCTTATTCTGATTCTACTTTAGTTAAAAATACTCTTACATATGTTCAGAAAGAAACAAGAATAAGAACTGATTGTTGATACAAAGGAAGGTGTAATGGCGATTAATGTTTAAAAAAAATTATTATGACAGGAGAATTTCATGGAGCTCTTTGACTGCTGAGCCTACTCAATGAACATGCAGAAAGTCCCTCACCTGCGAATGTCTTAACACTTGGCTAGGCAAAGCCCTAGGAAAAAAATAAAAAATCATAAAAAGTCATAAAAACGTTCACAAATTTAACTCCTTTTTAACTTCAAATGTAGTGATGGGCACTTTCTGTTTCTAATCCAAGAGAAGGTAGAAGATTGCAATTTCCTATTTCCAATTTCGGCCTTGCGAAGAAGGAAACATTAAGACAAGAATCTTTTGCCATGGTGACACACAATCATCAGAGATGATGCTACACAGGGGATTTATACTTCCAAACCTGCTGCCAGACCATATTTAAGTCAACTCCAGCCAACTTCTTTGGACCGGTCCTGCTAAAATACTCCTGAAGCGCTGTGATTTTCCTGAGAATGTTAATTGATACAATATTGATTGTATCGATGGATGCAAATACCGATCTTTGTGTCCAAATAGGTGTCTGGACTCACCAGCAATGAGGGGGTTTACATCTTTTACACACTATAAACATACTGCTATTTTGCTCTTTTCAGTCTATAATACCTCTAAAAATTAGAAGGAAAAGATCCTTAACCTCATCAGAACACACTGAAACTGAAAAATGAATGCAGTGCTCCTGCTGAAGCCTGAGGTTCGAAATTCAGATCTGGATCTTTAACATTGTAAAGCTTCGGCTCTCTGGATCTGATTGATCGGGTGCATCTTATCCTGGGACAGAAAGAGGGACCCCTGAGGTATAACACATCTGCAGTCTCTTTCTGGCTGTTAGGAATTGTAGTTCCTGCACGGCACTTAAAATTTTAGCATCAGTCAGGAGTTCGTAATAGGCTGTGACTACTGTCAAAACAGGCAACAGCACATGCGTTATTTAACTGGTAAGACACAAATATGTTTTGAATTAGGCAGGTTTCCAGGTAGGTTGAAATATTTGGGGATTTGTTAAACACGATGATAGACCTCAAAGAGGACTTCTGTCTTTTGGCATTCCTGGCCTAGCCGTGTACCTGGAGGAGTTCTGGGTGACAACCCTTATCCAAAACAAGAAAATAAAAATCATTGTAACTTGTAAATTTGTTTAAAAGATTTTTAGGAGACAATCTGGTGGGTTTACAATTGAAGGAAAGAAAACAAACAAACAAACAAAAATCCTGCTCGACCACTTATCCCTAGTTACATTCTAGCCTGTCCATATACTCATAAAGAGATGGTTCAATTTACCTGCTCTGTCCTCATTAGCAGTTTTCTCTTCTTCTGTATTAGATGTTAGTATTAAGTGTGCAGACATTAGGATGTTTGTAGCGTTAAGACTGCTTCTGCAGCGTTAACACAAAACATTGTTTATTTTACATTGTTAAAGGAAACAATAAAAAAATGCTAGATGATTAATTATAGGCAAAAATAATTTTGCACAAGCTGTGTTCTGTGTAAGAGTATTTTGGCTTCATGTGGCTGACACCTTGTTTTCTGACTTTGCAGTACCTACTGGAGTGTTTTTGGCATGAAATAAAAGGGAAAACTGGGAATAACGGGGAACGCAATTTCATTAGGGAACATGATAGCCATTTCTGTCTACGCCTTTTTTAAGTTCTGTTTTTATATAGTGCTGCCATAGGTTAAAAAGGAGATTTGCACGATTCAGCTCCCTTTCTCTTTGTGCTGTTTAAGCTTCAGAGCTCTAAAAGCTTGTCTTTAATGAAGATATTAAGAGAGCATGTCCAAAACAGTATACTTATTTCAGAACAAGGTGTTTATCATATAAACTATATACTTCTTTCAGTATTACTTGACAGCCCAAGGGGGCTTTCATTTGGAGAGTCATCAATGCACCCTTGAAGTCCCTTAGAATAATGTGTGTTGGTGAGTAACTTAAATGACACAGTTTGCGACATTTATCATTGCACGGAACAGCGAGGGAAACTTGCTGCTTTTGGAGTAGCAGCACTAACAGATCTGCTGTGGTTTATTTTTGTGATCAAATGGGGGTGACTGGGGGGGGTCCTTTCTTGCACCTCATTTTTTCTAGTCTGAACATCGAAGAATATGTCTGCGTTCCTTTTCTCTCATGCCCTCACTATTTAAAGGCGTGTAATAGATTTTGTACAACTCTTCTGCAAGCAGCCCTCCTTGAGGTCAAGACCAAGTAAGGGAAGTCTTCAGCCAAATTCCTTTTTAATTGGAAAATTTAAACAACTTGAGGAAAAAGAAGACAATGGAAAGTGGAATCCAGCCTTATTTGTAACAGATGCTATTAACACATGCTTAGTTTTATAGCCTATTTTGGCACCCTTTCGCCTCTTCCTTCTGAAATAACTTTAGTATTAAAAGTTCATTACCAGTCCCAGGCAAAAGCACCTAAATAAAATGGGCTGATAGTCTCAATACAGCTCGTTAAAAATGCATTAAATACAAGTTAAGGATTCAGAATTACTTTTCCTTTACTCCTGAAATGGACTTCGGGGTGCAGATAAGGGGAAGGACAACTTTGCTTAGCACTTCTGTGCGTTATGACACCTGTGCAGTGAAATTAATGCAGTTGTGATGTGACTGCAGATAACCAGGAGGCTCTGCGTAGACTCAAACCTGAAGCCCAGCATACCTAGCTATTTCTAGATACAGGGTGATCTAGAAACAAGCACGACAGTCTTTGTTTCGGTGGTAGGGGGTTTCATGCTGCAGTACTAATGCAGCAAAATTTTTGTGGCCACAGATTCTGCTTCAACCAAGTGGAGTACATCCCTCGCTTTTCTTGGTTCATAAGCAGATTTTTAGCGCAGAATGTCAAATCAGATAATTTATAAGGTAAAATTAGCAAAATGAGGCAGTCTTCCTCACCGCTCATTACTCATTTTTTCTGATAAATTTCACTCATTTAACTAGATTGTACTTCTGCTCGCAGGGGGGCTTCCCCTTCCAGCTTATCTTTTTAGATATTCAGTAGATAATTAAAATTCAAAATGTTAACGGTGCTACTTGTTTTTAGAACCTGACATAAATATGGGCAGACATAGATTTGAAAATAAATTAATAGAGACCAGAGAGCTCTGAACCATTGGGGTAAAAAATGTTGGTAGGCACCTGTTGTAACTCTCTTTGGTACAGCCTGTGCAGGGAAGGGAATCTCCATCCACGTCTCTTCAGACATCTGTGCCCACTGATGCTGGAGAGCAAGAGAAGGCGGCGTATTCTTCTCGGTGCAGAAGGCGAGATGTTTCCCTGTAATAATTAAAATGCTAAAAACTGGATAAAACAAACCCCAGCAAAATTTTCTGTCTCACAAGGATAAAATCTTTTCTATGTTTTGAAACTTCCAAAGTCAGCAACGCAACTGGCCTAATCCTGGTACAATCTCTGAGGAAGATGTTTCTCGCAGGCACGTTTTACCCTTGTGCAGCAGCATTGCCCAGGTTATCCTTTTTGGGCAATTATTTAAGTGTCGCGTCAAACGGGAAAGCTGATTTCTAGCTCACGTAATCAGTGACCGCTTTACAAACCCGGGTGGTTCATGGATTAGTTCATGAGCAAAATATACAATTTTTCTGAGGGTCCCGCATATGTGAATGTTAAATCTCTTTTTGAACCTCGATCAACTCCGCTGCCTCAGAACCCTGTGTCCCAGTACAATACGTTCTGTATGTATGTATTTTTCTCCTAAGAGCACTTGCTACATAGACCCACCTGAACTGTGTTAATCCTATCATACTTCAGTCCAGCCTCCTGAATGTTCCTGGGGCCCCTTTTCATAGCACATCAGTACTCGTGTATTTACTTTTCCAGCACCGAGCCCATAATTTTATATGCCCAGCTTCACAAGCAGATTTTGGCACCTCAGATGGGATGTAGGCAAAAACCAGCAGCTGAAGAGCAGGAGTGCAACACTGCATCTCCTTGCCTGTACCTGCACCTCCTAAACATGGCAGGCACATGCCTGGTTACCATCACGTTTGCAGGGGGAGAGTGTGTGCCTGCCTGCAGCTGCCTGCAGTTGAGTACTGCTGATTAACTGCAGGCATCCTGCTCGCACCTGAAACGTAACTGCAGCCCTGGAGTTGAACTCCTCCTGTGTCCTCCTGCAGCCAGGAGCTCCACATAGATGACACAGTCTGGGTCTTCAAGACAAGACCCTGGGTAGAGTATCCTCCCAGGAAGAGGGCCTCTGGATTTGTGTCTTCCCTTGCCTTTCACAGCTACGTCATAGCTCCTCTGCTGTAGGCTGTGCTGGGGTAGGGAGTCCCCACCCCCATGGTTTAAGCTGTGCAGGAAGGAATTCAAGATTTCTTTGGTCAGAAAGAAGGAGCAAAGTGCTGTTTGGTTGCCTAAAGTGAGAACTAAGGACAGGGAAAGACCTACATTTCAGTTTTGAAGACTGCTGAAGTGTTGTGGCTAAGGAATGTTTAACGATGAACTTCTGACTTCTAACAACTCATGTGGGTGCCTCTTCATGCAGCTTATGTGCTCTTGAGACACCTTGTTGAGGTGCTTTCCTTAAGGTGTTAGAAATGGATTCTGCTGTGGGACTGTTCTGGTTTCGGCTGGGATAGAGTTAATTTTCTTCCTAGTAGCTGGTACAGTGCTGTGTTTTGGATTTAGGAGGAGAACAATGTTTATAACACACC
>NW_008795259.1:3425466-3441792 GCF_000699145.1 Aptenodytes forsteri | reverse complement strand
TGCTCTACCGACTGAGAAGGCTGGAGGTGCACAAGAAGCTGGGAGGGGGCACAGCCAGGACAGCTGACCCAAACTGGCCAAAGGGACATTCCATACCATGTGACGTCATGCTCAGTACATAAACTGGGGAAAGCTGGCCGGGGGGGCCGCTGCTCGGGGACTGGCTGCGCATCAGTCTGCGGGTGGTGAGCAATTGCATTGTGCATCACTTGCTTTGTATATTCTTTTATTATTATTGTTATTATTTTATTTCAATTATTAAACTGTTCTTATCTCAACCCACAAGTTTTCTCAGTTTTACTCTTCCAATTCTCTCCCCCATCCCACCGGGGGCGGGGAGGGGAGTGAGCGAGCGTCTGTGTGGTGCTCACTTGCCGGCTGAGGTTAAACCACAACAGGAGCTGAGGCATTGCAAAGTTGGACACAACACTTCAACACATGGCTCTGAGGAATGTAAGACTGCTGCATCGCTACCCTGGCCTGGCCCTCCACCTTTGCCTCAAATTCATCATCAATTGCATCAGATTGCTGAGCAGATGGTTGCCAAAACACAAAGGCTGGCGCAAGGAAGAGGGCAGGGTCCAGAGACGAGGAACATATGGTCCAGAGCTGGATGGGCCGAGAGCAGCCCTGCTTGAGATGGGACAAAGCGCCCAAGGCTCCCCTCCTGACATGAGATCAGCCTCAGTGCCTCCCCTGTGATCACATGCATTGATGCCAGAGCAGAGGCATGAACCTGGAAGTCCTTCTTGAGCAAAGTCATGGTACTTCTGGTTGGCTAACACATGGCAAGCTTTTGATGCTTCAGTGAAGGCAGCATTGCTCAAATTCAACCGAGACCCTCATGTGCAATCCATGACCATATTGAAAACTCAATTTACAAATCCAGCGTAGCTTCTAGTAGCACCCTGGGCCTTTGATCTCTGACTTCTGATGCGGTTTGCAGGGACGAACACCAGAACCTGTGAAAGCCAACGTACACCACCCATCGGCTTCGGTAAACCCAAAATCACGTGCCTGGCGCTAGCTAACTTAAATAGGAGAGCTGTCCCACCAGGTACACCACAGTCTCCCCAGGAGGTATGGAGCAGGGAGGTGACTCACCTCCAGCCAGCCGGTGAGTCAGTGCCAGCGGCAGGGATGGAAGTGAGATATGCAAAGCCCTGGGCCTCTGCTCTACCCAGCACCACCCTCCAAGGTTTCCTGCCAGTGGTGAATTGTGTCAAGTTTTATCTGCAAGACAGACTTAAAAGGAAAAAAAGAAAGGAAAGAAAAAAAGCCCCAAAAACAAAGAAAAAAACCTGCCAGTTCTCATGAATGAAAAGTTATCCAGGCTTCAAAAGCTTTCTCAACTTTTCTGGGGAGCAGCATATCACTCAAATAACTGAAGAAATACTGTGGGTTATCGCTATCTCTTACGACCTTAAGCCTGACTAGCTAGCTTTTACCAAGGATAGTAGGTGATAAACATTCATCGTTAAAAATGGTTCAGCCTTTCTGGGGAGCCTTTTTTATCAGGTTGACCACTTTGGGTTGAACAGCTCACAGATTTTGGTCTAAGCATGACAGCTCCAGTGTGCTACAGAAATGAAGGGCGAGTCAAAAGCCCCCCTTCCCCCCCATAAGCGCCTATATTTAAAGAAAAGTAAAACCAATACAACACTAGGGCTGTAATAATCAGACTTGTACACAATATGGTCAGCCCTGACTGACCACGTGGTGGTAAACACTCATCTGGAAATAGGTGTTTGAGGCTTGCTGGGAGGTGTTATCAGTATTCATAATGTTACATTCTCTATAACAGAGTGTTTTTCCCATCAGCCACGTCCAAGATGAAGTGTGTTTGCAAGATCAGTCTGGTTGCTTTACCAATGTTGTTCATTTTTTTTTTGTTTCAGCTTATACAAGTATGAGTGAATCTCACTAAATGACTCCCCTTTGAAAGTGGCTGATGGCCAAGCTGCCATCGAACATCCTTCCTGTGCTTTTATCGTGCTGCAGAGAGAGGGGAGGGGAACAAAGCCGCATGGGGCTGGTGGAGCATCATCTGAAGTGACTTGTCACACCACAAAACGTTAGGCTTTTTGGAATGATGCTCCAGGCATTTGTTTCCTTCTGTTCGTCATCTTGGTTTTTTGTTTTTTCCCAACTCCCATATCTGCATTTTGTTTGGGTTTTCATCTACTCAATTCACCATGTTCCACTGAAACCCAATTGCTGTCCTTTTGTCAGAGTTTTGGGGCTGGTCGGTCCTTTTGGGTTTTGTGCTTCATTTGTTTTCAGTTTGTTTGGTTTGCTTGGACTTTTATTGGGAAGGGATTGTTTATGTATTTGATTTATTGGAGGGGGGGTGTTACTTGAGGGGGATTTTGCAGTGTCAATGCCTTTTCTTTTTTTTAAAATTTGTACTTCTCACCAATATGTTATTTCAATCTTAACTTCAGTGTAATGAAGATTTTCTCTCTGGCAAAAGGGAATCTGTTTAATGAGGTCTGTTATGTGGCATAAGTGCTCCAGCTTTACGGGCCATAGCCTGTCCTTCCTGCCTACCTGGCGGAAGATTTCACTGCAGCATCCCTGCAGTTCTTAATGTCTGCACAAGATTGCATCAAGATGGTTTTTCCTCTGCTGCACTGCTGTGCTTTTCCCATCAGCACTATGGACGAGGGGAAAGAGGTTGACCTATGAGGCTTTTAATTTTTCTGCTGAACTATTGCCTCAGCAATACTTTGTGGCAGTGGGTCCACAGGTTAACGTTAGAGAGTGAACAGCTACAAGTTTTTCCTCCTGTGCTCGCGTGCCATTTAGACTATTATCCTAACCTATGCAAAGAACTGCATGTAACAGTTTATCATATACAGTCGCATTGCTTTTTCCTTGTGGGGCTGAGTTTTGGTGCTCACTGTATGACCGAGTACAGCTAAGCGTACTGGGGAGCTGCCGTTCCCATGTCGGAGCCTCCCCTCATGTGTATCGGCTCTTCCTAGATAAAGTCACAATGGCCTTGGCCCACAGTCTCCAACACATGCCCGATGCTTCCTCTCTCTGTAACTTGCCTGTGGGCGCTGTGCAGGTCAGGCTGTATGTCTGGAGGCGCTTGTGCTTTCTCATTCTACAGGGACGGGATTTGTTGCACATCCTTACTGCTTCCCACCTTTCCCGGCGGTGCTCCAGGCAGTAGCAATGAAGGAGAAAAGAGGGACTAGGACAAAAAAGGGAGGTTACTGAAGATAAAGAGAGAGAGAAAAGACCTGGAGGAAAGTGATGGAGATGAGTCAGAAAGCGTGAGGGAGAGCGAGTCATCAGGGCAAGTGCTGGTCATCCCTGGTGAGCAGTCCAGGGACACCTTCCCCGCTCCGGCTTGGGGAAACTGAACCCTTCGGTGCCCAGGTGGGGCAGGTGATGCTGCCCAGGCAGCCAAGCCTTTCCCTGGGACGTCAGCAGGACGGTGCACTGGCTGGGATTGGAGCCCCGTGGTGTGATGGGGAGGCAGCCCTCCTGCAGCCTGTGCCTCCCAGGGCGCCCTGCTGGCGCCGAGGAGGAGAAGCGGACATACGTGGGGTTGGACTCCAAATGTGAGGGCAGGCAACAAAGAGTGTGGCAAGCCTTTTCCTGGGGATTCCCAGAACCTCCTCAGATGCCCTGCAAGGTCCACGGGACTCTGCCCAGCCCAGCCACTCGCTCGGCCAAGCCGACCCAGACGGGACAGTTGCTTGTCACCCCTCAGCAAGTTCAGAGATAAGGACGAGAGGCTCTCAAATACATTTCATGGAAGCCAGCTCAGAGTAAAAGGCAGCCCTTCATTTCAGGAAACCTCATTTTTCGTTTGTAAAACACTTTCATTCAGAAAAAAGGAGGTGGGGGAAGAAAAACAGAGTGCTACTTCTTCCCAACCATAGCAAATACACCTGCACAGCAGCTTTCATTCTTTGAAAAATGTAAAAAGCATATTTTAATGGGGCACCAGCAAATCCAGCAGTTGCCTGTTGCTTCCTAATTACGGTTGCTTGTAATTTTGTCAAATGACAGCTATTTGGGCTAAAATATCCCAGGTTGGAGTCTGCCCCAGTATATTTTCTCTGCCTGGAAATTTTAAGTGGTTGCTGATCATTTAGCTGGAAGAAAACATACTCCCCCTCCCCCCCGCAAAGCTTCAAGAAATTTGGTGACCTTTTCTTCATTCCCCCAGGCTTCAGAAAAAGGACTTGAAATGTGGCAGGATTTTGGCTTGTGTGTCAGGAACGTGCCGCTTGCCTGTGAAAAACCTCCATCCAAATTTTGCCAGGTTATAAGCCTCCGAAGAGATAAATCATCTTGCTCACAAGCACTTGCTAAAGCTGGACGGCTAAAAAAATCCTCCTTAGCTTTATTCCAGTCTCACAGCTCCCCGTGAGCCCCCTGAGGTCTGCACTTGAGCCACGCTGTGTGAAACTTAGTGTTGCAGCCCAGGGGCTGGGGCTTGCTGGGGTCTCACCCAGGAGGAAGGTCCCACCACCATGAGCCCCAACGGCACCAGGCAGCAGCAGCCTGAGCCCCAGCACTGCCTGTGGCAAAGCAGAAGGAGCTGGAGGTGGAGGGGAGGGCAGAGGTGGCTTGGGGTGGGACTAGGGATGAAAGACAGAGGGAGAAATTGTGCCTTAGAGTTGGTGGTGATGGGACAGGGAAGAAAAAGTTGAAAACAGTGAGAGAAATGGCTCCCCGTGCCCTCACCAGCTTGCTGGGACTGGGAGTGGGGAGTATGAGATTGGGCTCGAAGGAGCCGGGGACCAACAGCAGAGAGAAACAAAGGCAGGAGATAAAGGAGGGGAAACAACATCCAGGAGGAGCCAAAGAGCAGTGGAGGAGCAAGCGCCTGGAGCATACTGGGACATACTGGATGAGGCCTAATCACGAGGCCAGCCACTTAGAGTACCTCTACGAGCTGAAGCAGCAGGCTACAGCCAAAGGGTCCAATATAATGTAATCACATCTTGTTGCTTGAGTTTGATCTCCCTTCCAATTCTGTCTCCTTAAGCTAAGGGAACTACATACCCAGGCACACAAACACCACACAGACAAGTCCAGTGCCGATTAATTCTTAACTTTTCCCTATGTAGCCTTCATAATTTTCTCCTCTGTCCGCATAGTATTGTACGTGAAGTGCAAAATAAATAAAAAAAAAACCCAACCCAAAGCAAATAAGTGATCTGAAACTCTTGTGATTAAAGAGACTTCCTATGAGAGTTCAAGGTGAGGCACTTTCATCAACAGGCTTTGTAAATAAGTGGGCTTGTAAATGATGAGTGGGTTTGTAAATAAAGGGTTGACTTTCTGACAAGCTGAGCACCCACCTCTTCAGACAGAGCCAAGCAGTGACCAGCACCCTTGAATCACGAGCCATGAGGCCTGTGCTCTGAGACCTGTGCCAAAACCATCCCTTATCTCTGCTCTTCTCTCCTAGCTTGACAGAGACACTTCATGTGCTGCAGTTGCATTCTTCAACTCTTTTTGCTTCCTTTTGCACTCATTGAGGTACCCGCCACTGGGAGGAGATGGTGGGTAATTCCTCCAGTCAACCCCAACCCTTGTCCAGAATTCTGGGATTTCCTTCTTATTTAGGATAACAGATGCAATTGCTCATAAAAATGGGTTGTTGGGGTTTTGGGTTGGTTGGTTTTACTTTAGATAGGTCTGTTTTCATCACCACCGCCATCCTGGTCCTTCCCTGTAGGCCCATCTCTCCAAGGCGTGGTGGAGAAACCTTCCTCTTATGGCATTGAAGGTATGCAAGGGAGCTTGCTTTAATTCACAGCTTAGCTGCTGGTTTTCACCTGTGATGATTAGCAAGTTGCTCAGTCCATTCAAAAGCAACTTCTAAGGCAACGCTGAACCTACACCTACCTCTCATTGCCACCCACACAACTGCTGGGCACCATCCCACCATCGGTCCAGCTGGCACCTCGCAGCCCACGTGAAAGATCCAGGTTGTAAAGTGGCCCCACAAGCTCCCCACCAACCCTGCAGCTCTGTACACTGTGTTGAGACCTGGACTGTCAACACAGGGCTGGAAAAGCGTCCCGCCAGCCCTGCCTGAAGCTATGTGTGTGCCTGATCCTTCCTTTCTCAGCTGCCCGTGAGCATGGACAAGCAGGGAGCATGAGCAGGACCAGCTCCTGGAAATGCTCCCTTCACTGTCAACTAGGACAGCACTACCCGGGCAAGGCCGATTGAGGCTGTGAGCTCACGAGGGGAAGTTACGGGGCCTTCCTGCTGGGGCTGCCTGGGGCTGGGCACCTGGAGGGCTGGATACAGCAGCCCTGAGTACCCAGGGAAGATGCAGGTCTGGTGCCTAAGACTGGAAAGGTGTCCCTGGTGTGATTTCCAGCACTTCTAGGCCTATGACTCCATTCAAAAAATTCTGTTCATGGGTTGAGTCTTTTTTTTTTTCTTTTTTTTTAATTATCAAACCCTTGATCTGTTCGTTATCAACCCTCTCTTTGTATCATTTTCTCAAAGGTGGTGGTGGAGGATGGATCTAGTTAGTAATGCTTCCATTCTCCTGCCACTTGCCCCATTGATTTAGACAAGAAGCTTCTGAGGACAAGAAATGTCCCTTATTAGATGCTACTGCATCAGATAACCTCATTTTGGTTTGGTGTCCAGACAGTAAAGCAGAGGAGAGCATTAATAAAAACTGAGCACCCAAATGCCTGAAAGTTCCGGTTTGATGGTCTCAAGCTCACCTTCATTGAAGGTGAACTCAAACCTCTGAGTTTTTCGAGGATTTGTGTTGGTTTGGGGTTTTTGGGGTCTGTTTTGATTTTGACTCCAACTTGAAGATGACCTGATTTGTATGTGTGTGTGTGTTCGCATATGCGTGTGCGCTGATCATGCACTGCTTTTATTAATCGAAGTAGGAAACTTCAGACAGAGACATGCTGCTTTTTCAGAAGTTACACTGTACCACTGGAAAAAGAAAAATCAGGTCGATTCTTCAAAGTGACCAATATGGAAAGATGTCCCTCACTTTTAAATTCCCTAAGTCTGAGCAGAGCAGCCTCAGTGTCTAAAAAGAGCCGTTTCTGTTTATCTCTGCTTATAACAATGATGTGGGCCAAAGACTCATGCCTATGTGAATCTTTTCTGGGAGAATACTTCAGGCTGCTCCAGTGATCTCTCTTCTGGCCATTATGAATCTCTGTTTACATTGCCATAGCTTTGTAAAAATGCCAAGAGAGAAAGAAACTGGCCTCCTATTTATGTGCATTTTGAATTGCTGTCATAAGCAGAGGCCTTGATTCATCAGTTTGGAAATCCATGAAGTAAATGCAGCTCCAACTTACATCATCATGAGGCATGTTGGGGAAAGGGTAACGGAAACGCTGCAGTTCCTCGAGACATTTGGTTGATGGGTCTGGGGATCTTCTGAGTTGCAGACAAACTGAAAGCAGCCTATTGCCGCCTCCAGCATCAAGGTGCCTGAAGGTAAGGTCAAACCACCATTGCTGTCTTTTCTTCCCTTTGAGTGTAGGTTTCAAGCTAACGTGGTTCTTGGAGGTGGCATCAGGCACCTCCCTTGAAAAGGCTGGAGGCTAATCCAAGCGCATATCGCAAAAGCTCTGCATCGTCCTGCATTGCAGGGAAACAAAGCTCCTAGTTTTGCAGCTTGGCTATGCTGCTTAAAAAAAAAATTAAAAAAAAAAAGAAGAAAAACAACAAAGAAGAAAAACAACAAAAAAAGAGGAATGAAAACACTAATGAAAATGCTAATGGTCTATCCCTGGGGAAAAAGAAGAGACACAGATTTCATTTAAGGCAACATTAGCATCCCCCCCACATACACCAACAACCGTCCGGTGGATGAAGGGTGCTCTCTGACACAGCCCCTGCAGAGGGAACTCCCCACATCCAGCAGCAAACCAGCAGCTCCAGCTTGGCCAGCAGCTCTCAGTTATCCCCGCTCCCCTCCCTACCACTTCTGAGCTGCGATTCATATAGTAACTGCTGAAGTAAAATCAGGAGAAATGGGGACTATATATAAAAGAGCTGGAGTAAAGACGAGTGGCACCTCGATTCTGCTTCTGAGTAAGAAGTCTTCTGGTTTTAGAAAAAGCTGGGTGATGCAGACAAGCCCTGAGCCGGCTCAGCCCTGCTGCGCTGCCATGTATGTCTGCTGCAGGGTTGCGAGGAGCTGCCGGCTTGCAAGGCACAGTTTTCCCTGCAGCCCCTGCCTCACCGCCTGAGCACCCGAAACCACATGCCTGCTGAGCCACGCAGGACCAACCCCGGCTCCTGGGGAGGCATTCCCGTGGCTGGGCTTCCCTCCGGGCACCCACGGGGCACAGTCCCAGAGAGCCAGGCAGCAAGGATGCCGCCAGTGGGGCTGAGCCTTGAAATCGCCACTCTTGGTGGGGGTGAAGGGCGTCTTCCCTGCTGCTGAGCCTCTCCTCCATCGAGTTCAAACCTCCCTGGCTCGGCCTTGGCCACAGGCAGCCTTCCTCTGGGGACAGAGGTGTCCAGGCATCCCAATGCCTCTGTGGAGCCACCCGCACCGATGTGCAGCACAGGTGTCCACACCAGAGCAGGTGAGTGACTGGGGAGACTGGGCTGAGCCAGCACCCACCTCCTGATTTCCAACTTCCCTACTGGTGTGGAGTACTGTCCAAGCTTTTGAGTAGCTTGATTTTTTTTAATTTACTTATTTTATTTTTCTTTGTTTGTTGGAGGTTTTTTTCCCCAGGAAAAATCTTAATGAAATTTTGCTTTCCCCCCACCCATCACTGAATTAAAAAAAAAACAAAAAACCAAAAAAACAAAAGCCCAAACCCCAAATGTCATAAAACTCACTGCTGCTTCTGCAAAACAGAATTCTTATTGTCCAGCAGCCCTGACTTATTGACAGGCAGAGGCAAAGCAGACAGACCTGTGATGGTAGTGGAAAGAAAAAAAAAAAACCAAGAAAGAAAAAACACACAAACACCCTCCCACGTGGGATGCAGCTCAATTCCCAAGAACGATGGATGCTGCTGCCACGAGCATGGCTCCTGCCGGGGGGCCGCGAGGTGCCGGGGAGCGTGGGGCCACCCCGCTGGATGTTCCTGTCACCTGGGACGAGGGCTTTCTACATCCCACAGGGCTGGAGAGGGGTATAATGTGGCACAGGGCCGTGCAAACACCAGGTAGTCTCTTTTCCCTACTGTGTGAGACGCGACCCAAAGCCAAACCAGCGCAGGCAGTGACAATGCAACTGCTGCAAAGAAATTAATGCCAGCAAGCCACCTTGCCTGCCTCCCTGCCCGAGCCCCCATCCCTCCTCAGCCAGTAGTGCTGAATTACGAAGAGGCAGAAGCAGTAAGTGAGAATAAAAAAAAAAGGTGGGAGTGGAGGGAGGGGACAGTGGGAGGTAGCCCCCTTCAAACTGGGTAAGAGAAAACAACAATTCTTTTTTTTAAAAAAAAACACTGGTCTGAAGTTCCTGATGCCAACTACAGAACAAAAGGAACTGCTTTTTTACGTAAATAAATGCGGTCAAGTAGCTGCTGTCTCTGTATGGCTGGTTCACAACAGCTACAAGGGTTTTACCTGGAGGTGAAGCATCCTGGTCCCTCCCCAGCAGCGCCCAGCTCATGCAAGCCCCATTACTGAGCAGCAGGAGCTGTCCTTCCCAGGGGTGGGAATGAAAACCACTTCGGACAACTGAAATGTCCGATACCATCAGCTGCAGTCGTGGTTTGAGAGCACGGGACTGAAAAGCCCTGGAGCAGCTGGAGCTGTGCAGGACAGCCATGTACATCGCACAGCCACACTCTTGCTAACTTTGCTTTGGGCATACCCTTGGGTTATGATATTTTTTTAATATGAAACCAGCTCAAGGGATCTGGGCACTTATTTCAGTGGTATTAGGGCATCTCCAATTGCACAGGAGACTCTGCTTCTCCTCTCACCCTGTTTTCCTGGGGATGACCCAAGGCTGGTGGCAGCAGGGGCCATTGCAGGACACACTTGCAGGCTCTGTCTTCCAAAACACCCAGCAAGCCTGTGCTCTGCGTTATGCCAGCAGGTGTGTGACTGGTAATTTGCAGCAGATCACGCTATAGCAATGCTTGTTCTTGATGCATTTGTTATATATACCCTGCCGCCTTCTCCTAGCACGGATCGTCCTTGTAGCCTGGCACCATACATAGCTCCCAGCTAGGCCTGTCGTTTCACGGTGCTTAGTGATAGAGAAATGCACGCTCACAGTGCCAAAGAATTTGCAGCCTAGAACTGCAAATTAAAAAAATCACCAAAAACAGCATGGGAAGAGCAGGATGGGCAGGGGAGAGGCCAGAGGTAACGCCAGCTCAGGCCTGAGCTTTTTCAGTTTTACGCCACTGTATTCATCTTTGAAATGACAGAGGTAAGTCCGGAGCATCTCCCCTCTGTTTAAATTGCAAAAATATATTAGCTGGGGTGGGAGGGGAAGAATCTACATATTTATTTTATTTTTGCTGTTATGCATTTGAGGAGAAACGAGACCTATTAGAAGGCTGAGCCTGACCTACAGCGAGGAGTTTGGTACCAGTCAGGGGTGGTAGTTTTCAGACTAGGATAAGAGATGTAAGTAGGAGCGCAGAGCTGCAGAGGAATCCCTGCTCCAGTGCAAGAGGCACCACGTACTTATCAGCTGGTGCCTCATCAAATACAGGCCAATTTCTGTGCCGAGAAGCTCCTGCCCCCTCCTCTAAGCACAGGTACTCGGTTCTCTGCAGACATGTAGCGGAGGCAGCTACAGCCCCAACTCCCCTGTGTGCTGCTTCCATGGGGACCCAAGGGGCGGGGGGGGTTGCTACCTGCCACTTGCAATACCCCTCACTGCTGCAGGTAAGCGGTGAGGAAGGCTCAGTCTTCAGGCCGCTGCCTAGTGCTCCCTCCCATGCACATCACGCTCCCCTCCATCACCGTACGCTGTCACACAAGCCCGTGCATCGTTGACCCGTGTTCCTGCCAAACCGAAGGCACCTGCCGGGCCCCCTCCTGACTTGTGAAGGAGGGAGCCAGCCTCTCGGTGGGGGCACACCGGGAATACGAAACACACCCGTGACAGGCAAGGGCTGCCAGCCACGCTCACTGCCACCCTCCCACGAGCGGCGGGCAGAGCCCGGGAACTGCCCCTCTCTGGGCTGCACCTCAGTTCTGTCTCTCTCTCGAGATGCTGACTGAAAGGTTAAGCCACTGAAAGGCTGGAATTAATTATTTATGGACACTTTTGTTTTAAAGTGAGTTTTGCTAAAGAAATATTTTCTTCTTATGCAAAGTCATCTGAGGTGGTCAGAAAGGAATTAACATCCTATAGGCTGTCCAGCGGAGTGCCCAACACCATTACAGGTGGCCCTTTTAGCTTAATAATGAGGGAAAGATGAACACACACAGAGGCAGAGACAGAGGAAGATGCTATTACACGCTGTTGGGTTATCACATCTGATACGGCCATCAGGCAGAGAGTCTGATTCACTTCTGGAAACACTCCAGTCCGACACCGCAGCCAGACTGCTGAGCCCATGGCTGCAGCGTGGGCCTACAACTGCCGCAAGTCTGAATTGAATCAGCCATGCCACGGGCAGCCTATTTTCTAGGTACAAGATGCCAGCTGGCAGCAGACGGCAGGAGCCCTGCTGTGGCACAAAGAAAGAGAGCAAGAGCAACTCAGCACTCCCGGCAGACGAACTACCATCTCCAGCATACCTTGTGCACGGCGATACATTTTTTTCTGTTTCACATACAGAGACTTTGTTTGAGTACCTGCCGCACACGTGCACGCTTTTGCAGGCAAGCTCAGGGCGCTGCCTGTACACCACAGCAGTTCAGCATCGTTCCCATGGAGGCCCCTTGTCTTTTCTTGTAATAGAACCGATTCAAGTAAATTCTGACTCTATATTCCCACCTTTGCTTGACAAACAGAACAGGGAAATGCCATTAACACGCAAGCGTTCCTCAAACCACCTTGTTTTTGCTAGTCGCTCACTGCCAGTCACAGTGGAAACAACACCACTTCCTCCCACATGCTGTCAGTGCCTAGACTGTAGCTATTTGCTTTTAATTGAATTAGCCAGCCCATTGCTTTTTTCTTATCCTATACAAAGCAGCTACATTCTACAAACACCTTGCCGGAGTGACTAAATCAGACGGTGAGATAATTATTTCCACCGCATCACTCACTTTGGTTCCAAATTGGCCATCAAAACACAGGCGGCTGTGAGGTTCATGGGATGTCCTCAGCAGTTAAATAACATCACAGACCTGCTCCCAAATAACTGAAGTCATCTCTGTTTTTTAAAAACTCAGACTTTACTATCTGGGGTGAAACCTCAGCCCACAAAGTCAGTGGAATCAGGATTTCAAGCCTCCCCCCCCAGCCCTGCCCCACTCCAGCTTCTCAGACTATAAGCATTTCACCAACACCTCAGTTTCCACTAAAATAATACTTATTGCTGTTGTCGTTACTGCTGTCATTAACACAATTGAACACAGCTCACAATATTCCTTAGAGAGAAAAGAAAACCTTTGCTTTAATCATCAGCATAAGAAGTGATAAATGGCACATTTGCTTTGTGTATCTATCTTGAAATTCACCTGCTTCCAACGTGTTTAAAAGCAGATCTAAGTAAGTTCTCACAAACAAACACAGGACTATTTCAGGGGTGGAAGGATGGCTTTGGATAGCCTTTAATCATGGGGTTACTCTGGACCTACCATAGACTTTTATCTGCCCCTTGGCAAACGTCGCCAAGTGTTTCCCCGCACACACTGAGGGCAGGATAGCCTTCCCTCTTGCCAGGTAGAGAACCTTGTCCCATGCTTGTACAAGACCCAAAATACAGGGGCTGTGAGCTTGGAGAGGTTTTACAGGCACGACAGTCAGCCTGAATCCTTCTCAAGTGTCATTTAGATGCCCCTTGCCCGGTGCATTTGGCCTCTCCCCTCTGCCTATGCAGCAGAGGAGGGGAGCAGCAGGTTCCCGCAGCCCAGCCCACAGAGTGGCTGCGAGGGGTGAGGGGGGAGAGGGAGACACTCAATGTGCGGGGTTGACTGCCTGCTTGTGGAAAGGAAAGGACCGTCTCTGCTGGTCTAGATGGTTAAAAGCAATCCGTGCATGCTGGACACATGAGCTTCCTTGCACCCGTGAAGCTCACAGCAATGCCTTCTGCTGGGAGCATGGTCATGGTCATGCCAGTCCAAGGGGCCGGCACTTCCCAGAAAAGAAGTGGTGTCGACTAGCAATGGCAGCTGGTACCTTTGCGTCACTGGCAATAAAATTAATGATTAATTGAACTTTCACTACTTAAAAATCAGCCTTCCTGGGCCATTAAACCCTTTGCAGTCTTGACGAGATTCCCCGGTGGACTCAGCAGGAATTGCTGTCTTTGTTCCAAAAGTAATACTGTTTGTCTTCTCCATCCGAACACGGAGCTGGAGAAAGCTGGGCAGGAGCAGGAGCACATGGGTGGCTGTGGGGAGATGCTTACCTGAAGCCAAGGAAGCTTCACTTCACTTTGTTGAGGAACTGAGGAATTATTCAACATCCCACTTTCACTAAGGCTTCACCACATCGGGACCACTTGTTAACTTTTGCTCTTCTTAAAACCGTTCTTCAGGCTACACACTGCTCCTTATCTGATCTCTGGGCTCTCAGTTCCTTCTCTATGGCCACCTTTTTCTCTCCATCAGCATCATCTTCTTGTCTCTCTGTCTGGCCTTGCCGTGACCTCAGCTGTATCACTGGCCGTGGCTTTGCTGCTGTTTTCAGCCTCCCCTTGCCCCTCTGCACAGCTAAGTTCCTTCAGGACTTTTCCAACAGCTTTGAGTCTTCTGCTTTTCTCCCTCTTTAGCACCGGGTCCATTCTGGTTAGCTCTATCCCAGTTCAAGATCCACTTTTTCCCATTCTCCCAGCGTGACTGAAAGCCTTGTGGCAAGGCCCTCCCATAACTCTCTCCTCCAGCTCTTCTAGACCTAGCCACACAGCACTGACTCCTCTAAACACAACCAGCTCCTTATTTCTGACCATCACCATCCTCCACCCTCTTCCCTGGCCTCCCTTCCTCCTGCTTGCCAGAGCACCAGTGGCTGAAACATCCCTCTTGCTGTGCTGCCTTCTCCCCCTTCCCTCCCTCCAACCACTTCCTCAAGCTTCCTCCCCTATTCCAAGCATGACCCGCTGCACCATATTCCTCAAACTCTCCCTTGCCCTCCACTTACACCTCTACTTAGTAGCCCCACTGCCGCCTTCCCCCATGGCCAAGGCCACCGCTGCTCCTCAGGGGGCCCTTTCGCTCCCTGTCCCTCTCTCTTCCCCTGGAGTGGTCTCCAGGCTTGCTCCTGGTCCAATCCCTTATGGTGTCCCTCCCTCACCCCTCGCAGACCTCTTCCTGATCCCATCACAGCTCCCATTCCCCCCACCCCATAACCGACCTTCCCTCTGCAGCCACAAGCAGCAGCTCGTACCTGCCCTCCTCTTTTTCCAGACAGTTTTAGCTTCTCTCTTCCTTTTTTTGGTGGGGGGAAGGCGGTGGGGCGGGAGGGGGAGAGCTGTCTTTATGCATTAATTTTTTTTTTTCATGTCTTTCCTGCTCCCCACGTCTGCATGTGCCGCCTTATTTCTGAGAAATAGACGACTTCTCCTCCTAGCCAAAACCCACTTCTCCACTCCAGACCTGCTCGCCCCGTCCCTTGTGAAAGGCAAAGCTAATTCACCTTAGCAGCACATACTAAATGGCCCCAATGATCCCCAGCTAAACCTGGCAACTGAACTGTCCTCAACCAGCTGTCCTCCTCCACACTTTCTCCTTGCATCCACTGGGTCCGTGCCTGCAGCCACCCTGCTCTGCCGCATCCTTCCGAAGATGGAGAGTTTTTCCTGGGGAAGACGCAGTTTTGCTGGTATGGTAAAGAGCAATGCTGATAATCCTTGCATCCTGCCAGACTAATTTCAGCACCAGCCCATCCACAGGGGTGTGCCAGAAGGGCTGGAAGGAGAGGCTGGAAGGAGAGGCTGGAAGGAGAGGCTGCACACGAGCTCTCCCCTTCCCCTCCAGAAGTCAAGCCCACCTCCCCAAGCTTGTGGCCGGGGAAGGGGTTGTTGGTACCAGAGCTACAGTCTTCGTTCTGGGAACACCAACCATGTGGAAGGAGGAGAAATGGGTTTATCGGGGCCCTTGGAATGTGCGGTTTGTTTTCCGTAAGAGCTTGCAGGAAGGACGGAGTTTTGGAGCAGCACAATTAGCTGCCCATGTCCTACAGTGCAGTCTCCGGGGTTTAATAAGGCACTAGGCATCGATGGACACTCCTCCGCAGGTGGAGTCTAAAAAATTAAGTGCCTAACACATGTCGAGAGCCTGCAGCAGATGCCCATTTGCACATGCTCACTTGATCTTTCTTTCTGCCCTCTCCCCAGCCCAGTATTTTCATAAAACTTCTAGGGCATCATTAGCACCCTTTCCCTCACTCACATGCGAATGAACCTGGCCAAATGTGTAAAACGTCATTTTAGAGGGGTGAGAGTGGCTTGCTAGCTGCACACACACATACACACATGCTGTATGCAAAACCTTCATATTTTACTTAATAATTCTGGCTTTAATATAAAATTTGCAAAGAAAATAAATAATCAGCCTTCATAATAATAAATGAAGCCAAGCCAAATAACCTTGCCAAATATCTGCACCTAGCAGGCTGTGGGATGGTAAGCAGCGCAGAAACTCTGCTTCAGATAAAAAAAAAAAGAAAAAAAGAAAGAAAACCTTTCCCCCCAACTTCCTGCATTAATCCTCTTCGCAACCCCCGTGCGCTGAAGCACCCCCCCACACCGCCTCCCAGAAATGAGCTCATTGGTTTCCAGAAAACGCCGCGCCGTCCCCTCCCCATGGCAGGGATCCTGGGTGCCAGCTTTTGCGTGGACACAGGTGCCCCCACGGCACAGGTCTAGACCGCTAGACATGGGCCAGATCCCCAGCGAGTGGTGGCACATGGGTATGCGTGCCGGGGAGCCGGCAGGGAGCTGGGACGGGCAGGTCGGGTTCGTCAGCTGTGTCACCACCGTAGTGGATGGCGAAGGTTCGGCAGGGTCCCTTGACAGGGGCCGACCTATCACAGCTCTGGGCTGATTTCAAACTTCCTTTTTGCGGTTTATGTTGCCTCGATTTATTCATTTCCTTGTAATTTACAGATAGACATCAATGCTTGCTATATTTAAACAGCGCCTGTATCTGTGTGGGGATTGTAGGTAAGCCATTTTATTTGTAGAGTGATGGTTTTAAAGGAAAGTGAGACTTCAGAGTCCCCCTTCTGGCCGGCGCCGTCTCATGTGTGGG
>NW_008795259.1:3404845-3425434 GCF_000699145.1 Aptenodytes forsteri | reverse complement strand
GCGGGTCGGGTTCGTCAGCTGTGTCACCACCGTAGTGGATGGCGAAGGTTCGGCAGGGTCCCTTGACAGGGGCCGACCTATCACAGCTCTGGGCTGATTTCAAACTTCCTTTTTGCGGTTTATGTTGCCTCGATTTATTCATTTCCTTGTAATTTACAGATAGACATCAATGCTTGCTATATTTAAACAGCGCCTGTATCTGTGTGGGGATTGTAGGTAAGCCATTTTATTTGTAGAGTGATGGTTTTAAAGGAAAGTGAGACTTCAGAGTCACCCTTCTGGCCGGCGCCGTCTCATGTGTGGGTACGGGTGACCTGCATCCACGCCCAGGGACACCAGGCAAAACCCCTCCCCAGCCCACGGCGCCTGGGACACAGCTCCTGGCTCCTCCACCTTCCTGCCTTGCTTTTCCGCCTCTCTCCCATCCGCTGCGCAAAGCCCAGCGACCATTTGGGCTAATTAGTCCGAATAATAAAATTGTTAAGGCGGTGCAATGAAAACTTCCAGGCTTTGGTTATATTGGGGATGGGAGAAGCTCTGGAAGAAAAAATTGTGTTTCGTTTAAAAGAAAAAAAAAGATTTTGCACTATTCCCATGCAAATGTCTGTCATTTGTTTCACCGTTTTCTTTTGGAAAGTCCAAGCCTGGCGAAAGCTACCGTGACCGGTGCTTCAGGATGGTAACCTATGTTAAAAATCACACAGCAGCAGCTCCTCTGGATGGAGGGTCTCCAAATATTTGGGGAAAAGATGAGATAAGGGATGAGGACAGCATGAATTCTTCTGACCTAGTCTGGGTTTTTCAGCTGTGTTGTGAAAAACCCCTTGCTCTAAACAGCTCTGACCTTTCCCATTTCTTGGAGACTGACATCTCTACAGTAGATGCATGATGAGGTCACTCACCCTGTTTTTGAAGTCTTTCTCTCTCACTACTCCTCACATGGTTTTTTTTCTGTGGGAGGGGACAGTCATGAAGAGGGCTAAACCTCTTGATCATGTATGAAAAAAGGAAATGAAAATGAGTTATTGGAGATGTAACTAGGCCTGACCCATAACTTTGGTTTCTGAGGACATAAAAATCATGAAAACCAGGAGAAGTTTGAAAGAAAATGGTAGGGCATCTAGCTCTAAAAGTGATTTTACCTGAAGCTAGATGAGCTGTGCCAGAAACTGGAAATGCTCAGCCTTCGCTTGTACAAGAGAATTATGAATGGCTGTAACAGGAGCGTGAGAAACAATTGATTCAATCACCTCCTTGAGAAAAAGTAATTTGAATGTGGTGGCTTGGGCTGAAATGAGCTGCACACCAGCTTCCTACGGGAAAGTCTAGCATAAATGATTGCCACGATTATATTCTGCTGAGCATTTTATGGTTTCTAGGGTGAGAATCACAACTGGCAAGACCCAAAACCATCCTACTCACAATTACAGGAATTGTGGTGTTGTCTAGAGGCTCACCTTCAAAGGTGGTGCCCCATCATGCTTGGCACTGCGCAGATAGTAAGAAGCACTGCTTGCCTTTAGATCTTGCTGTCAATGCAGAGGAAGATTGAGAGAGGACCCAAGAGAGAGCCAAAAGTGTTAGCTAGGCCCACAACAAGGTATTTAGTAATGCTCATTACTAGATGGCTGCAACCACCAGTAAAGAAGAAAATGTCTTCATGACCATGTACCAAGGCTGGTACCTATATTAGACCAGAGGGGGGAGGGCTTAGCCTTCCTTGAATAAACAGTCCCCTGACATATGAGTAGGACTTACCCGTGGACAGAGATAGGCTAATACATTTTGGAGACAAACAGTAGAAGTGCTTGAACCTGAAAGTGTCTGACCTCTGCCTGGGCTGCGCTGGCCAATCCCAGCTCAGAGAGAGATTCTGCATCTTGCAGACCTGAAGAAATCAGGGCATTCCTCTAGCTGCCTGATCCAGATTTAAACATCTGCTCTTCATGAAGGAAGTGAGAAGGAGCAAGGTGGACAACATGGTGAGGATGCGATGAAATATGTTTCATGCACATGATGATGCACACATTGCACTAGCACCGATGTAGCTGAGAGATCTTGGCAAGCATATTTCAGCTACTAAGATGCAAGTATCTGCTCTAACTTCACCACGTTCACGTGGACATTCACAGAACTTCCTCTGGCAGGTGGTTTCATTGATACTACATGGACATCATTTCTGCCTGGCCAGGAAAGGGATTAAAAGCTGGGGTGAGTAGCCAGGCCAACCAGAATCCACAGCTTTTTGGATTTCAGACATTTCTAGAGCAAGAATGCAGAAGACGGTCTTGAAACCAAAACAGAACAAGCCCAAGGGTCAAAGATGAAACCACTTCCCAGGAATACGGAGGACACGCATTACCTGTGGTTTGTGAAAAGAAGTCACCTAAATCTCTCTGTTCTCTTAGCTTGAGAGGCAGAATTTGTGCATAATTCATGACCTGTTTTTTGAAGGGAGCAGGAAATGATAGCCGAAGCCTGGGAGACTAATTTCAGAAAAGTGCCCAGAGCACAGTGCCGTGTCTGGCCTCAGTCGGCAGCACCGTAACTGGAGTGGCAGGAGACTGCCAGCTGGCCTGCAGAGACGTGTGAGGCAGCCGTGCTGCACCAACACTGCAGAAACAATAAAAATGCGTTTGCAAAATTAAGTCCTGTGTTTCATCTCCATTGTTTCCCAGGGCATGAAGCTACTCCTATCTAAGAGCTGAAAATATGGACTGGGCTCTACCCTTTCTTGACTATTGCCTTTTTGCGAAACACCACCCTGTGCAGAGCCACTCAGACATCAGCTTTCAGGTCAGACTCCGCAAGTGCAAAGTGGAAAAAAAAATCCAAGCCCAGAACCAAGGCATCTGGCCTGTTTTTCAGTTTCCACTTGAGCACAGGTGATTGCCTTACCGTCTTGCCAGTTGCCAAAAGGGCAACGGCAACCCATCCAATCAGCGTGTTCCTCAGTTATTCGATGTCTGTAGTTCAAGGAGTGTTATTTTGAGACACCTAGGTTAGGTCCTCCTTGACTATCATTTCAGCACGGTCAAGGCACTGAGCATTTTGCAGGCGTTCGGGCAGTTGGTACCTGTAGCCCAGCAGTGGAGCTGGCTGTGGGACGCAGTGGATGTAACTACCCCGCTGGGATGCAAAGAGGATGCGCTTACCTGGCTACACACTTGAAAGCTAAATGCTTGAATGAGCTGCACACCAGCTACCTCCTAACTGCTCCGAGTCATAGGGACCTGTGGACTTCTCTTCAGAGCTGACCAAACTCGCAAGCGCTTGATGGCAAATAAGTAACTCTTAGCCTCCTACTAGCCAGATCAGAGTTCAGATAAAAAACACCCTGGAAATCTTTCAAATCTTGCCATCCAAGTTCAGCTAAACTTGACACATAGTTCTGTCTGGGAAAGGAGATACTACGATTGTTTCAAACTACTCGGCTTTTTTTTTTTGGTAAGTACTCTTTCTCTCTCTTCCCCCCTCTGCCTCTCTACAAGTATACACAGACAATGATCTGAGAGCGTGCAAGAGAAAATGCTTTACTTTTTCCTGAAAGCTCTCTGCCGAAGGTGGTGTTTCCCCACCTCCACGCTGCTGACAAATGCTGATGTAAACAGCATGCATATGCCTGTCTAAAAGGCCACGGGGGTTTTCACGTGAATCCTGTGTTTTTTCCACAAGCCCTGTTACACTGTATTTCAGCTTAAAATATATCTCCTCGTTTCTGGTTAACCTACAATCCCCTTAAGGCTAATACAGTTTACAGCAGCAGGCAAAACCACTTAGCAGAACCAAATTTTGAATACAGGTACTTCAGCTGCAGAGCTCTGGCACGAAACCCTTTCAAGAAACAATTGTAAGTGTGGCCGTATTAAAATCAGAGAAACCAATACTGACACAAATTGCACGCTGAAATCGTTTGGAAAAACACCAGCTATGCCTTCGGTGTCGACGGGAGTAAAACATGTCATTTATAACGCCACTGAAATCATAACAGGAAGGAAGTAGACCTCAGAAACTATAAACAGAAGTTAACAGAAGTAGGAAGTACTTCAAATGCTTTCACGTAGTGACTGTAAAAAAGATACTAAAAGGAGAAAATGTTTTCAGGGTTTTTTCTCGTTTGCTTTTTTTACCCCCACTTTACGTATCCATTAGTTATTTTGAACCGTTATTATGACCATGTACCAAGGCTGGTACCTACATTAGACCAGAGGGAGAAGGGATAAGCCTCCATGAGATAAAAAGTGCCCCCCCATATGAGTAGTAGTTACCCGTGGACAGAGATAGGCTAATACATTTTGGAGACAAACAGCAGAAGTGCTTGAACCTGAAAGTGTCTGACCTCTGCCTGGGCAGAGATGGCACAAAAGTCAAACGCATCTCTAAAGTCCTCACATGCAAAATAATTTATGGTACAAATCAACAGCTTCATTTTCCGTCCACTCTTCCCCCTGCCCCATTCCTCCAAGAGAAATATCTCAACCTCTTCGCTTGGTTAAAGTAAGTCTTTCACCTGCATCTCTCTGCATTCAAACTAAGCAGAACGTAGATGGTGCTCTTCTCCCTCCCTCTTCACAGCCGCTGACTTTAAATCACGCTCCTTCAAGGAAAATAGTTAAAAGCTCATTCCAAAGCCAAAAATGAGAATGTATCTCGATAGTCAACAGGAGCTTCCACATAAAGAGAAAATGCCCCCCCCATCTTCAGACACTTCACAAATCTTGTAACTACTTTTCACACCTTGCTCTGTCTGTAAGCTACTGCACCCAAGGACCCTTCTCGGGACCCTGATTTCCAGTAAGCGGGGCTGCCCAGTGAAATTCACTCTTATTCGTAACTTCACTATTTTAGTTCACTTTGTCATCCTCCTTTTCACCCTTTCCCAGCTTTTCTCACTTGAAAGCACTCTGGAAACTATAGCCATCAGTAACCACCACCTCCAGCTCCAGCCGCCAGCCCGGCAAGCAGCGGGTCAGAGAGTCCCCACGTGCTGGGCTGGGCAGGGGGGGCACCAGCCCGGTCCCCAGCCCCAGAGGCCATGGAGGGGCAGGGGCAGAGCCCTCAGGTGCGTGGCAGCACCAGATCCCCAGCCGCAGGGCTCTGCTGCATCATCCATGGTCCAGGAAACCAACAGCCAAAGGGCAACCTCCCTATTTTCCCTTTTTCTACTAACTGTAGCTAATATCGCAGACATTTTCGTAAGAAAAAATCCTTACCTTTTGACCTTTCCCTGCACTTTTGGCTTAAAACACAGTTCCCCATAGACTTAGCCAGCAGTGCTGCCCAGGTTCGCAGCGCAGAACCGAGGCCGTTCGTTAGATTTGTCCCGCTACTGAAAACAACACATACGAATCGAGTTGGTAGGGAATAAGGACTTTATTCTAAGATGTGAGCTGAAGCAATGAGCATACGAAGCAACGACCACTAGAAAAAAGTGAAAAACACAACAAATATTTGTATTGTACCAGTTCAGTCTGAACACAAAAGCCCCTTTCAGTAAAATGTATGCACAGGCCAAAAACATATGCAGAAGCTCTGAAAGTCACCTAGAGCAGTGCTTTTAATGTCTCAGAAAGAGGTCTCCCTGTGAAAATCTTTAAGCCAGGAAAAATACTTCAAGTAACAAAGAACACAAAAGTTAAAATGATCTGTTAATTCCTTTTAGCTCTGTTGAGAAGGAGGGGGATAATATATCCCAAAAGAGTATGCATCTTTAAGATGTATAAATTCATAGTCTCTAGAACACAAGTCTGCTGCCAGACCAAATACCGTTTTTTCTTCCTCATTTAGAAATTCAAGTGAAGTACGTCTGTTAAGCATAGGGAGATTGTGTTCTGGAGTTAAAGCTAGTAAGATCACATGGTCTGCTCGCCAGCGAGGAAATTTCGCTGACACACATACCCAACAGACCTCTTCTCCTCATCTGTATAATGGCACCCTACCATTAAAAGCTGCAAATTGCATCAAATTATACTTCTGTAAAATTTTTGAAAACAAACGTTAAAACAAGTATTTCCTTGACTGTCTTAATATGGGAGGCCAAATGCTGCTCTCCTTGAACTCTCCCTTCACATTCATTTCAGTACCACTGGAAGGAAGCTGCGAGTGCACAGGAAGAGCAGAGCTGGCTCTGTACAAGTCAGAGGTGGTAGTTATTTTAACCTGGCTCACGCGAGTGACATCAAAAAAGGGCTAGCAGGACCATTTCTGTGCTATTTTCAAGGTCTGCCAACTTAACTGTAATGCATACATATACATATATATATATATAAAATGCATAGTAGCTTTCAATTATAAGAAAAATGTAATTTATTTTTAAACCTGCTCTTTGGGACTCTAGAATTTCCGTGGTTAATCCACTAAATCCACAGGTACTATGAGCTGAACGGTCACTTTTCTTAACACAGTGCCATAAATTCATCACCTCAGAAACTGCTATTATGGGGGCTAATCCAATAACAACAGTGGCAGCAACAAAATTCATTGTCAGGACAAATGTCAGTCAGGCATTAAAAAAATATGTCTCTGAAGAATTGCATTGTTTTTAAAAAATACGCTGAAATATTCTATACAAGAATATAGGCATCACACTTATGAATCTAAATTTATAACCACTTAGATGTATTAGCTACTCTCAATAAACCATCTACGTTTGCTACCCACCTACAGTAGCTACAGTTTCAAATTGGGAACACCACAAATTTATGTACCTTCCCTGAGATCAGCAACCCGAAATAAATAACTCTGCAAATCTAACAGTGTAAACTCTGGATTTAAGTCTTCGGTAAGAATCAGTCCTCAAAACCCAAGGAGAACATTAAGCAAACGTAAACATAGCAATCATTTTGTCAGTTTTGTGTTACTCTCAGCGACAGTGGAATTTATGTGAGATGTAGCATCCAAACGTTGAAGACCCGTCATTTGTATCATACAATATGGTTGTCCTAGTTCACTTTCCTATCATTGAACCCCTGAACACATCCAGCTGTGATGTGGATCTCCAAATTGTGACCCAGATCTCCTCCTCCACTCTGCAAAATCTTTACAGTGCCTTTAAAAACACTCTTTCTGAGGATCTTATTCTTGAATAGAGGAATGGCGAATAGATCTGTGATAATCCTCTGGACTAGTCACAAGTTCTGGTAAATCATAGCCTCTTAGAAGATGTCCACTGTTTTGTTGAGCAAAGTAATACAGCTGCCTGGCAAACATTGGTTCAACCTTAAGAACAGACAAAATGTTAATCAGACATGTGACAAAATTTCATGCTCCTCATCTTAGTTATTTACAGTGGTTTTAAGTTAAAAACAAGGCAGGACAAAACAGTTCTGCTTACCAGAGTGGGAAAACGATTTCAGTGGTCTCACTAATCTCTGTTTTAAGCTAGGACTTGCCTGTTCTGCTGCCACGTGCCTTGCTAACTGCACACACTCCTTACCACCACGGCCTTTGTTTAGAAGGGCACGTACCAGTGACACAAATGATGTATTAGCAATTACAGCCCCTTAGCCAGCCCCTGGGTGTGAGCAATGCCTACAGGCCAGACATGTCCGTGGCCACTCGACATGTTCAAATGCATACACAAAGTGCTGTAAGTCTCATCTGCGTTGTAAAGTACTTTGAGGACTTAACCTGAAATGCTGGAGCCCTCGGGTAGACTGAGATACGTCGCCAAACAACTGTGTTTGAAATTAGACTTCAGTCTAACACCAAGGTTACTCTTGTTTCTGTTCATTCAAGCTCTGATGAGGAATCTGCTCAACCACCAAGAGGGATCTGTATGATTTAACGCTGTCTTCACTTCTGTCTCTTCAGAAACCACCGTTCCCCCTCAGGGCTTTGGGCTCTGACTGCAAGTATTTAAGTTGCACACTGAGAACAAACACCTGAAGCTCTGCTTGCTCTCGGGGGACCAACAGGCCCCTCCACTTTAAGACACGGGCACCATTTTGGAGGAAAAATACGCTGTCTGTGGGTCCCACCTCTAGGAAGGGAGAGAGCCAGAAGGCATCGCTGCCTTGGAGCAGCCCCACTGATCCCCCTTCCCTTCCTCTCATCGGCATTCAGAGGCAGCTGAGCACCTCCCGTCCCGTCATGGGGGAGACGGGAAGGCAGCGGGGCACGGTGAGCCAGACAGCTCCCGGGGCATAGCTGTTTGGTGGATGGTGGAGCCCCACCAGCCCACAAGCCAGGACAGCCCGACAAGTTGAGGAGCAACCGGTAAGGGAGAAGCAAAGCTCTGGAAAGAGCAGGAGGTACAGGCTCACAGAAAAGCTGCCAGGACAGGAGATGGAAAAGGGGGCTGGAGAAGGGCTGCTAGGAAGGAGGGATGGATAGCCTGGGATTGATTTGTGAGCTTCCCACCTTCCACCCCAGAGACTTGCTACGCAGCAGTGTGGCAGTACGAAAGCTACGCAGCTAAGGGGAGGCCATGGCTTATGACAAAAGTCTGACTTGGGACCTGTGCTGCTACCAAAGGGGCTTTCGAAAAATTAAAAGAGACACCAGTTTTCTTCCCAAGGATGCAATAAGCTAAGCTCTGCCGCTAACGTGTGCATTATCACCTCTCTTGTGGTTTTATGGGCCAATACAGCCAATTTAGAAAGTACCTGGTCTCAGTCTCTGTCATCACCCTCTCTCAGATAGCGTCCTGAAACACTAGCTTTGAGTGTGTGCGAACTGTGGTCAGTCAGCCCATGAGCTTGCCAGCTACCTTAACCCCGAAGCTGCACAGGCAGCCCCTGCATCCCATTAAGGGCTGAGGTCCCTGAGATGCAGGTGGTGATTCTGGAGCACCTTCAGCTGCAGCAGTTGTGAAAGCACCGCGTCCTGCACCGGCCTGGCAGCCCACGGAGCTGCACAACTGGGCTGGCAATAAAAACACAGCCCAGCTCTTCCAGGGTACCTTTCAGCGTTAGGTTTTGAAGGGATTTGCAGAAGAGATCACTGATGCTCTACAGAGAAGGAAATCAGGTGCTCTGCCCTACTGACAGCTACCAGTCAGTCCTTGGCAGATCTGGGGATTCAACCCCGGTCTGGATGGTGCTGCGTTTTCAAGAATTTATTACCTCCCCCCACAACCTACACAAGGTAGAAAAGCCCGACTGGCAGATTCATATCCTCCAAGGAACATGTTTCTTTCAGGTAAGGCAGAAGTCCTACTTACATGGGCTGTAATTAGTTTCCTCTGCCTCTGCGGATCTGGAAATTCCTCCCCAAAGCACAGAGCGACCTGGTATCTCGGCAGCGGGCGTCCATGGTGAGCAAAGGCTTGCAGCTCTGGGAAGAGAGAAAGTGCCGTGTTGTGGGTTAACCCCGGCCGGCAGGTAAGCACCATGCAGCCACTCGCTCGCTCCTGCCACCGGGATGGGGGAAGCAATCGGAAGGGCAAAGGTGAGAAAACTTGTGGGTTGAGATAAAGACAGTTTAACAGGTAAAAAGAAAAAAAAAAAAGACAAAACAAAACAAAGAAAAACAAGAGATGCAAAAAGCAATCACTCACCACTGGGCAACCAATGCCCAGCCAGTCCCCAAGCAACAGCAACCTCTGGCAAACTCCTCCCCCCAGTTTTACTGCTGACCACGAGGTCACACGGTAGGGAATATCCCTTTGGTCAGCTTGGGTCAGCTGTCCCGGCTGTGTCCCCTCCCAACCTCTTGTCCGCCCAGCCTACTTGCTGTGGGGGCAGAGTGAGAAATGGAGAAAGCCTTGACGCTGTGCAAGCACTCTTCAGCATTAGCTAAAACATCCCTGTGTGATCAGTACTGTTTTGATCACAAATCCAAACCATAGCACCACATGGGCTGCTATGAAGCAAATTAACTCTATCCCAGCCAAAACCAGTACAGGCCAGTAAGAAAGACTTTGTGGATGGCTGAGCTCCAAATGGAGGACCCTGCAGCACAGTGGGAGAAGATGAAGTAACTCCAGGGGAGGATGAGAGAGGTCAGGAAAAAGACAAGAGGTAAGGAGAGGACACTGAGTTTGGAGACTTTCCCACAGATCAGGGGGAGCTAGTTATAACACTGCAATTTTTCTATTTGCCTTGCCTCACAAGTCATTCATATGCACAAACCGGGATGTCTTCCCATTAGTATTTCTATTGGGCCTTGACAGCAGAACCTCCTGGAGCAGACACCGGTGGTAGCTGGGACCCAATCAAATGGATGCCCAATAGCAGCACTGAAACCAACGGCTTAGTAGAGCCAGAGACTCAAAGTACTGCCAGGCATGGAATTCAGGCTCAGCTAGACACAGTCATAGAGCCACTGTCATCACTGTGCCTACTGGGGGACGGGGAGGCACGGGAAGGTGAACGACCTTATTTAAGCCATGCACCGAGCCAGCAAAAGAGCCTGTGTCTTCTGCGCTCCTGCACTCTCTTCGCTAACCCACACCCTTGCACAAAGGGAAAAAGGTCAAATTACGTAATTATTCCAATAGTCAAAGTGTCCTCTACGAAAGATAGCAGCAGAGGCCTTTATAAGAGACTTCCACTTGGACCAAAATCACTATGTTGTGTTTTAGACACTGCATTTCCTTCCAGAAAAGAGAAAATTCCATCTAACACAATATCCTCGTTAAAGTCTGCGTTATGTGCAGTATTGCTACATAGTTGATTGTAGATTTCATTTTAGTTTATAACCCTGTTCATGCTTTCTGGAAAAAGTTGAAATTAATAATTAAAACCAATGTCTTATAATGAAGCACCCCCTGTTATACAGGGAAAGGAGAGTCTTCAAACTTGGCATGACAAATGCACCTTTTCCCAAAATACACCCCTGCCATTTTTACTCTAACTGCAAGCTTTTCAGACCAAGGTGTGAATTCAGCGGCTACCACAATAGTGTCCCAACCCTGGCTTGGTACTACGGGTCTTACTGGAAGCGTCAGTTATAAGAGTAAAACAATAGGCAGCTCACTTAAAACACAGAGTAAAGCATAGTTCTCCCTAGAGTCTCTCCCAAAACCCCCTAAAAGCGCTGTGAACTTTCTGGAGGTATGCCAGGAGAGAAGAGAGATTTTCCATAGGACCCTGCTTCCCTCTGTGCTGCCACAGGACAGGGAAGAACGATCCACCCAAGGCCAGTCCAACGCCATACTGCTAATGGGCAACTTCTGCCACCTTCCTCTTTCCCCCAGTTTTACTTGGCCTCAGCAGTTCTCCAAATCCTGCATACCTTTGGGAGTGCCACACAGCAGCCTGTGGCATGGACCTGGAGAAGAAAGCCCTTTCTTTCCCACCAGCAGGATAACTGGGGCTTGAGGTCAGCATCGCACTTCTCTAAACCACTCCACTCTCTCCATCTCCCTTTCCAGGCCCAACCGCCTCCTCCTGCGCCGCAGGGCTCCCCACGCACCTCCCCAAACCTTCCCCATCTCCTGCTACTCCGGCTCCAGCCACCCCTCCTTCTGCCAAGGCAACCCTCCTCCGGCTGCTGCCCTCACGCTCCCAAATTCTCTTCCTCTATCCTCCTACTCTCCACCCAGCCCAACTTACTGTATTTATTACGCAGTACTCTCCAGATACCATCCACCTGTTTTCTGATTTACTGCCATTTTAGCCTTCTCAACAGTACAGGCTGCTCAACACAGGCCTCGATGCTCCGGCACAGTTTGCATTGCAGGATCCAGCTCCTCAACGGGGTCCTAATAGCTGTGGTCCACAGTAGTTCTGCTCCTGCCCCTTTCTCTGTTGTTCAATATTTTCTTTCCTGGTAGAGGTCTCCTGCGCCTCTTCCCAAGGAAGCCCTGGTTTCCTAAGGGGGAAATCCCCAAGCTTGCCTGCAGTCTGGGACCTCAGTACATTCAATTAACATGCAGATGTGATACACCCATGGCAAGTCACTTACAAACCTAGCTGAGCATCAACACATGCAAAAACTCACTTTGCACACACCACAGACTATGACTTCAACCACGTGTTTGGGTTTGTACAGGCATTGGTGCATAAGTAATTTAGGAGGGGGGAAAAAATAACTATTGCTTGAGCTTATCTTTGGGGTTAGGCGTCTAAAAAGAGATGTCCTGTCAACCGTTTGGAAGAACCCAGAGTACATCTAAAAAACCACCTGAGAAAAGGGAAAGGGATTTCCAAAACCATCATCAGAGGCAGAATTATACGTCTTTAAATTAGCATGTGATTGAAGCCCAAGCCAATACCCTGACCTCAAATTCCCCTTTCTAACTGTCAATTTTCACATCCATATGAGATTTCTCTCTTCAAATGCATTTCTTGCTTGACCATTTTGCTAGGATGGTGCATCAACCTTGGAATATAAAGTAGGCTAAAGCTGTTGGTTTGGGTTTGGTGTTTTGGGTTTTTTTTAATTTTGCAAGGCGTTATTCTCCTAAGAGACTCATGCCAGTGCTGATGCCCTGTTCTAGTGGGAAAACACGCCAAACCATAGGCATTCAGTTCACCTGTAGCGATGCTCCTACAACACATCTCAAAAAAGGGGCCAACATACACCTGCTGGCCAAGTTGTCCTCTGCGACAATGACCGGCTCCCACCAGTTTCTCTGGGTGGACAGCTTTCCTCCCTCTAACTGCTCAGAAATGCTGGGAAGCAGGGTTGAGGCTCTGCCCCTTCCCTCCAGGGGCCGGAAGGAGAAGGCACCATCCTGAAGCGTGCGCTTGCCCTCTCTGTACTGATGCTCCCAACCGCCCTGTGCAAAACGAGACCTTCCCACATTGCTCTGGAGAGATAATGCACCTCCCTGCTTAGAGCAATCTGGAAACTCCAGAGCTTGTGAAATCCTTTTCACCCCCCCGATATCTTTTAAACACTGGCACAGACTGAAAAGGTGGCTTTCTACTGAAATTCATGCTGATATTTGTATACTCTGAGCAACATCTCAGGCTCGCTCTGGGTCAAGTTGAGAGCAGCACGAGTGCAGACCACAGACCTACCCAGGACTTACACTAGCGGAATCCAAGATCAGGATCCACTTTCCTCTGTCACCCAACACATGGAAAGACTATTTTGTTAGGTTCCTACTTACGCTTCTTAGAGAGATGTGAGGTTTGGAGTGTCACCAGCCACGCATCAGTTCACTCCTGCTGGTTTGTGCAGGGGCACTGAACGTGCACAGAGAGCAGAATTTGACAGGATTATTCAGGAGTCAACTACCCCTTGACTGTGCTTGCCCAGAAGAAGTGAGGAGTAATTCTTACTGTAACTCGTAAGGTAAAACGAAAAGAACACTCCCGTAAAGCTGATGTGGAGAGCGACCAGGTGACATCTCCAGAAACGATATCAAAGCCATAGCGGGAATTACCTGCTAAAAACTGCTGAGTATCAAAGAGCTTGCATGTTTGGTCCCGCTCCAGCTTGTTGGGTCGGTCACTGCAGAGCGCCAGAGGCCCGTCCCAGTAGATCCTGCTTTGGCAAAGTCTCTTAGCGTAGAGGCCATCAGGTGCCATCCACAGTATTACTCCTCGTTCCAGGTGGTTCAGTAGTTTTTCTATGTTCTTCCTCTGGCCATTATCCTCTGGATAAGGGAAGACAACTTGCTCCAGGCTGCTGACCTCATAACTTTGGCCATGGGATATCCTACAACCTTCAGGACTAGAAGTTGTCACCTCCTTTACCAGTATTTCACGGTAATATAAGCAGATGTGGAGCCGACAATCTACAAGGAAAAAAAAAAAAAAGAATCACTGTGATACGTTAGTATGAATGTTTTATGCTTCAGGTCTGTACTAACGCCAAGAGACAGGTTTGCATGAGATTTCTGAGCCTGGTGGTCACCACCACCCAGAAGACAGGCTCACATTAGCAAAAATCATCTAAAGAATATAAATACCAAAACTTTAGGGGCACGGTAGCATTAATGCTCTCTCATTTTATTATAAGGGCTACTGATGTGGGAATTTGGTAGGAACTAACATCCCGCAAACTTCACATTTCCATTTAAAAGGAAAAGTCTGCACATGAAAAGTTGTTGTTGGTCACATTTTCCAAGTTCACTTCACAATTAAACCCACCGGCTCAGTCCACTTCCTCTGATTTAATCATGAATTAGCTGTGTTTCTCCCCAGATTTTGCATAAAAGAGGCTTCTGCACAGGGGACCTGCAAACTTGCACTCAGCTGCCTGAAGAGAAGCGACTGCTGGCTCCAGTTCCAACAGGGCTGTGCCTGAAATCCCCAACCTTACTTTCAAATGACCATTCGGTCAACTTGGCTGACCCCTAAGAACTCACACAGCGCTGAATATATATATATACACACACACATATATATAAAAAAAAGTGTGTGTGTACAAGATATGTTTATATATATACATATACAGAAACACACACACATATATACATACGTACAGACCCTGATTCAGGAGAACAATCCCGCCCAAGAAACCTGCCGAGCGTCGTGTTACAGGTTTATCCATTATTTCTGAGAAAAGCACATTCCCACACCTTTTCCCAGAGTTATTCAGAAAGTCCGCCAGCATCTGGATGTCTGCAAACTTGGCTAAAATAACTTTCCTTTTCTTTCCCGAATGCCTTTTTTTCACCAGGAATAATGAAGCAGAGCAAAGCCAGATGGCACCAGCAGGAGCACAGCAAGGTACCCAGATAACACCAGCTTTTCTGGAGGCTCCCCCCACATGAAAAACTGAGCCAAAAGTCACTGACAAACCCCAAAATTTCCAAACTCCCCTGGGAAGGCCTGATTTGGTGGCTCACCGAAGCAACCCAGCACTAACACCGTGAGCCAGCGAAGCGCTTCCATTAACATTAACCACAGTCCCTCGGTCCCTTGGAGCTGGGGCTACAAGTGCTTAACTATCCTAGCAAACAGAGGCTTAAGCCCACACACCGAATTCATTCATTAAAGAGGTTTCTCTTTTTTTTCTTCTCTTTCCTTTTCATCAGAAAGAGAGACGGTGCCAGGGCAAGTCAGAAGTGGGAGTCTCTTGTCAAGCTCCCCAGAAAGCCCGGGGGGTTACGGACCTTACCTGACAGGGCGAGGGCTTCACCAGACCTTATGCTTGGCTCAATCGGGATGCCAGGAGTCTGGGACTCAGGAGGGGCACAAGCATAAAAGGTTCCTGTCACCTGACAACCTGTTTTCACAAACAAAAGTCAGTGACAGCTGCCTAAATCCTCAAAGAAAAGCTCGGGCAGAGATCACAGCGATGCAAAAGCGAGTTTTTCTGGGCCCTGCCAGGAACAATCTCTCTTCCCCCCTTCTTCTTAAAAAGATCTTATTTCCCAATTTTTCCAGGTATGCCAACTCTACCAGTTGGCATTTTTATTTGGGTCTGCATGAAATACTCCCTTGGCATTTCAGTATTCCCCCTAGTACTTTTTCCTTACCTAACGTGTTATTCTATTACAGAAATAATTTACATTTTTAACTAGACTATAGTGCTCTTAAAAGTTGCCTGCATAAAGTAATCCATTCAGTATAAGGAATTTTACTAAAGACAGGTATAACAATAAAGCTGGAATTAACACTGTTTAAAAAGCAGGTAAAGAACATTGTGCAGCGGGAGATTACTAGGGTTTTACTACCAGGAGTACTATTAGACTGTTCCAAGAGATGCCTATCAGTAAGTGGATTATAACACGGCCAATTGATGTTTTCCTCTGTTTCTTAATGTCGATGAAAGTCTCTGGAGGATGATGCAAGGGAGTTGCAGACAAGTGCACACAACCTTTCCCAATGGCAGAACCCACCACGATCAGGAGCTGGAGCGATGCGGATACAAAACATCTGCATCTCTTGGAGAAGTCTTAGAGTGAGAAACCCAATACCAGCCACTAACAACTGCCTCCAAATTCAACAAAGCGTCTGAACGTGTGTTTAACTGCTGCAGAGGATGTACTTCAGTGCAGAGTTCATTCAGCTTGATACCTCGATTTTTTATTAGCAAACAGCTCAACTGAAAGCAAAGGATTCTGCCTAATAATTCCAATATACTGCCCGCAAAAGTTGCGGTGCACTGAGCATTTACTTTTTAGCAGACCCAAAGAAACAGAAGTTTATTTCTCTGCACCAAAACCTCTAGAGAACTGTCCTCTGGAAATGTAGCATCTGCTCTAAGAAGTCCTTCCTCGCTTCCCGTCCTTTCCTGCCCTTCTGAACCAGCTGCTTCTCCTCACGAAGCAAAAGCCTGCATCCTCAGGTGAGTTATCCTGCAAGGGTCTACAGCACACAGGTCCCTTTCTTGTATGTTTTATCCCCTGCAGGCTTCAGCATTGCCAATTTTCACAATTCAGGCTTTTTCCTAAGGATGCAGAGCTTGGAAAGCCGTGACTATGTTACACTCTGGTACTGTGAGATCTTCGGGGGAGGGAACGTCCCTTTATTCTGTTTCTGCTGTACCAGCCCCAAGAGAGACTCAATCCATGACAAGTTGTCCCATTGCCACAGTACTAAAACCAAGTAATAATTTCAGCTTTCCTCTCGGGAGAATAATGCCATTCTAATCCACAAGGCTGGAGGGAAAAACTCACTGATGTGTGCCTCAAAAGGTCCAAAATCAGAAAGCAAAGCTGAAGAACACATGTTCCCATTTGGGGTTTGGGGGGAGATTGGTTCCCTTCTTATTGCTCAGGGCTTTTGAGACAGCTCAGGACTTTTGGGGGCTGACTTGTATCAACTCAGAGGACTGCATAGCTCACACACCGCACGTATGGTGGCAGTGAAAGCAAGAGCTAGGACAAAGGCTCTTGCCACGGGCCCCATGGCTCTCTTTGAAGGGAGCCCAGCACTCCTCTCCGGCCACTTCTGTTAATTCCAATGAAAGCTACAAATAAGAAACCTGAAATCTGCAGCCCTTCTAGGTGACCAACCTCAGCAAGCAACCCTAAATGGGAGCATCTTACCATTTTCACAGCCAGGCCCTTGCCAGTGATGACTGCGAGCTGCGAAGGGGACGCTGGCGCACTGGTAGGGGATGTCGGGATGCGGCTGCTCCGGGGCAAACTCCCTCCAGTTCCGTTCGTGGGGCACCATGTAGTTTGGTACCTATTCAATTTAACGAGATGGTCTTTTACTCAGCAGCTGCCAAAACTAATGCTCTGCGTTGCACCAGCTTTCACATTTCAGCTGCTTGATTTGCTCTGCCAAAGCCCGCAGAGGTCTAAGCATTGCCCTGGCTACGCGAACGGCACTTCGCCGCCACCACCAATGAGGCTTTCAAATTAACTTCTCACCACTGGTGTAAATAATAAGCAGGGTGGAATAACAAAAGGCAGTCAAAGCATTGCTGGCAAATGTCTGCTTGGAAGAGCAAGGCTTCATTGGGTGCTTACATTCTGGCATCAACAGAATGGCAGTGCACTAATAGCTATCGCCCAACAGAAAAAAGCTATTACTCAGGGATAAACAACACCAAGGGAAATCAACCACCCTGCGGCCTCATATGACATTAGAAAAGTTGCTTCTCGATTTCTCAGTTTTCATAATAAAGTTTCTTCCCAGAGACAACTAGAGAGCCACGCCAGCAAAGACAGACATAGCACATAGTACAGAAATGACGCTGCTCAATGTACAAGCACCAAGCGAAATGCATAACTAATGTCATACCTGAGATGGTAGTGAAGTGTAAGGAGACGTTATTGGAAAGGGATGGTTCATCATTAACGATTGCTCTTCCACGTTGATCTGTTTTGCACCTATGTTCACCAGAGGGATGAAAGTAAATGATGTCAACCACATCTTAAGGAAATCTGAAATTGGCACATTGAAGACAAATCCATACAACCTGCCTTTGAACAAGCAGAGGACTAAAATGCCCTCCAGTGCCCGTTCGGGACAAGATTCCCAGCCCTCCCTTGCAGGCAGCTCCTGGAGGCAGTCTGTCCCGCTGGGCTCCCCGGTGCCCCACAGAAAAGAGCCGCCCAGCCATACCCAGCGCACCACGATGCCCTCCCCGGGCCCTGTCAAGCCTTTGCCTCCCGCAAGCCCTGCCTGGCACCAGGGGCTTCTTGGAGAGCAGGCACTGCCCCCAGCCTCTGCCCAGGAGGCTGCAGGCTGGGCATCCCTCGCTCCCAACTCTTCCCCCCGCAGCAGTTACCTACTGTCTGGCTCAAAACACTTCTGTTCTTCCCTGTATTCAAAACCTAGATCCAGCAAGCAATTTTTTTTTTTTTTTGCCTGTCCCTTGAGCCGCTTGCTTGGCTCCCTCTGCACAGAACTGGCAGGGAGGCTCCAGCTAAAAGAGCAGTTCCTCCAGCGATGTGCAGGGCGCCTGTCTGCATCCTCTGCAAGGGCTCCCTTTCAATGCTCTGACTCGAACGCCAACAGTCCTCCCGCAGACGCAGCCTCTTAAGTCATCAGAACAAGCTGCACTTGAGCCCTGCGTTTTGGCTCCTTAAAAGACTTAAAAAAGACTGTGGGGCCTCTCCAGAAAAGCACGCTTCAGTCCTCATAAGCTTACAATGAGACATATTCACACTCTGTTACACAGGGAATTGGAGATGCTTTACCTTTTTTAGCTCCTTCTGGCACTATTCTGTACACTTTATAGGGATCTGAGATGTCCAGCTGGCTTCTCTCCACCAGTTCTTCAAAGTCATTGCTCTTGTTCAAAGCACACCTTAATCTTGTCTTCCAGGTAGGGGGATCTGGTTTATCAATGCCCTCTCTGAACTTTCCTTTGAAAAGAGCCCAAGCCTGGAAACATTTCAGATAATCAAAAGAGCAAGAAAAAGAAAAAGAAAAAAAAAAAAAAAGAAAAAAGAAAAAGAATCAACTACAAGGTACAGGTCCACAATGCTAGAAACAGCATATATGTGTGTGCTTATATGTGCATGAATTTACTCCCTACAGGTTTAGGCTAAGAAAAAAAGCAGCATGGTAAGGTAGGAAAAACAGTTTAGCAGGCACGAGGAAAGGGAGAAAATGATCCAATGTGGACATAGATGTGCTGCAGTCCCACAAGCATTTAGCTCCACACGGAGAAGTGGGAAAGGGCGGGTTGTCTCATCCCACAAACACAGGGGACACCAGGGCACAGCCAGGGCCACCAGGCAGGCAGCCGGCGGCAGCAGGCACCCAGCAGAGCCAGCCTGCAGAGGCGGGCAGCGAGGACGGGATGGCAAGGGGCCACGGCAGAGCCTCCGGGCATCCCTCCTGCCCCGGCTGTGTCCCACAACCCTGACCCCGGGCTGAGCCCTACCTTGAAGAGAGCGGCATCCTCTTCGCGGTTGTAGTCCTGCTTGCCGGCATGCTTCCAGGGGATGCGGAAAATGCTCTTCTCATCGTTCTCCCACACCAGCCCCGGGTACTTGCCACTGTCTATCTGGTCGATCAGCCACTGGCGGAGTTTCCCGTTGCCGCAGCTCACCGAGTTCATCCCGCACTCGCCCGGCTCCAAGTTCATGCCACTCGTGTCGGGGGTCGGGTGGGGGGTTTTAGGGTGCCTCACCAAGCCCACCTCTGCACACACCCAAGCACCGGCTCTCTGGGGGGCTGCAGAGGAGGGGGAGAGGGACAGGATGGGGGGAGAGGAAAACCCACAGGTCAGGCACCGGCTAAAGTCCCTGTGTAGAGCCCCATCAGCGGTCCCCAGTCTCTGGTGCCTCATGTATCACACCAAACGGCAGCTACGGCATGCAGGGGGGCCCTGGGGAGCCCGGGAAACACGGTACAGAGCCTCAGGAAACCGGACACAGCCCCCCGCAGCCCTCCCCAGGCACCGCTCGTGCTGCAGATTTTGACAGACTTCCCCCCTGTCCCGACACTGTTTTGCATGAACGTATGCAGGTTGCTGAAATTTTCATTGCAAGTGACTTAAGGTGCAAACCCCCTGTCCTGCTCGGAGTTCAACTGGGTTTTTACTTTTTAACCAAAAAAGAAAAAAATTGCATAAAAATGTATTTGCATATGACAGTGCACATATGTTATGTTAGCCACATCCACACAATTTGGAGAGCTTCACATGCAGTTATGATTTATACAGCATCTAACTATAACATCAAAGTAGTTTTCACAAGCTCACTTAAGCAAGACACATTTGAACACATGATGTCCTATATGTATCTACCCCCGCAACTGCTCCCAGCACGCCTATATAGTAACATTCAAATCTATACATTGCAAATACCTAAAAGTGGAAAGACAGCAACCCATGGGGCCTGGCACAAGGGCAGTGTCCCCAGAGACGTGGAAGCTTGCAGCCAGCCACGCAGAGCCCTAGCTACACGCAGAGGTGCAGGCACGCACTGGGAGCGGTGCGGCTCTGCAGTGATGGGCACCCGCTGGAAGGGTCCTAACGTGAGGACACCAACACCAGTGATGGGGACCTGGCATCAGGTTTGACTCCCCGACCTGAAAAACGCTTGAATGCCCAAAAGCTTAGTCTGGTGGGGTTTTTTACCCCATTATATCCAATAAAAAAGTGATTCCTCACCCATAGTCTTTGCCTCTACACACAGGGAGACCTTCAGAGACCCCTTGTATGACACGTGCACACTACTGTGGGCAGACGGGCAGCTCCGCACCCCTTACACCCCTCCTCACGCGGCAGCAACCCCCCGGACCCCAAACCCGGTCCCCCACCTTCGCCCCTGGGCACGATGTGTCTGGGGGGCGGCCGGAGCTGCAGCTGCCCCGCGCGTAGCCCGCCGGAGCC
>NW_008795259.1:3375924-3403160 GCF_000699145.1 Aptenodytes forsteri | reverse complement strand
GCCCCGCTGAGCTCAGGGGACGCTGCCCCGGGAAAGCCCGGCGTGAGTACCGGCACCAGAGCCGGGGCTGGGCGGTGGGTAACCCGCTCGCCTGCCTGCCTGCAAAGTCCCCTGCCCTAACGTGGTGGGAGCCGGGGGGGATGAAGGAGCGAGGTCCGGGCTCGCATGAAAAGTCTTTCTTACCGCCTTTCGGGTTTCAAACACGTGTTTCATGCCACGACACTTTCTTGTTGTTGTTCTGTTTTAACGTCTCCAACACACATCCACATCCTTTCTGCTGTAACGTATCAGATCAAAAAACCAGTCATCGCGCGCTGTGCTGGCAGGCCGCCGGTGCAGAGGGTACACGCAGAGTTTAGGATATTAATTGCAAATCTTCAACGCCATCTTCTGAAATTTAAATGTAATTATCGCCACGTTTTGAGGGAGAAGTGAGAAGTGCAGGCATTTTTAGGTATCGGGCTTATAACACACCATCCATCCTCTAAAAAAAGAATTGGCAGTGCCGATCAGAAATCTTTTCAGTAACGCGTTAAGGCACCTTCAAAACATTAAAATAAGTCTTTGAGACTGGAGGTGACTGCCACCGTAAATCACGACGAGCAACCACAGCTTTACCAAAAGGCATCTGAAAGGCTGTCTAAAAATCCAGTTTCAATTTCTAGGGGCAAAACCGTGGTACTCAGGGCGCCAACTGTAATTCCATTAAGTATAAAACCATCTTGAAATATATCACTATAAAATGAACACTTCTAATGCCTTCTCTTTTTTGCAGCTTTTAAGACAGCAAATTCTGGGCCAGTGTGAAACATGCAGATTTGATCCGCGTTAGGTCAAACCATTCAGGGGGAAAAAAAAAAATCTTTCTCAAATGCTGGAGAATATTTTGAAAAAATAACTGTACTTGTCCAAAGAAATCCATGTATAGATAGAGAGGTAGATGAGTTACACATTCAGAAAGCTTTAAGAGAAGAGAGAGTCAATCATAAAAACCCCAGACTACATATGTGGGAAATTACCTGGCTGGGTGGTTGGTTGCTGTCTTTTTGCAGCAAGAACTCTATTAGAAAACTATCTCCAGTTGCCTAAATTTTAGAAGGGATGCTTAAAGCCAGACCCCTATATGCACACTCGGCCTTTGCAAAGAAGTCTTCTCATGAGTAAGACATGCTAATCTCGTTAGCTTTGCTGACCGTTACTCAGGGTTTCTGGATGTCAGCCATTTCCATTTAAGATGGCAAAAAAAAAATTAGGACCACCATTTCGGCCTGTAAAGCAGAAAAATCTGATCAATAACACAACTGTGGTGTCTGCATTAAATGCTGCAGCAGTGTGCCGGTAAACTTTCGTTGGGTGCTTTTTGCATATTCGAAGAGACGATTCCTCCCTAACCGGTCCTGCTGGTGATCTGAACCCTTACAGCACCTCAAGCCTGTTCATCTTTTTCTAGTGATTTCCACACCATCGCGAGTGCCTGACCCTTCAAACCTTACCCAAAAGCCCCGCTGCCCTCATGGAAGTTTTCTGTGTTGGTGACCGAATTGAAGTCCTCTTGTGAAAATGCTCTTGCTGCTGTTTAACCACGGCAGTCACCACCGGGCCCCCTGTTTTTCACACTCTTAAGGTCACACTGACTAAAGGCATGCCAGGAAAAGTGACTGTTTCTTCTCAACAGTCGCTTGCAAGCCCTCAGTGCATAGAAAGCTGGCTTCTGCTTTCACCAAACCCCTCTGAAGTCCCAGCTGATTCACCTGGGAAATGCACCCAAGGCAGAAAAGCAAAGAGAGACGCCAGCTCAGACCAGCTGCCAGGGACTCTCTGAAACGGGTCCCTACGGAAAGGTGCAGTGCTGAGCCAAAGGGCACACGTATTAAACGCTCTTGCACTCAGGAGTTTACTCCTCCTTTCCTTCAGAAAGGTTGCCCTTACTCCCCTGGGTGCAAAGGCTCTCCTGCCTCTCCTGCAAGCCTGAGCACAGGGCGAAGAGCGCTTGCTAGCTGAGCTCGCAGGCAGCACAGACCCACCGGTGAGCAGGAGCACGGCAGCGAGCGAGCTCCTTCCCCAGCGGTCCAACTCTAGTCTTGGGTGAAGACCCTGACCAGGGCTCTTCAGGAACCCAGCAAAGCTGGTACTGAAGCCCTTGACAAATGACACCGGCAAATGCATTTGCAGAAGTGGATTAAGCCCCTAAAAGTGGTTTTGAAAAGCCCACAGCTGCCTGTCTACATCTTTAGCTGCCCCAAAACCCCTTTCCTGAGACGGAAGTGTTTGAAGAGCTCAACGCCTTGCTGTTGGCACCCATTTCCACTGGGTGCCTTCTTCCCTCAGAAGTCCTCGCAAATCCCTGGTTGCAAGTCCCTGTGAGATGATGCCCTCCGCCGCCCAAAGCAGCAGCGCAGTTCAGACCCCAAGAAGTGGCACTATTAAAGCCTCACAACCCCACGCTGCAGTCAACAGCTCTGAGGCATGGGGCTGAGTTCACAAGTCACTTACACAGCAGAAAGACCTCCATGGATGGCATTTGACGGAATTCAGGGACACCGTGGAAATTTGGGGCAGATTCTCAATTACTTCGATTTATTCCAGCAAAGCACCTGCTCTATAAGCGGACTAACACGAGTCGCAATGGGTGATTTTAAGCATCCTCTGTTGTGGTAACTTTTGGTAGTCATAAGCACTCCCTTCTCATTTTGGGAGGGTATTGGCAGTTCCTCCATTTAAAATAGTGACTCCTGAAACAGTATTACTCTATCATATATCTTCCATATTACTAATTACACAGTCATTTTAAACTGTTAGAAATAAAGCAAACGGGCAAGTGTGGCCGTGTCTCTGTACTTTTAAGCAGAAAAGTCGCATGGTCCAGTTGCGATTATTTTGGCTTCGGTGTACATTTTGTTTTCTTTTCACGTACTTCCCCTCCACTTCGTAGCCAAGAATGTTTCAAACCGCCTTTCATTAGGCTGCCTTCGTGCCTCTGTACATCAGCCTGTGCCTGGGACTGAAACAGCTTTCCACCGCATGTCCTAACACCGGAGGTATCTTGCAGCTTTCCTTTGAAGAGAAAAGGTTGGTGTGCGCGTCCAACCAACGGGGCACACAAACAGCAAGGAGCCTTTCCCTGGTGCTGGGTCGCCAGGCCAGGAGCTAGAAACCCTGGGTTGACACCTTCAAACCAACAGCAAAATTTTTACAGACTTCCCGCTCTTCGGGGCCTTCTGGTTGAGCAGCAGGCTGCTTGGGCAGCTAGTGTGGGGCTGATGGTGTTTTCTTTATAAAACAGGCACTGGAGGGCTGTGTTGCTGGAACTGGGGGATGAAAAGCTTCAGTAGCGTAAGCGTTGCTGCCCCATCCATGCCTGCCAGCCGTGCCCCAAGGGCTCGGGTCCCATCAGGCACCTGAAGGGAAAGGTCACACCATCAACGTTATACTGCCAGAAGTGAGAGCTCCACCGAGAGCAACACCGTTTGCTGGATGCTGGAGACTGTTTTGATAATAATGTAATCAATATATTTGCATCTAAGGGCACTTCTAAGCATTAATTTACTTTTTCTGGAAATCAGAGGTATTTCCATGCTCTCTTTTATTCCCCCCCACTTTCGTGACTGAACAGCCCATTTGTGACCTGCTTTCCGATGCTTTCCAACACTCCCCACACTGGCTGGGAAAGGAGATACAAGCAGAGTGTGTCTTATGAGCAGATTTCTGAAATGAGGAATAACTCATGTTCAAATTCATGGACTACTTTCTTCAATACGCAGAAATGTGTGAAAAGCTGTATGACTTGGAAATAACCATTCTACGATTGCGTATCCTTGAAGGCAAAAGCTGCTGGAGGGTTGCTAACATGTATTTGTTTCTATTGCAGGTACAAGAGGTAATCAATAAATACCACTGCCATCTGAAGAAAATCCCAAGTGCCCTGAGCTAGTGCAAGGAAACCGAATGTTAAAGAAGGGATTTTCCTTTGGGAAGCCAGAGGAGCCAAGAGGAGTATGAAGGATAGGAGGTGGGTACCGCTCCAGTGTCCAATCTGCTTGTTGTAGCCATCTGGAACCACAAAGCATGAACATTTCCAGTCTAAAACTAATGGGAGGAGTGGGCTTTACTCTTGAGGTGCTCTAGGTTTTATTAATTTTGTAAGGGAGAAAAACCTTGGATTTTGTGTGCCTGCACACACGCTCCCGTGCCTGCGTTTTGCAGGGTGCTGGTAACAATGCCAATTTTGCTAAAAAGTATTTTTTAAAGCTCATTCTGCACTCCTTGAAAAGCCACAAGGCAGCTCTGGATCACCACCTGCTCGTCATCAGTCCAAGCACGACAAGGTGGAGCTTCCTGAAACTTCAAGAAAAAACCCTGCAGTCACGTTTGCGCTGGATGCACGAATCTGACGATTCCACCAAGCTGAGGAAATGAAAACGTGTGACTAAGTAGTGTTGCAAGTCAAATCATCAACATTATGAATAAAAACAATATTGAGAGTTTGTTGCTGAATGAGCAAGCAATTGGACTTCTTGTATGCCAAGGTTGGATGTGAAGTGCAGCAGCTTGCCCCAGAGTGGCATCCTTTTCCCACTGTCTTTTTCTGCGTTAGCTCTATTTCTGAATATGGTGTCGTCCTCCCTCCCCATCTCCCCAAAGCAGTTCAACCTATGCTAGTCCAGCCACTTTGATCAGCAAGCAGCAGTTATGCATCGAAAAAACAATTGAGAAGTTGTGGGGGAAAAAAAGAAAAAAATGTAAGTAGTTTTCAAATAAAAAACTAAAGCAAGCATGGTTGCCATCACTTAACAAAGTGGATTTCTGAAAATTTCTGAACAGATATATAAATGTATTTGCGAAGAATATGTTTGCTTTGTCTTGAAATAATGCATTTAATTCACAGGCAGCCATCGCATATTCGTTATTCACTGTCACCGTCTGAGCAGCTGACGTGTTGATGACCTTCACCTCTCTTCCAGCTCTCCCCGATGAGTTCAGGCGAGGGAGGGAGCCATCTCCTCGGGGAGATGAGCATCACAAGGACCACGGCCGCTCACCTGCTGCTGAAAGGAAATCTCTGCCCCCACCTGCTTTCGCTCTTTCTTGTTTCTTCGCTTGTTGGCATTTGGTTGAAGAAACCAAAAGCTTCCAGTTTTGTGGAAAGGGGAAGCACTCGATTTTTTCAAAAACTCAACTTTTACCAGTCACCATTTCCATTCTTTAAAACGTGTTGTATTAAATAACAGTAAGTACCAGTACCAACCCCCGGTTTTTTAAAGGATCACCCCCAACACAAAAGCTATGGAGAGATAACCTGTCCTGATGAAGTCTGGGGAGCGTTCTGGCCCTTAAAATAAAAACATAAAGCTGAACATGCTGCAAGAATTTAAAATTTACAACAAATAAAAAACTCTATCATGGAAGCAGATCAAGGAATAAGCCAAATCTTTTTCCTGACTACTTTTTAAAGAAGAATACTTTTTTTAGAAAAACATTTTTTAAAAATTGTTCAGTTTTCATATGAAAACTCAAAAGCTAGTGTATTTGATATTTGACAAATCAGAAAAAAATGAAAAATCTGTTAGAATTCTCTTTTCAAAGCTTTAAAAATGTATTTGTTTTTATTTACTTACCATTGACAAAATATTTTATCAGCTTTTATTTTTGTGCTTTCTGGTTTGTTTGGTTTTAAGTGCAAAAAGTTTGTTTTCTAATAACCTCCAGTAAACAAATCAGCCAGCTCTGCCTCGTGTTCTGGTGCTGGCCAGGAGAACAACCTCTCCCTTAACTCAAGTAATTTGAGACTTGCGTCTCTGCAGGGCAGCTATCAAGGACTGCCCGGGCCTGCCGGTATCGAGGCAAGGAAACCTCAGTCCTTTGCCAGCGATGTGGGGCACAGCGCGGCCACGTGTCCCCCGCTCCCTGGAGTAACGTGTCCGTCTCACTCCCACCTGGGAATTCACGCTACCCTTCATCTGGCGGAGGGGGTAAATCCAAATTATAGGAATTATTTTTATTTTACTTTATATATATTTTTTAAAATCTTTTTTTTTTCATAACCAACCTTCTTTATTTGGAATAAAAAGATGGAGTGGACCGGGGGTTAGATTTCAGACCATTAGCCCACCTGGCCAAATTTCTTCAGCTGTGTTGTGTCCTCAGAGCATTTCCCATAAACGTAGTTTACACACTGCACTCGAAGACACCCCAAACGGGACTAACGCTGACAAAAACCACCTATTGCATCTTGATCACAGAAGAAGTTAAACCAAGCTGGGGATGGTATCTCACCGGGGTGGAGAAGTGGGACCGCTCCAGAGGGGGTACCCAATCTAAATATGATTTATTACAGCGAAGAACAAGGGCAAGGCTGAATTCAGGCCCTCGGAAATACTCCCTTTTTGGAGCGCATTTCTCAACTGCCGGACACGCAGGGAGAGGACCGGACCGGCTGTTGCGGGAGTGGGACAAGGATGCAGCAGGTGATGGGGGAGCTGCCAGCTGGGTGCGTGGGCTGGGGTAGGACCCCCCGGGATCACTCTCTTGAGTCCTTTCCTCCAGCAAGGAAGAAGCGAATTTCCAGGGAGCAGTGAGCACTGGCTGGCACGCTGGTTGATTCCTGGCACATTTTGAGCTTGTCAGGGGTCCGTGGCTGGATGACACCCCAGGTGTTGGACATCCTGAGACGCTGTGAGAGCCCCATGCCTGGGGGAAGGGAGGCTGCCGATGTGACCGCTTTAAGTATTTTTGCTTTAACCAATCTTTGCTGGCTTTCATGCCAGTATAATGTAAGTATTGCGCTTGGGTTCATTTGTATCTAAGTTCAAACCCACATCATTTCCTGGGTTCAAAAGATCAACTTGGTTTTGTATACATTTTGGGGTTGAGGTTCCACTTCAAAGAAACTGAGCTGCAAGGAACCCAATTAAATCAGAAATTGACTTGGAGAGGGAAGGGATTAGGATGACACAACAAGAAAAATCACTGAAAACTAAACACTGAACATTAAAAAAATCCACAAGATCCATACTGCATAGGCATTACCCTTTCTGCTCCCGCTACCTACCACAGTTCTCCGTTAAATATAAAACTGTCTGGGTTTTCCGTCCTTTTGAATTGGAGCATCTTTGTGAAAAGCAATGCAAAGCAGGAATTCAGATGATAAAGGACTCAGAAGGGAGGGAGCTTTGGGAAGTTTCACAAAAAACATAGATGCGGCTGCCGCTGAGATTTCCCTGCTTGAAAGAAGCTGGGAGGCTCTCCTCTTGTCTGTGGCCATTGTAGGGTGGAAATCACCGGTGGCACATACATCCCTTTGGAAGGAGATGTTTTAGAGACCATAGGTATAGCATACCCCGTACAATTTCAAACATGATTTGGTTTCATCCTATCTTGATTAGTGAGGGGTAAATCCTCAGCCTGGACTTACTGAGCAGATGGCGATGAGATGCAGATGGTCGTGAGAAGGAGGTGGTAGCGATGGTCTAGCAGTTTGTGTTACCTTCTTCTTTTTGATAGACAAAAGAGGAACTCACAGCCCCAAAGGAAAAATATTTAGTGAGCAAGGAGGGCTATAATCTAAATTATTTAAAGAAAAAAAATCCACTTACTAATTGCTCTTCCTTAGGCAGGAACACAACCTGCCTGTGTTTCTCTGTTGAGGAGAGACCTGACTCATCGTTCACAGCGGCACAAGGCAAGTTTGGCTGTATGCTAGAGGGAGTGAATGCGAGCCCTAAATGAATGTACAGTGGTATTTCACTTTGAAAAGAAGCGGGTCAGCCCTATTAGATGTGCAGAAGAATGATTTAAAAAGAAACAAGTCTTTGTAAACAAGGATTTTGGTGGAGGGCGAGAATGGGGGATAGCGAGTACATCCAGTCAGAATTTCTCCTGCTATCAATGATCAGTCTAGCACATACATAAATCAATGAATGCTTTCCGAAAGTTTTCAAAAACATGAAACACCTTCATTAGCTGCAACACCACATGCAATCGAACATCACTTTACAGCACGGCGCCGGATGAACCGCTGGATCCTCAGCGGTTTCAGCTCCAGCACTCGGATCATGGGGCAGCACAAGCCGCTCAACAGGCCAGCTGCCCTAGGCAGGGGCTTTGGGGCAAGCTCTTGCAGGAGGGAAATCGTCCTTCTACAGTCCTGTGATGATTGGGTCATTTGTGTTAACAGTCCTCCTTGCCAGGTGCCTCTATAAATGAGAGGGAATGGGAGCGTGGAAAGTGCCTGACACTACAAAGTTTTAATAAATTGCTCGAAGTAGTCTATCCCTTCTGGGATGTCAGCGTCTTTCTGCCTAGAGGAGCTTTGGCATGGGTTTTCCATACCATGGAGCAGGGTGGAAGGGGCAGCCTAACCAGGCTTCTCCTCCTCACTGATGCTTGATCCCCCGGGCACGGGGCCAGGTGGAACAAGGAGGTTGGAGTGGGGCTCCCCAGGGCTCGCCTTGCGTCACATGCTCCTCCCTGCGCAGGAGCCGGCCACATGTAAACTGGCCAGGGAAGAGGTGAAAGCTGGAGGCGCAGGTGCTCTGCAAACAGCAGGCTACTGCCGGGGACCGGAGGGAGAGCGATGGCTGCATCGCTCCTCAGTTGGGTACGAGGCGCGCCTCTCCCCTACGGCCAGTAAAGCCTGATGGAGGGAGGCTCAGGGTTGCTTCTCCTTCCTTGGAGAGCCTGGCAGCACAGTGCTCATAAAAGCCTTATTTCCAAAGATGCTGAGAGCGTACCATAATCTGCAAAGAGCAAGCAAACACCTGGGTGATGGAGGATAAAACTACAAAATGTGAGGGGAAAATACACAAGAGCTGAAATGTTGTCAGAAGTCCGGAGGAAACTTCACAACATTGTGGCCACTTTGGAAAAAGAGATTTGGCTGCTTTTGGAAACGTCTCCCTGAACAGTGAACATGTGAAATTACAGCAACAACATGTTATTACATCTCCTCCCACCTTTCTCCACTCCAGATCACATCAGCTTTTGGTATCGCCGCGTAAGGAAGGGCCGTGGCAATCGTAGCGCTGCAATCTGCGACGGTCTTGTCAGGAGAATAACATTTGGGACCCAGTGAAGTTTAGGTAGAAGAAAATCTTACACCAGGTGCTAGTCTGCATAGGTGCTGGCAGGGAGAACTGGAAATGCCCTGCACAAGCGAGAGCGTGTACGCACATCCAGAGGGTTTCCTATGGGCAGTGTTTGGTTTTATACTAACTTGCTTCACAGTGGCTGAAGGAAAGCACTGACCACCAAGGGGAGATTTGCAAAGGTAGGGAGGGAAATTTTCGGTGGCAGTGGGGTGCTGCTTTCCTTTTAGTGACATGGGAAAAACTCCCCTTTTAAAACGCATTGTCCACCTCGTTTTGTTTCACTTTATCTCAGGAAAATTCTGAATATTCTCTGAATTTCACCTGACAGTTGATGCTGGCCCACACTACCTTCTGAGGAGTTAACAGCTGCAGCGACTGTTGACAGCTGATGCAGCCTGGATGGCCTATTGCATTAACTTTTGTACCAGGTTGCTCTTTTCTAATGGTGAAAAAAAAAAAAAAAGAGGTCTCTGCATGCATGGCTACCCTTGGTTAGCATGAACAGGAAGGATACTCTGAAGGGTGACTTACTAGCATGGGCGAATGCTTCCCTTTTGAAGCAAAATAAAGTTTTTCACATTGTCAATGATGCAAGCTTGGCCATGCACACTTCTACCAAAGGTGCTGCGTGCTAGAAAACACCAAGAATTTCCCTCACCCACTTAGCATTGCTCATTTTGTTACATAATTTTATTTTTTTTCTTTCTGCTGTGAACTGGGTCAACAAATACAGTGCCTGTTAAAAATCCTGTCTGTTGAGCTTGTTTGTAGCAAATGCAGTTCTGGCTGTGACTGAGCGGGAAGGCACCATGGGCTACTGGTCAGAGCAAGAGGCTGGCATGGGTAACTTGCCCCTGGTTTTCCTGCAGCACCTGAGGTCCACCATGGGACAGTTCATCCCTCCTTATTATCACCTCTGGATATTCAGACCTACCAGACTTACAAAGGCCTCCAAAATCTCCTTGCAGTGCTCCCCGGCTCTTATTGCTTGAGAAGCATACAAATCACTGCCAACGGTTGCTGTAAAGAGCTTATTATCAAACCTGCTAGGTGTTCTAAAGCTTCTCTAACCCTTTTCTTTCACAGACATTTTGTCCTTGCAGATGGGTGAATTTATTTGTGATAGTGCAATAGTATGAGAAGTAGAGAAGCAATGCAGTTTCACCTTACGTGAGGCAAAATCCTGTTACGTCTCTTTGGTACAACATTAGCCTTTCCACCACGCTGGTGCTGCAGCTGCCTGCCTTGAGAAGGGGCGGGGGGGAGAAGAAAGAAGTGGCCACTTGGTGGCCTTAACAAACTGCTACTCAAAGCACGGAAAGCCAGATCCCGCTGTCACTGAGCTCGGGAGGAGTTTCCTCACTGGCTTCACCGGGGGCAAAGTGTCCCGGCCAGCAGCTGGCTGTTGGAGAGGGACAGGCAGGCCCCATCCTGCCGATGCAATGGGCTGCCTGCTGCTATACCGCCCCAGCAGCTGTGAATTATGAGGTTTCCCTCCCCAGCTGCAAGGCAGTCAGGCAGCCCCCATCCTGCCGATGCAATGGGCTGCCTGCTGCTATACCGCCCCAGCAGCTGTGAATTATGAGGTTTCCCTCCCCAGCTGCAAGGCAGTGACTTTTTAAAAGACTTTTTGAAACAGGCAGGCAGCAGCATTTAAAGGGATGTGGACAAAATTCCCTGCTGGCACAGTGCTTCGTGAGTAATGGTAAATGCTCCGCACAAAATGGCACACGTATCGGGGCTTCTGAGGCATCTCTCGTGTGAGGACTTTACTGGCATAGTTACTTCCAAGCCTCCACAGCCCTGGCAGCACCATATTACTAACAGCAGTCCCAGGACACAGTTCCAGTGATGTTGTTCCCTATCCACCGAAACTCCAGTGTGAAACCTAGACCAATATCCATTTAACGTGTAATGTATCTCAATATGTTAGAGAGAGCAGTGTCTAGATACTCCAGTAATCCTATGTTTGGGATAGGTGTGCGTTTCCACATCAGACAGTCAGATAAATTCCTCTCTACTAAGGACTAGGAGAGCTCCAAGGACTGGTGCTTAATTTTTGTAAGGCAAATGAGAATCATACCATATTGTTAGAGAAGCAGCAGTACAAGCTGTCCTCATTAGGAAAGAAAAGAAATGTCTGACTGGGACAGGGAACTCAAGAACATCATTACTGCTGCCCGAGGCTCATTTGGGAACCCATATTACAAGGGCTGCTCCAGCTCTGCTTGAGACCAATTCTTTCCTCTTCCCTCAAAGGTCCCCTTGAACCAAGTTCCCATAATTTTGACGCTCACCAGAGGTTGAAAGGATCTTTTTGGGAGCTCCCAATCTATAAATTTAACACTTTAAAATATTAACTCATGTTTCCAGAGCACAGAGACCATTCAAGGAAGGTCCATAAGGCAGAACAGGGTTGCTCCAGCATGGAGAAGTGATACAGAGTGGCACAGAAGAAGCAGAGAGTCACCCCCGTCTTCGGTTTATGAATGCATGAAGCAGCTAGGGTGCACAGGATCGACAACAAGTGCCTCCAGTGCCTTGGGATGAGAATAACTGTTGGTGCTACTAAACAGCACAAAAAAAGGAACCACATTATACCTGCAGAACCCAGAAAAATTATTCAACTTAATGCACACTTTAATCAAGCTCCTCAGAGCTTAAGGGAGCAGAGGTTGTCCACCTGCAACATCATCTTCCAGCTGCATTTTTGGCTTCCTTTCACCCCTCCATGAAGACAGGACTTTAAAGCACAAAATATCAGTACAAAGAGTGGAAAGCTGGGGCTAGCTTCCCACTGTTCAGGAGAACATCAGATGTCAGCATGGGCTCACGTAGTCTAAGTCTGCAAGTCCTAAATCTTCTCTACCAGTGCATTCACGCTCTCTCCTCGTATTCCCACTCCTCACTAGAAGTCCTACAACGGTGCTGTAACCATTGCACTGCCAAGTACTGTTCACCAGCAGCCAGTTTGTCTATACACTCTGGACTAAAACCATCAGTTTGGTTAGTCATCGTGTTTTCATTATCGGGTTTTTTTGGTGTATTGAGATACAACGTCAACGTAATTCTTGAAGAAGAGTCCTTTTCCTTTCATCTTTCTGTTTACATGCAATATTAGCCATCTTTTCTGCCCTCTAGGAAAATCCAGAACAAAAACTTAACTCTACCTCACTGTATCTTTCTCAGAAAACTTACGCAGTTCCTGAAAGTTCCTCCAAATTTTCCTTCCAACTCCCACAGGTGCCGCTATTTGCTTGTAGAGCTTTCCCCTTGTGACAAAGCAGCAGGAAACCAACAGACCAAAATCAAAGCCTTTGCTTGGCTTTATTCTAACAACATCATTATGCTTTTCTTTTACCTTCACTGAGCCAGGCCACTACAAACCCCATTAAGATCAGGTTATCTGTTATGACTGTTCACCTTCAGGGTCTGAACAAGTGTGCACTCTGACTGTCCAACACACCAACAGTGACAGAAACTGAGAATCATTGGTGCAAAGCTCTAGAAGACTGTAGGAAAAAGAGAAATTTGATGACAACCCAAAGTCATACGATGACTGAGAGCTTTTCTTTTCCATTACATTTTACGTGTTACTTTCAAAGACGATCACAGCAGACATCTGCATAGGTCAAACAACTGTCATGTTTATTGTCCAAGCTATCAGATGCCAGGAGGATTTTAAACATGCCACCTTGCTGCAAGTTCTTTTGAAACCTTAAGATTAGGCTATACACCATCAGTAGTCTTGTTTAAATAAATAAATTACCCTTCTGTACACTGTAATCGTCATAAAATCTTCCCACACCTAACTATTGTTGACAAGTGGAAGGGAAAGTATATCATAATAGAGGTCTTCCTTTTTCTGGCTGCTATGACTTCCCTCCAGGAATGAGTTAGCATCTGCGGGGCCTCATAAAAGTCATCCCTGAAATGGGAAGCTCTTATTTCCTAAAGCTGCAACAACATGCGACAGACCAAGAATATTGATCACCCCCCTTTGAAGGGTGGCTAAAAAGCAAAACTGCCCAAAGCATCGTTGACTTCTGAAAATGTGCACTAAAGGCTTATCTTAGGATTGCACTCGATGTTTAAAGCTTCCCCTCCAGGTCTTCAGGCTAATCCTCTCCCAAACAGAACATATTCAATATTACCGATGCACAATCAGTTGCCTGGGGTACGGCTTATCCAGTTCGCCGGTAAACCGCGCCATGGGTCTGTGCTCAGCTCAGCCTGAGCTGGGCAGGGTCATCAGCTTAGCCCTGGCCTGGCTCTGTGCATTCAGACCCAGCTGTGCCCGAGCTCACGAGCCCTCTGGAAGCCGGGGCATGCCGTGTGTCGAAGCACAGAGCCAGCTGGGATGCACAGGCAGGCAATCCTCCTCGCTGTGCAGGTTTTACTCTAGGTGATGGCGACACGACCATATTTATTACCATTTCCCAGGAGAAGATGGCCGTTACATGCAACTTCATTGTCAAAGATTTCCTTCAGGCACCATTTTGGTAGCTTCTATTGAGATGGGGTTTCTAATGTCTCATCCTGTCCCTTCTCAAACAAATGTTCTCCTTAACCGCAATCTAGCACCAGTTACAGAAGCTCCTGCTTGCTTTAATTGCAACCGCTTGCTGAAAATATCCACTGCCCATTTGCCCTCCCTCCCCCCCAGCACGCACATGGGTGGAAATTCTCTTGCTCAGAGGTTCACGGGACTTCATGAAAGGTGAAATTAGAATACGGCTTGTTTAAAACAACTTTTAATGCCTTTCTTCTGTGGCCCACAAAGCATTCTTGTAACCAAAGCCACAAAAAAGGAGGTATTTTTAAACGAGCCGTGCAGATTGATTCACTGATTACTGTCTCTTCCTCCCCATTAATATTTCCCATCATAGCTGGCAAATTACTCTCAGAGCACTCACCAAACCATGCTCTCCCTACTCTTACTTCGGCTATTTCCGCAGCCCCGTTCCTCAGATGGGTTATTTTCAGCTAGGTAAATCATCTATTAGTTTCTAACCACCCCAATATACATGCTTCAAATTAGAAGTGGATAAAACTGTTTGACTTTGTTGAATGAACGAACAACACGGAGTTCAGCAACCACCTTCATTCCGTCCTGAAGGGAGGGAGGGAGGCCTGGAGGGACTAAACCAGTCCTCATCACCCAGCTTAGTCCTGGAGGCAACCAGAGAGAGATGATCTAGGAGACCTTGGCCACCGGTAGAAAGACAGAGGCTTCTCCGATACGCAGTTTGGATCTACTCTCGTTCGAAATCACAGGGAGTTTTCCTTTCTTAACTGAGGTGGCCACAGCAGGTGCTGCAAGTTCCCCAACCCTGCTTGAAGTTCAATGTGTTTCAAGGCACCGAGGCTCCCAAATCACTCAAACTGAGGAACGGAGGGTCTGAACGCACTAACCTTCCCTCAGAAATGACCTGAGAAGCGGTGCTGACTGCATTTCACACAAGTGCAATGCATTCAGAGAAAAACAGCTAAGTCAAGGGGGAGTCCCTTCCTCTGCTGCCTGGAGTTTCCAAGCCATCTTTGGAAATGAATCAAATTCATGTCTTCCATGAAAGAGTCCAAAAGTAGCAGCAGCTTGGCCAAGGAGGCACTAATCTTGTTCCTCCTCCAGTTCTCATCTGCCAGAACAGCTTTTATTAGATGAATTCTCCATATGCACTTTCTTTCCAGAACAAGCCTAGGGGAAAATCGGGACATCACTTTTTCTATCGTCATGACCATATATCTAAAGTATAGGAAACAGCAGAGATTCCCTTTCATTATTTTTTTCACCCGCAGACTTTTTCCTGGAGTGCATGGAACGTATCTCAGCACATCTATCACTAGCCCTTACCACGTTACCTTTAAGTATTCCAATGCTTTAATTTTTTCCGTATGCTATTCCTCCTCCACTTGCCCCCACATCATTCTTGACATCACAGGCATGTTACGTATCCCTACCATTTAATTTTTACCTGAGATTTTATGTTCAACAGATGCACGTGTGGGATGAATTTTGTCTAGGGCAGTCACAACCAGAATTGCCCTGGACCTCTTCCACTTCACTCCGTCTTTTTCCACATAGAAATGACGACATCTGCATTTTATATAATTCATGTTGAAATACAGCAACCGGTACCTGGGGAATCAGACCTTGATTTTTTCCCTATTCCCATCAACACCCAAGCACCATCCTGTGCAGCCCAGCACTTCCTATGCAGGTGGGACTGAGGTGTTGAGAATAAGCAAGAAGCCACCACAGCTCCTTGCCCTGCTTCAGAATCTCTCTTGTTGCAAAGGTATTTTAACACCCCTCGGGGAGCTGATACCTCATTTAACACTACACAACCAACACTCACAGTGTTTGCAGTGCTTTGCATCGGGGGCTTCGCAGAGCTGTAGCAGGGAAAGTCGTAACACTTCTTCCCTGTTTCATTGGGAAAATGAAGCAAACCAGAACTGAAGCAACTTGCCTAGTCACACAGCAAGTTGTAGGAGATTCGGGAACAGCAGCCCAAATGCTTCTCAGTCCAGCATTTTACGGATTGGACAAAGGTGTCTGACTCAATATGCCTTCTTGATAAGCCAAAAACCACAAGACACTTGCGTCAGAAGGGACTCTTGAACTTCCTAGCCCGTCTTACTGCATCGCAAGTGCTCTTGCAACCCTTTCTATGCCATTTTGGAAATTCACGTGCATATCAGGGATGTATAATTCTAAGGGAGAAAGGCCCAGCGAGAAATATGTGAGATCTCACAAGACAAACATTTCCTCCAGTGCAATCAACTTGATGCAAGATGACCACCCCGGGGAAATGAAGGACAACTCTAAACATGTCACAAGCCCCACCTCAGTCCCTTGAAAAGAAAATATGGTTAAGGAAGAGAGGGAGTATTTAAGACCTTTCCAGCGACAGCAAAGTCCAGAGTGCGCTTGCAGTGAATTAGTACATTACTACAAAACACCCTGGTGGGTTTTGTATTGTGACAAACCTTTTCCCATTCCTCCCGCAAACTTAGTACTGATGGTTAACTTTAGAGTCATACAGCCTTACCCAGCTGAGAAACGATAGAGACATACTTGCACAGCCTCCAAGGTTTGCAAAACGCAAATGGTTTTCAGCATTCTCAAACAGAAAAGTCTTTTTTTCCCCCGGGGTAAATGGTAGCAGTAGCCAGTAAAAGCCCAACCAGTTCACTTGTGGGCAGCAGAGGCACCTTCCGCACCTTGTAAACGGGCCCAGGCTGCAGACTTCTGCAAAAATGAAGCTTTACTCAGAGGACGCAAGCTGTTGCGTGACATACCCTACCTTCCAGAGGAACGGAGATCTTTATCAGGTCTCATAAGAACCTCACTGCAAACCAGACATTATCAAGTAAATAAGCTACCTAAGAACAGAAGAGTCTCATGTCTAAAATCTGAGGATTTGACCAAAGCTTGCCTAGCGCTCAGTTTTTGGTTTGGGGTTTGTTTGTTTGCTTGTTTGGTGGTGGTGGTGGGGTTCTTTTCTTTTCTTTTTCTTTTGAGACATTGAGGGATTACATAAGTAGTTTTGCTGGGAAAGTCACATGCTGCAGACTTACTTGCAAAGACTTCCAAAATGCAGTCCTTGGGAAAATACGCAGCGAGCATGCATAAACACAGCCGTAATTCTGACATCTTCAACACCTACCTTCTCTAAACACGGGGCAGAGTTTGCCCTTACTTGCAAGCTTTCAGCAAAGTCCCACCTTGCCTTAAAAAGCAAGGAATAGAGAGAATCAAGCAAAACGCTGTTTGTAATCAGTAACCTGCATAGGATGCTGGTCCACCAATGACATTGCTTTTTGGCATACAAATAAAAGTTAAATATCCCTTTTTAGTTTTTCAAGTGTCAGGTTCAACACTGTCATGGATCAGTGTTACTTTTCCAAAACATCCAGTGCTGTACAGGAGCCAGACTGCCACAGAAGATGACATGGGGGGGGGTGTGCACCCCCCCCCCCCCCCACCGTAACAGGACAGATGCACAAACAGCAGAATTGTATTTGTTACCACAATCAATTAAATCAGCAACCTTATAACATAAGCTTTTTTTATTAATACACATTTACAGGAAATAAATTGTTTGCAAGCCACACATTGGCACTCACTTATCCTGACTCAAGAGCTTTGGGATAAATACCAGTTATTTAAAAAAAAACAAAAAAAACCAAAAAAACCCACAAAAAAAAGGGAAAAGGAAGGGAGGAAGGGAAGAGATTCAAAAAAAAAAAAAAAAAAAAAAAAGGGAAAAGGAGGGGAGGAAGGGAAGAGATACAAGAAACCATGCCCTGTATCTGACAAATTAAGTAGAAGCTCACTTGCTTTCAGAGAAAGAAGGGAAGAAGGGGAATCAGAACTCAGAGTTTCAAAGGGCCCATTTGTAAATGCATCTGCCCAGATCTAAAGCTGTGCTTTGCTAATGCCTGTGTGAATAGATGACCAAGCGAGCAAACAACTTAAAAGTAGCTGGGATGTCTTGGTTCTGATCTCTCTAGTCACAGTTCAATGAATAATGAAGGGTACAAACCTGCACATTCATAATTGCCTCAACTAAAATGGAAACTGGGTGCAGGTCTGGCTGAAAAATTCCATTTTTTGAGACTGCTTGCAAATGAATTTTACTCCCAGTTTACTGCAGATGTGTTTGGCTCACACGAGCAGAATTGAGTCTCCTACAAGGACTGAGCTATGCAGTAGTTCAATGGCAAAAAGGCACCTCCTGCTCACACTTCATCAGATGCTGACTCCCAGTAATTACCCTAGAAACTACATGGAAACTACAGGAAGTCATCTTGCTACGCACAAGCTACTCACTTTTGGTAAACTGCAGTTTGCATAATTCACTAGAGCAAAGCACACATTCAAACATGTATGAAAAAGAATTTGTTCCCTGGGTGAGGGCAGAAGAGTAATACTGGACAGCAGCTATATGTAGCAGTGGAATAGTTGAAGACACAGGAGCTGGGGCACATGGAAAACGAGAGCCACATTTAAAGCTCTGCTGAAGAATGAAGTGTGAAAATAGCTGTTTCTTGTCGCATGCTTTGTGTCTCCAGCAGTTTCCACAGAAACACTGTACAGCGCAAGATCATCCTCCTCATGCTGTCTAATATTTTCTAGAGACCATCACCATCTTCCTTCCGCCAGTACAATCTTCTTGAGGAGGTGGAAGGACTCTCAATTCGCTGGCAAAGCCCAAACTCCTTATCAGGTTATGAGCACATCTAAGGACATGCGGGTTTGCCCTCTAGTTCCCTCAGTTTACTGCATGGGTGGGACAGGACTACGTGAATCAAATCAGAACTGCCATTTTCTAGAACTCATGACAGTTACATATAACATTGCATGAAACAAGATAGTTGGGAACAGTAGTATGGCACCATGGTTGCAGCACAATTTTTACATGTGATTTGGATAAAAATTGCCCTTGAGAGGTGCTAAGTGGTCAAAAGGGAGACAAAGCAGCAGTGCATTTTTCATTTGGAAACTTGCTGTTTTCCTTTGGGGGTAGGGGGAAGCCTCCTCTAAAACTTAAGAGATTTTCCTAATTCACAAGGGATTATATTTTAAACATGTTTTCTGTCTCATCAATGCTACAGCACATGTATCTAAGACATTGCTATGGATAACAGATAGGAGAAAGGAGGTAATTACACTAATTCAAGCTTCACATAGCAGGCTGCATTGAATTTAAAGTCTTTTCATGGAAAGAGGAAAAGAACTGAAACACACTTAATAAAGTCACAGCCATCCCACTTACACTGAAGATGAACTGAAATATATTATGAACAAGGCACATCTAGCACATACAAAGCTATCTACAGACACATTAACTTTATTCTAGTGCAGGATATTATTTAGTTGAATCCCTGGGATCCCTTAGGAAACATTCACACACTCCCAGCAGACTATAAGCTAACAAGTGCTGGGAGAGGGAGGAGAGGGCAAAAAGAAAAGACCCAAACCCCACTGTGCCTGAGCATCTAACTGCCTTCATGATGAAGGAGTCCCACTCCAAGAACGTAGTTCAGCCTTCAGCAACGACTAAAGTGGCCATGAGATCTGGCTACTTAGGCATGATTGATTATACTTTCAGGTTGGTGGGTTTGGTTTTTTGGGTTTTTTTGTTTTGGTTTTTTTTTTTGGTGTTGTTGTTCGAATGCCAGAATTACCCTCTTAGCAGAGGTGGTGTCAAACCAGAAATTCAGTGTGTTATCTGTGGGAATTTAAATGGGGCTTTTTTCCCCCCCTTACACTGTAAGTTTTAAAATTTTTTTTTCCCCGAGAATCATCATCTGCCACTTACATCAGCTTCCTCTGACAAACCACTACTGAGAGCCTTGAGTCTTGGCAGTCTGTAAGCCAGCTAAATTTTACAGCTAATTAAGCCCTAAACCAGTGTCCTATGGAAAAGAAGGTATTTCAAAAGAATAAAAAATTTGGATTCACCACATACCCTATCGCAACGATGGGCCAGCAACGATAAGTAAGAGAGCAACATGCAACAGCCTCTTGTGGGACTACTATCAAGAGATGCTTGTGCTGCAGATTCTTGAACTCACCTGGAAGAACTTGGTGAAGAGAGGGGAAGTCTCAAGAAGTCTCTGTGCAGGAGAAAAAAAGTAATCTAAATATCAAAATGAGTTCGTCTTGTACTCTTACTGTACCTGCAGGGATACAAACAGTGAGTAGAAACCTTCCAGAGACTATTATTTATTTAGAGAAATACACAAGCAGATCAGGTGTTAACATTTACTTTTATTTATAAAAAAATTGTAGAACATATTAAATACAAACATTTGGAAAAAGCAATCAAGGCTTTGCTAAGATGCCCAGGAAGAGGAAGACAGAATCAAGAAGCTTACCAGGTTTAGAGTTTTTAAACTAGCTGAAGTAATTACTATAATTTTTCACTGACTTCTTTATAGGCAGTGGCCATTATAGCAACCAACGTTATTACTGTCTTTTTTAAAAAACAGAGATATGATTTGCCATATCTTCCCACTCAACCACAAAACGTAAGGAAGCAACTCTTTCCAGGTTAAAAATCAGGGTAATAAATACTAATGCTTTTACCCATTACCTACATTGTATAACACTAAACATTTGCTTATAATCAGACATGGATATCAAGTTTAGCCCCCAAAAAATCGATTATACATTTCAAATCTGGATATCCAATAAGGTGTTATAAACTTTATACATTTTCCAGTGAACATCAAAATGAGGACAGTGTTTTGAAGTACAGAAACAAAATAACTGAATGCATCGTCTACACTATAAAGGCCAACTACTAAGAGGTGGACTGGGGTCTAGTCACGTTCCAGATAGCTGGAAAGTCCTACTAACTGCCACTGAAAGGCTGGTTGGAAGACAAATCATGTCACGTTCTCAGTCTGTGTTAGCTCCTCTCCCTTTCTAAAAGGCCAAAGGTGAGAACTGTTGCTACTCTCTTCTGCACCTTGTGGTAATAAAGGAGTAAACTATCGTTCTGCTCTCTACGTGGACAAACCAGATTCAAGTTTTCTCAGACTGCTGTTGCTCTTTTACCACTCTTAAATGCAGTGTGCAGTACATACAGACCGCTAAACAAGATGTAGAAGCAAGAGACTACAGAAAATACCTCTTCTGTCTTTTAAAAAGAGAGAAGCACTTCCACTTGCTGACAATATGGCACTCCCTCCATCTTCCTGCTTTACCCTGTATCTGCTTTCGAGCTGCAGCATAATGCACACTGATGCGGCTATATGGCCCTAAAGCCAAATTCAGTTCTAAAAAAATTCTATTTGCGGGACTGACTCTTTGGGGATAGCCAAGCTACTAAAAAAAAACCCAGTACAGAATAATCTCGGACACACGAACATTAACAGATGTCTCCCATTCTGCCTTGTATTTGTCAGAACAGAAAAAAGAACTGCCAACTTACCAGCACTCACAGGGTTACTACCGCAAGGACGAGAGTGCCAAAAGTGTAATGGGATACATAGCGTTGGCAGTCAGCTACAGGATGGACTGACTGGATACCTGGCAAGAGCATAGGCAGAATGCTTCTGACAAAGCTGCCCTTTGGGGACAGGCTGAAGTTGCCCTACATGTCCTATTGTGAGTAGAGGGTTGAACAAGTGGACTAGCATCCTGAACGCGTGTCAGACCCTGTTACCGAGGAAAGCGTTTTCCAGTTACCACATCTGCCCTCACAGCACAGAGGGGACTGCCAACGTGGGCACTGCTGTGCTGGAATTCCTAAACAGCCAATTATTTGCAGATCAACGTCTTCGAGAAGAGCTAAATACTCCTCTTACCAGGCAAACACAGAGCAGTTGCTGGATATACCAAATAGGTGGTGGTTCATTTAGCGACAAGCTTGAATTCCAGCACCTTTCCCAAATCCAACAGCATCCCTTACTGCAACACAGACACGGTTATCCTGCTCTCACTGTGTTCAGTACACTTAAAGCACTTAGTGCACTGAGAACCCTGATGCAGGCTTGGACTCAGATGAAACGGTCAGGCCAGTTCCACCCCATTCCCTTTTTTCCTTTTTGGCAATTATTGATATGCAAGATCCATATTTCACAAGCCGTAACATGTATTTTTTGAAGATACTTAACAACAGATATTTAACAGCCAGAGCTTACTTGACCCCAAAAGCCTTGCTCCCATCCAAAGAATTCACTGCCACCCAAGGCAAGCAGGAAATCACATGAAGAGGAATCTTGTGAAGGGATGGGAGGTCAGAGAACCGAAGAAATTGAAAGAGACAACAGTCTATTTAGTATGCTGACTGCTTCTCGCTCAGTGCTCAGCTTTTGGCATGATACACACCACATTTAAACAAATGAGGGGTTTGGTTTTGTTGTTCTATCCTGGCTGTTTGGGAGGTATTTTTTATTTTCTGGAATCTTCAAGAAAAATAGGCCTTCCATCCTCTGAGTCAAAGACAAGAAATCATGATCTTGACATCAGTGCCACCCCCCATTACACCATCAGAAATCAATACGCTGCCCAGCATCCCTGGCGACATATTTGAAGTTACACTCTTGGAATACACTTGAGTCAGGCAATGGCTCCATTCCAGAAACACACAATGTTACAAAGAGCAGAGTATGGCCCCTAGTTTTAACCTAGTTTAAAATATATTTTACAAATGCATTCCTAAGAATCTGATCACAGCAAAATATATAGTGGTTTTAAAATGGCAGAAAGTTGAATTCAAACAACTCAATTTTTAAACCAGTGAGAAATATGGGCAATTTTAAAAGAAAACAATAAACTTTGCAAATACAGACATTTGTGAAATATACATGCACGCGCACACTCTCGCACACACACACCCCCACTTACTTCACTCAGTGTCAGATTAAGATTACACAAGGCAATTTTCAAGGTTGCATTTACAACCACAATGACAAGAACAGCATTTTTGAGGTAGCTGAAGTCAAAGAGCAAACCACAGCACAAGCAAAGAAACAGGTGCTCGCACTCACACCGAGCCCACTCTTTGGAGACACATAATCATGTGCGCAGGGGCGTGTGTTGAAGAGGCACACGTTCCACAGGGAATGAAGTGCAGCGGCACTGGAGACCTGATAAACTACTCTCCAGAGAAGCTTACGCTGGGAGACCAGATGCACAATCAAGGGACCACGGCTTAAATCACTGCACATCAGCTGAGCTGTGGTAACAGTCTCGGTGCTCTTGGTCTGCGGCAGTTCTACCGACAGCTCTGTCTCACGTGCACTGAAGCAAGTACAACTGTGGCAGTTGAAGATGTTATTACTCAGAGCTGTCTGTCCCACTTCTCTCCTAGATGCTACTGTTGGTAGAAAGGTACATGTACCCACATCTCACCTGCTCCAGTTTGCAGCCTAGCATTCAAGTTCAAGCCCACCTCCACGGTATTACTTGCCAATGGACTGCGAACAGGAGCAGCAGAGACACAGACTTCCCTTCTTCAGGTGCAAGAACATCTTTGCCACATTAGTAGTGCAGAGATGTCAAACTGCCACAGCTTGAATCACCAGACTTCATCTCTCAGAGCCCTTTGCTAGCCTACAATGAAAGGAATTGAGCTAACCTCACAGCAAATGCCAGGCAACGTGGGCACAAGGGGATAATAGCTGTGGCTGGCTGACAAACTGGCTCAGCCACAGTAGCTGGATCTGGGCATACAGAGAGCTTGTTCCTGCCCAAATTAAAAAACTGTGTCAAACACACTCATACACACACACATAATGTAGTATTTTCATCAAGAAGCTTTCTACAAATCAACTGCTTGCATGATTACTGCTGAGAGTCTTGAAGATGGGATGGAAATTACGGCAAGATGTTTTTCAAAGGTAGAAAGAAAAAAGTCAACCTCCTACGATTAGGTCTCTGTTGTGTAGTTGCTGTATGAGAGAGATGGCACAGATGAGAAGTTGTTATTCCACTGTCTTCCCCCAGTATTCTGCTGCAATTCTGCCTGCTCTTTATATTTGCTCAGAAGATTTTTGGCTTCTTGCAGATCCTGAGAAGAGTTTTCCCCATACTCTTCTTTCAGCCACTGCCTGAACTGCAGAAATTGAACATACAGATACAACACGATGAAACAATAACATGAGAGTAATGCAGAAGTAATAGTCCTTCCTGCCCTACAGAATTTCAAGAGCCTTTAAGAACGCAAGCAGTTTAAAGAAAAGCACTCCAAATATTGCCTGTCCTTCGATAGCAGCACAGAATACACAGGCACAGAACACATTTGAAATCACTGAGGTCCCTTACATCCCCTAAAATGACACACTTGCACAACAGCTTGGCTGGCTGGAGTAATACGGAGTAAGGAACGCCCACTGGGCAAGGACATCCTGGACTTAAAAGCACCCTCCTCCTGTTACATATACAAACGATAAGATGAATTAGCGTGGAAGCTAGTATGATCAGCCAACTTGCCCAAGTCACAACAGGCTGCAAGAAGGTTGAAGATCAGAAAGTGAACCACTCATGGTTTTTTTATCCTGAGCCCACAAATACCAGTAGTAAAAAATGTACTGTAGATATCAGGAAAGGTATCTTCTAGTCCAGGAGCTTTAAAAACTTTAGAATAGGACCCTATACGTTACTGACATGAATGACTGAATATGGTACATGGTAACAGATGGACCAGGTCCAGCTGAAGGTCAGTCCAGCTCTGTATCCTGGTATGAGATTAGCCAGATACAAATGCCAAGGAAAGAATCAGGCAATGGCAGGGCAATAATGCTGGGACCTTTTCCCTGCTCATTTCCTCAGCTTCCAGCAATTTTCAGCTCAGGTACTTTTGGACGCTGAGGCAGTACCTTTGTGTTTGATAGCAACAAATGAGTTTTTCTGCCCTGAGATCGCTTTTTGAATCCACAAGTTTTTACCACAAGATATCTGGATGCCAACAAGCTCCGTAAGTACATATTGTATAAAAACCCCTCCTTTTCCTTGATTGGGACCTCCCAATTGATAGCTCCATCTCACATTACAGGGAAGAGTGAAAATCACACCTGTTCACTTTCTCTATTCCACTTAACTTTATAGACCTTTATCACATCCTTCTCTGTCACTTCTTTGCCAGTTGAAGAATTTGAGCCCACTTAGTCCTTCCTGAAAATCTCGTTGCTCTTCTCTGCAGAAGCAGCAAGTAGACACAGACCCCAACTGTTCTGTCCCAGTAGGGATAATATTCATTTTTCAAGCCTTAACTTTCACAGCTTTGTTCTGTTTGGGGCTCATGGACAGCTTTATCCATAAAGATCATTTACTAGGACACTGGAAGACAAGACCTCCACATAGTTACTCCCTCCCATTCCTAAAAGATCATAAGATCCTGAGTCAAATCTGAAGCTTCAGACCACCACGTGGAAGTTTGGAATTGGTGCAAACCATGTTGTGACCTTAGTGACTAAACCCCTTCCTGTAAGACCAAGATCCAAAGGGCCCCATTCCAGAAACCCCACAGGATACCACCCTACAGTGGCACAGCAAAACACCCATGCTGCTGAAATCAGAAAAAAGTTCACGCCCTTGGCAGATGGCATTATTCCACTGAAATCAGGTGTGTAAACAGACACCTGCTAAGGATGTGGTTGCTGTTAAGAGACAGTAGGAAACTACAGCCCAGCCAGTGACTACAGGTGGATATTTCTTTTTGCAACCTACTGCCTCCCCCTCAGTGAAAAAAGGCAGAATGTGCCGTCCATGGTGGATGAAAAAAGAGAGACGTTACTGTCTTTATCAGGCTATTTGCATATAGCCTTAATTGTCATTGCTGTTAGCCCAGACCAATTAGAGTAGAAATGACTGTAAGGGAGGAAGGAGACAAGTCTGGAAAGTCCCCCTCTGACTTTTGTCTCTTCAAAATCGGTTACTCTGCCATTTACACCAGTTCCAAACGATCCAGGAAACATTCAGTTAAATATTAAAAAAAACGCAAATATTTACAGTTGCAAACTGCATCATGCAAAACAAATGGTAATTTCTAAACTCTGAGCTTTCTGCAGCAGAATGACAGGGATGGAATTAAAAAAAAAAAACCACCAACATCCTTTGCCTCATGTATTTTGTTTTCCGACTTTGGTTTGCCTCTGTTGTTGTTGATTTTTAATAAGCACAACAGGCACAAAAGCCCAGAGAACAGCAACATGCTGAGCAATGGAAAACGGAGGGGATAGCCAGAGCAGGTTGTTAACATAAGTGGAAGTCACCTATCACCCACGGGGAGCAGGTCTTTTGCGTGGGACGGTTCTTTTTAGGGGTAAGAAACTAATTTTTGTTTTATGAAAACCACTTTGCAGTCTCACTGTTCCCTCAATTCTCCTAGTTCTACAAAGCCTTCAAAGGCTAAGAAGAAAAAAAGGGTCAGATTTGAGAATGTTCTACACATCAGAAAATTTATTAAGTCTCAGCCACAGACGGTAGGGGGAACACAACGCGTAAGTCATAATGAGAACCTAGTTTAACTCCTGGATAGCAAAGATTTCTGATTATGATTTCTTTCCTGCTTACTATTCCAAATGAATGTGCTGGGGGGAAACCCACTATTTTTATGCAACTGGTACTTATAGGTTGGTCTTTCTGCTGCATTCTGGGCAACTCAGTCTTTAGTTTTTAGCCCTCTAAAGGTGTCAGTCTTGTATTGTGTATTAGCACACATGAAGCAATCACTGGATTGAGAGCACAGCTGGGCAGGAGGTGTTTAGATGTTGTGCTTCATCTCTTCTCCCATCCAGCACTCCCTGATACCTTCAGTTCTATCCGTACCTCCCCAGTGGAGCAGGCTTGGCCAAGAAGCCACTCCCTCAAAGCAAAAACAAAAAGAGTCAGATAAACCACCCAGGCCACAAAATAATGAGAAGTAGCCCGTGATCCGACTTGGGGTTGTGTTTCGCAGCTCTCTTGTTTGTAGTTCATTTACCTGATCAACATCATGTTTTTCAAAGTCCTGCAGCTGCCTCTGGAAGCCCATGTTAGGATTGGCACAGGATCTCGCTGCGCGGACAACAGACAGTGCATCCTCCCAACCAAAGTCTGTGATGGTCATGATGTAGGCAACCACCAATGTTACACTCCTGGAGACACCTGCAAGGCTGCATGAAAACAAGGAGGAGCAATAAATTGAAGCAGTGCTGTGCTTCATCTATCACAGTTAAAAGCATCGCTTCCCAACATCACAGCAGACTGCTGTGTTGCTTGCCATGAGGAAGAAATATTACAATATTTGAGTTAAAGGGTTTTGGTGCTGCTTTTTCAAACCGATCAGAACAAATCTATGACAAGATCGATAAAGTAGGTTCTGAGTGGTAATTCATATGAGCCTGGAAAGGAAGAAATAAGTATTAAGTCTTCACACAAGCAGGGGACAGTGCACATGTTCTAAGTTAGATTTGTTTTTTAATAAGCTAGAAATAAGTCACCTGCTTTCTTCTGCTTATATAGATCAGAGCAGTGAAATAAGACCGTTCCCTCTCCACCATGAATAAAGGCTGCAATTTCATGGGGCCTGTCCTGGTTTCGGCAGGGATAGAGTTAATTTCCTTCCTAGTAGCTGGTACAGTGCTGTGTTTTGGATTTTGAGAACAATCAATGTTGATAACACACCGATGTTTTAGTTGTTGCTA
>NW_008795259.1:3338603-3375217 GCF_000699145.1 Aptenodytes forsteri | reverse complement strand
GGCCGGGGGGGAGTGAGCGAGCGGCTGTGTGGTGCTCAGTTGCCGACTGAGTTTAAACCATGACAGGGCTGAAATGAACTTTAACTGAACTGTTAAAGTACGTATGTCTGATTGTTTGAGTTCTTTTCCCTTTTCTGCTATCCATGCACTGTGCAACTTCAACTTTCAGGACTCCAGTTTCCCCACATGAAACGCTGGGATAAAATAAGAATCATTCACTATTACTGGTTTGACAGTGCTGGACAAAAACTCCCAACTATTACTATTTTGAGTATAAAGAATGTGTTTGAGTTACATTTGTACCAGATTCTTTCACTTGGCATTTTGAGAACATTTTATGCTTTTGAAATGCTTCACAGATTTAAATATATGGTTTTTAAAATTCTACCAGAATTCAGGCTAAATATCCCTGTTTTACATACATGGAGACTGACCAAATGACTCGTGCACAGCCCTATCATGAGTCAGTAGCAAATTCAGGATTTATGCTCAGGGCCTGCGTACAAGTCCAGTGTTCAAATCACAAGATGACTCTGATTCCAGATATAGACTCAGATATGTCACTTGGACATACAGCACAAAGACTACAACCAATAGCAGAGAGCAAGAAAAAACCCAGGGTGGGATTTCCTTTTCTATTCTCTACAGTCCCAGGAGCATCTCTCCAGTCAGAGACTTGCTATTAACAAATGCAACATTTGAATGCTTCAACAGTTTAAAGAAAAAAAGAGAAAAAAAAAATCAGTTTCTGTTCAGAGGAAATTTTTTTTTAACAACTCTGAAGTCACCAAAATAGCTGTTATAGAAACTAATAATATTATTAGAATTATGGAAATCGCATTTAGAAATACAGTGATTAAAATAATGGGAAATAAATAATACGCCTCTAGTTAACGCATCTCCAGTCAAATCAATCCTACAGAAAGGTATGATAAGAAGAGAAGGTCAAGAAGAATTTCTTGGGCTCCTTTTATCTCCAGGCAGCTGCCCACCCCAGTGACTCAAAAGTCCTAGCATGAGGCTTTAATAGCATTTGCAGATCTTCTGGGGCTCTTCAAATAAAGGGGGCATTTCAGTCCAAGAGGATTTTGCTATAAAATGGAGATGAAAACTAACTTATCATTAAAATGATGAACATCCAAATCAAGGTAGAGAAACCCTTAAGACTTTTTTTTAGCACGTGGTATACATACCAATGAACTAGGCAGCCTTCACCTGTAAGCCGGCACTCGTGGATAAATTTGATGCTCTCTCTGAAATGCCTTGCCCTGAAAACAGAAGCAGAAGGAGAATAAAGAAAGTGCTCTATTTAGTAAAATCACTACTTAGAAAGAGAGAAACATATCCGAAAGCTCACTTAACGCTGTTTCTAGAATTTAGAACTGAATACAGGTCTGACAAGGTAAAAGTTACTGTCTGCCAATGAAACGCAAAACTCACTGGCATAGTTATTCTCCACTCTACCTGAAGAAGAAACTGGTATCTCAGGCACTACAGTGTGATAAACATTAACAAACACTTTATTCCGATGACTGTCAAGTCTGTATTTCAGTTTGAGTTTTATTCCTTTTTAAACCAGTAACTTGACCTTGCATGTCCTTGCGTATGCTCAGATGTCAGACGAAACTCAGCACGACTACATGAGCAGTTCTCAAGGTATATTGTCTCTCACAAAGAGGCATCCACTACCTGCTACCCAAACTTACGCTGAACTTTGACTTCACTTCCTCCTTCAAACCATGTACTAGGACACATTTAGATGTTACGACTTTCTTCTTTGCAACATGAAATCTCACCCTTTTGTCCCTACTATGAAAAAATTCTCAATTCAAGCCCTGACTTCTTCAGGTCCTTCCAGTCTCCTCCCCTCAGACTGCAGTACCCCTTCTGCCTGCCCGTATTCAGGGTGTCAGTCAACCCCTGCCTACAGCCTACCTTTTTTAAAGCAGTGGAGGAGAAAATGCGGAGAAGATGAAGACTCAGTTTACAAACCTTAAGGTTTGTACTCTCATTATCTCACATGCTTCTTCATTTTAAGTGGAGCAAGTCTGACAGAAAGTAACTGGGCAGCTGTCACCATCTCAGTAAATTTGCAGCATCGCCTCTTTGCATCCCAGTCCCAAGTTGCTCACCCTGCCTCTGTCTTTCAGACTGCAAAGCCTTTGGGACTGCCTGCAATTTATCGCAGGTGCAAGCAGCACCTCTTAGTTCAATAGAGCTGGAGTTCACTGTGGCCTTTGAGTGCTCTTGCAATTTAAGCTCGCAAGCAGTAGCAATGTGTGCAACACAGAGGAAAGAGCTTCTTAAGAGGCAGTCAGTACCGGGCTTATTGGCAAAGACGAACCTGAAAGCACACTGCGCTCAACACCCATGAAACACAACGTCCTGTATTCAAGATGTTTCCCCTCTCAGGGTGAATATTATACCACAAGTGTAGAAGAAGAAAACCTCAGCCCAGCACCAGCAGCCACACAAAAATCAGGAATACCCACATAAAAGGAAGGTTCCCTTCCTGCCCAACAGTGCAGCTGCTGATACTCTAAACATGCAAGACCTGGAGGAGGACAACAGTGATGCAACAGAGTGACAGTGCCTGTGGAACTTGCAAAGGCAATGATGCCTAAGCTGAAATATCCAAAAAAAGGGATCCCAAAGCCCAGGACTCCCTCTCCAAGGCAGTTCTTGCATCACTGGATACAACACGGAAAACACAGCTGGAGAAGACTTGAGTGACTTATTTGGAAAACCTCAAGGCATGATGCAATCACAAGCTTTAGGACAGCATGTGAACTCAGGATTTTGTTTCTCAAGAAACCAATCAAGTATGTGGGATAAGTGAAGAAGAGGGACGAAGCCTCACAAATGCATTTCTACTCAGACTGCCACTCCAAAACATTTTTACTGGCTGAGTTCTAAAAAATCATGGCGCTCAGGTCTGTCTGGGGGGCACGAGCAGCTTCACATAAATGAACTCAGAGGACAAATGAGATGTTGGGCTGTGTGCGCAAGAGGCATCGCTATTGCACAGTGCAGGAGTACTTATCCGAGATTGATCGGATTCAGTCAGAAGAAACTTGGTTAGGGCTGGATTGACAATGTCCCAATCTTCTCATACACCCATCTTTTTCTCTTTCTCTCTAGAAAATCTGGCCAACAGCGCAGCTCCAAGCACCAGTGAATTCACTTCAATGGTCTAGCACAAGTTTTGGTTAAACACTTCAGTGCTTTGGTTTGAAAAGTATCTGCGAATGAGCATAACACCTTTGCAAGGTACTAAATATAGCTAGCAGTGAACTCCATTCACTCAGTTTTATTTGCCCTTCCTTATTGCTGACACTCGGTCTGCTGAAACACTGTCAAGTGTAAGGGTTTACAGGCATTCATTAAAAGGAGAAGAGAAATAGCCAAGCTTAGAATTAGTGCTGCTCTGTAGAACCGTGGCCCCTCCTCACCTTGTGTCAGAGAAAAGGAGAAATGTACTCCTCCACAATCCTACGACATCAGGGTCTCTGCTGGCTCCAGCAGACACAGTTGCGTAAACTCATTTTCAAAGTTATAGTACAAACCATATTTACGTGAAAACTAAGATTGAGGACCAGTTAGCTGTGTGGCAAGTGCCAGACACAAAGAAGAATGGCAAGTCTTACATTAACCACAAACCAGTTGATTATCGCCTGTAACAGGAAAGCACTTGACAAATATGTTGATTTGCAGCCTATTTGTTGGACTGAACAGTTACTTCGAGACAATTTATTACATGATATCTGGGTTTTACATCTCCCAGCTTAAAGCTGGGTCCTGAACTGCATCATTTTCACAGTGGGAAAACACCACAGGAAGAAGAACCAGTCCAGTGCCCCTACCAGCATGTTGTAAAAGTTATCTAAACTTACACAGTAGCAAGCTGGATAATCCAAAACTAGGCTGAGGGCAGAGTTATGATACCAGATCTACATATTCATTTGTTGCTAGTCAGAATTCTACAAATATTATAGAGGTTAAAGAAAAGCATCCAAATCAGATGGGAAGAAGCATCTCGATGTTTTTTTCCTTTGGCAATGGAAATGCAACAAAGATCCACCTAAATTTTTTTTCTCAATAGGTTATCTGGCTTCTGTATTATCACCACTGACAGCCTGACTGTTGGAGGTTAGTTCCTTAGGAACACGTAGCCTAAGACAATTAGCTGGAACAGGACAGGAAGGGAAGATTTGAATTCTATAGAATTAACATTTAGCAACAGGTTCTATAGGAGATGACATTTCTGGAGAAGTCAATGGCCCAAGGTAAAATTCTCACAGTCCAGGGAAAACACTCATTTAATGCCTAGGAAGCACCTGAGTCTCAAAAGCAACTGTTTGATTCTTATGCTTGGTAGGGACAGAACATGGGAGTAGAAGCAAGCTTTTGAGCCACTTTGGTGAACACCCACATGTTAACAGGGGAATCCCTGCTGTATTTCCCTAGCAATTCATTCCTCTGAGGGAAGGAGCTCCACTAAACAAGCTTACTAGGAGTAAATGTGCATTACACACATAAGAAACCAGAAGTTTCCCTCGCAAAAACTGAGCTGAAGTGAATTAAGAGCTCACAGTCCCAAAATTCAGTGTGTAAAGGCTTTCAGTCGGACCTTATCAACCTGCCAAGCAGTTGCAAAGTAGCAGCAAAGCTTCTGAAAAACTTGCTGTTGGGAGAGACAGACAAGACAGCAGTGCGTATCTGGTCAGTTGTGCCTTTCAACCATTGCTAAGAAAACACAAGGACCTGCAATACAGGATGCTGCTTTTTTTTTTTCCTGATACCACCAGGATCCCTCTTTTGAAAGAAGAGGGTAGATACACAAAGATACTGCAGAGACCGATTCCCTTTCCTGTTCCCCAGCTATCCCTCCCTCTGCAGAGGGCACAGGCAGTACGGTTAACTGCTCCTAGATAAGACTGTGTCAAATCCTCACAGACTGAACAAAGACAGCTTCCTCTTGCTTTCAGAAGACTGTATGTGCAAAGCAAGCAACATTGCTATTTGCGAGCATCATGATTTGATTTTACTTGAAGATCTGGACTGTATAAAGCAAAAAAGAAAAGTCGGTTACTCATCAAGTTTTATTTTAAGTGATAAAATGTATCAGTATTAGAAGTAATGACGTTTGCTTGCAACCACCTGATACCAAAGCAAGTATTTTAGATGTCTGCAGCATAACAGAAACAATACTCATGCAAATATCGTATCTTCTTACTGAAGCTTTAAGAGCTTTGGTACTGCGCCAGACAGCTCAAGCGCTGGAGGTGGTTTTTCAATATAACTCCTTGATATTTAACAGTGATACCGTACACTGATTAACGTTCATCACAAATGCCATCCTTTGTTTCCATTCCCAGATCTCTATTAACAAAGGAAGCAGATTTGCAAAACGTTTTCAGAAATGCTACAGATCTCAGAATACCAACAAGCAATTAAAATGACATGTGAATGTTTCCCTCTAATCTCGTATTTTTTCCTTCCCAAAAGGATTTTTTAATTTTTAATTTTATTTTAAGTATTAAGGCTGCAAAAGTTGTCCATGACAAAGGCAGTTAGCCATCTGCCTTCTCATTACAGACCTGTCTTGAAATGTAGGGTTTTGGGGTGTTTTTTGTTGTGGGGTGGGGGCGTGTGTGTTGTTTGTGTGGTGTGTTTTCTTCTTCCCCCCTTCCCCTAAAATCACAACAGAAATGCAGAATGAAAAGGCAAATCACCACACATTAAATGCCTCGCTGGAATCTTTCTAGGGTACAAGAAACACATACTCTAAAAATATCCCCCGAAAGCATGAGCTGGAATATTGCTGTGATGTGAGAGAAAAGCAGTGCTGCACTTCCTTCCGTACCTACCAGGCCTCTTTCAACTACTTGTTTCTCTACAAAACTTGGTAGCAGGATGTGGCTGAAACCCCCCTCACCTCTCCCCAACATAAACAGTGAGCTCTAGAAGAAAGAGTTGGTCACCATCCAAGTTCTCTTACAAAACCTGTTTTGATTTCTCTTTGGACTCAAGACTTGCTGCTCAATGGTTCAAAACATTAAAAGCAAGGGCAAGTCAATTAGCGTTTCATGAACGTTAGCGGAGACGAGAAAGAGCAAGGCTGGGACACCCTAGTTTCAGTACATGTATCCTCAAGGCAAGAGTCACCGCAGGGCAGAAACTTCCCACCGTGCCAGCCTACTACTAAAAGCAGTGGGGCCTTCTAAGGCAGGTTCAAGAAGTCCAGAGCAGATAGTTGCAGGGGTAGTTTGCACGCTGGGACTTTACCTTGAAGGCCCACTGTGAGGAATTTATTTCAACCCTTGAAGCACCAGACTTCATACCTCTTTCAAATATTTTCTTCTTGTTAATGGCTGGAGATAGCGCCAACAAAAAAGAACAGCCAAGCAAAAAGATTTACAAAAACAATGGCTAGAATAAACTGGGACTAAATTAGGAGCAGACTCACTAAGGAGCTTCTGAAGTTTAAGGCCACAAATGAAGAAGAGTGTTTACATACTGACCCTCCTACAAACCCTTACACACAAAAAGCAGGGTCTGAATCAAAGTGGCTGGAATAAAGTGTTACTGTGTTTTCTTAACGGATTAAAAAACACATCTGTGTAACAGTTGTGAGAGATCAGAATTGGATCTTTCAGCTGCTTGTAAAACAGGCATCACAGTACTGAGGGATTTCTGGGGTTTTGTGATTTATTTTTAAAGAAAACTTACAAGTTCTGCGAGGGTGAGTCAGCAGCAGGAATGCACAGATACTTCACTCCCTGTGTAAAGAAGCAAAAAGGAATGAGAAGAAGATATCCAAGTTAAATACATTTATCTACCACTATGCAAGTCCTGCTCTAGACTGGTGCAGTTTTATTAACTTTGAGAAAGGCACACCATTATTCAGACAAGCAGAGATCATCTCTATGCAGCCAGATTTTAAACCACTGTTTTTCCATCTGCTTTGTTGCTAAGACACAAGCACATCGCTTAGTCATGCTTATCCCAAGGCCCAACAGCGAGCTTTTTAAAATAGAAGCATCTTTACTAAAAAGGTGTAAACCTCTTTTTCAAAATCTCATTCTTCTTACATTTCTAGAAAAACTAAGTTGCATCTTCTCCTGCCCTTCCCTTTCTCCGAACAGATGCTACAACCTAAAATTGTGATAAGCAATTTCTTTTGATCTTATGCAATCATTTTTCTTTACCTAGTTGATAAACCAAACAAAATGCATTTCAGAGAAGAAACATGTTTGTGGTATGCATTTTGGGTTTTATTTTTTGGAAACTTCAAGAAGGACAACCGTAAAACTCATACTTTTCTTCCACAAAGTTAGCCTCACTTTCTTAGTCAGCTATCGTAATAAGTTACAAGATCAATTAGGGAAGTTAGATAACCATTTCTGATGCATTAAAAATGTTACTGGGTATATTTAAAACAACACTATAATCATACACTACTGCCTTGCATTGTCAATGCTCATTTTAACTGCCATTTTATTTTCAAAGCTTGTTTTGCTCCTATGACTGTTAAGAAAAAGAACACTTCTGAAAGCATATTTAGCTAACTTCTCAAATAGGACTTCCAAGAATATAGGTTGCAGCTCAGACGAAAGACTTCCAAGAATATAGGTTGCAGCTCAGAGGAAAACTAAATCATTCACTGGAAGTCTTTCGAATTGTCTCAGAGGCGGAGTTATGAATTTTTGAGATGTACTTGTAAAGATCAGGATTCACAGCAAAAGGTCCACCATAAAATGCACCTTAATTTATCTTTCTGTAACAATGCAAACCCCTGTAATAATCCTGCATGTTAAACAACACACATGGAAAGTCACACATTTATCTATAAGAGATCCTTTGCTAACAAGATGGAACACAACATGCATCTACCAGGCATCTCATTTGCCAGCTGGGGTGGGGGGTGAAAATTCCATTGCTCAGCTGTGGTGGCTACCTGAGGCAGTATCTTCTCCAACACCACCTTTGCTTTGCTGGCTCAGAAACCCCTCCTTAATTTCCCCTACGTGCACTTTGTTACTTTACTTGCCATCTTACGCCAAAGAGCAATCCCTTTTATAAGAGGTCCTGACCCCTGGCACCATGATACACCATCATGCTAATCCTCTGCAAGGTGCATGAACTTCACTACTATGTCATAAAGAATGTGGTGATACCACACCCCCACCTCTTCACCACCACTTACTTACACATGGCACCAGCCATTTCCTCAACCTACCAGAACCTCTTCAGCCAGTGTCGTCTTCACAGCCACACAGATTTGAGAGCCTGCCCTGTCCCCACCATGCTTTACCAGACTTCCTCACTCTGACAGGCCATCCCCAGTGTGCCACAACTGGAGCAGAGATGCTACTGTCTGCGGCCTTCTGGTGTGAGGAAGCAGAGTCAGAGCGGGGAAGGCTCTGCAGACAGTGCTAAGTGTGGAGATGGGGACGTGGCAGCACCTGATGAGGGAGAAGGCACCATCAGGACAACACTAAGCCAATGACAGCACGTGGCATTTTACGTGAGAGCTGCATGGCAAAATGCAGCTGAGGGGAGAGAGAATGAGAATGAAGTCAGCATGCAAACCAAAGCAGCTTGCTGCCGGAGACGACGGTATCAACAAGTAACAGTCCCTCCTGCCTTGTGTCAGGAGAAGGGATACCTGCTGTGGGAAACCAGGATGGCTCCACAGCCATAAGCTGATCCACAACAGCTTGTACAGATACATTCATTTAGACAGACGATACAGCAGTAATACATATATTGATAGGCTGCTGAGCCAAGGATGATAATTATATTGTGACAGATCAATTACGATAATAAGCATCTTGTATGACACATCCGAGAGGTTTATCTCGGACACTAGTATCACTTCAAGTGAGTCACTCCAGTAGAACGAGGGCCTGTGACCTGAAAGTAAATTTACATGCTATTCTTTCCCCCATACCTCTAGACAACTCCATGCCACTAACTGCACCACCAAGGGAAAAAACAGGAAGGAAACTGAAGGTGCTTTAACTCCAGAGCACACTATATGCCGGAAGGTTTGCTCCTTCAGCTTGCATTGACGCAAGTTGTACCACAGATTTCAGAAGCTATGGGACATGCTGAGTGCTTTTCACAAGCCGAGTGCAGAGGGGCTTTCAGATCATGTTCACTTTAAAAGCAGAAGTAGCACTAGCACAAGTTTAAGACCCACAATGTTCTTTTTTTGTCATGGCTGGCTAGTTCCCAGTACCGCAAGCAAGCATGAAACTAGCCTATGAGAGACCACACATAGTACTGAATGGCTCATCCAGAGCCTGATCCTGGAGGTCTTCAGCACTTATAACTTGCAGTGAAGCCCACGGCACTCTTTTCACTACTGTGCTTGTAAATGCTTAGCATCAGCCTATTAGCCTCATTAATACAGCTTCTCAGACAGCAGATGGTTAAAGTTACTAGAATTTGGTATTTTGACCGACGCATGTCACTTGTATGGTGTTTTTGGAAGGCTGTGGTGATGGACTCCTCCCTGTGAGGAAATAATCACACACTCAACTCAGAAATAGTTAGAGGTGGGATTTCAAAAGTACTGTGCAGTGACCTAACCTGACTCTTACAAAAATCAACAGTGAAACTCTCAGTGACTTTGACCCAAACACAGTTTGGCCAGAGTTGGTAACTCCTGAGGATCCCACCCTACCACAAAGTTTTGCTTCTATTGGTGGAAATAACAATGATAATAATAGGATCAAATATAATTCATTGTAACTGGATACCTGAAATACAAAAACGACACAAGATTGTATGGGGCAGGTATTCATAAATGAGACTTCAAGAGATTTTCTGTGTAGATACTCATATGTTGATTGCTGGAATTAGCTTTTCTTCACATACACTGGATACTCTTTCTTTTTTAAACACATTGGCAATAGGAAGACACTTAATTACTGAACCCTGCTGTCTGTGACTTTTAAAAAAAAAAAACTATCCAGGATCATAATATTATTTGTATATTTATGTCCCAAGACACTGCTGTCCTTCCTGTGCATATACCCTGCAGATAACATCTAAGAACTGTCCCAAAGGGACCTTTCAAAGCAGAACAGTTTATGCCAACCAAACAAGTAAATACCTACAACATTTTAGATGGGGTACTAGCATGCAAGAAAGATAGACACATCACTATTTTATTACCTAGCAGTTTGTTTGCCATTCTGAAACTGCAAAGCACAAGATGTAAGAAGGCAACAACCATTGAAACAGCAACTAAAACAGAGTAAACTAAACCAAAGATTGTTGAAGAGTCAAGCAGACCAGCTCCTAGTGAAGATTTCAACACGCTCCAAATCAGTACCTAGTCTACAGTTTCATTAAACAAACTTGAATCTGATTGCAAATGCAATACCCAAAGTTGAACCACAATTGCATATTAATAAAGATGGGAAGACAAAATACAAATTTTATGTCAACCATATGGAAGTCTTTATTTTATTTATTAATTTATTTTAAAATTAACTCTGTTTTGTTCCCTAGGAATGACAATTCTCTAAAAATTATTCAGTGGAGGGAGGACAGAACAACTCAAAACAGGTATTATACCACTTCACCTACACACACTAAATTAGGTGCCACAGAATAGCTAACTCATCCCAAAACATGGTATTTGTTCAAAGCAAAGAGAAAAGCTTGCAATTATAAAAACTGATGAAAAGAGAAATATTACTTTAAATCGTACATGAAGTAATACATCCACTTTATTTTTTGATTACTGCTGCTAATATATTGTTATTCAAACATTTCTTCATCTGACAGCTGTCAGTCGTGTCTTATCTCTGCAAACAAGCTTTTTCCCAGATTACCCATTTAAAAAAAAAAATCAATCCAACCTTTTTAATTAAACAGAAGTTATGTATGTTCTCAGGTAATAAAACATTCCATACATATGGAATGTGTTAAACCCAAGCTCCTAGGTCAATGAGATGCTGAACACAGCTTTCTTCTGCTCCTCTCGATTCACTACTACTATCCACTTGTTACTTTTAAATCATTGCTCACTTTCCTTTCTCCATCCATCACCTTTAGCACCAAACACCCCCACCCTTCACACTTCTCTAAACTTTTTCCTTATTATCACACTATGATCCTAACCGATGCCCCCATCAAATAAAAGCAGCACTCCCATTTCTTTTGGTGTATTTAACCTGTTAAGATTACCTCAAAAAAAATCAGTAAAATAAAATATAATTTACTTTTCTGTTTTCTGTTTCAGCAGAGTAACCACCAAAACTAGATTTCTGTCTCTCTTAGGCCCTGAAACTAAATGCTACAGTTAAACCGATACAGTGAGAGCTAACAAAACTAGGGCAAGTATTCCGATTTCAAGATTGTCAAAGTTGAAACAAGCGAGAGTTAAGTAAAATTTCTAAAATTCACTGTTATTTGAGAAACAACGACAACACATGCACAATTTCATCACAGATTCTAGAACTAAGTTCTGCTGCAGTGAATATCAAGGTATTAAAAACAAAAAGGTTAGGCGCACACATATATATGCAGAGGTTTTACACTACAGTTAATAAGGTATTCATGGAATTGCAGCCAATTTCATGTTTAATTATTTTAGAGGTCGATCTACTAAGATCAGAAACTGAAGAGTTATCTCACATTTGGAAAAGTCAGTAAGACTATATAGAACAACACCCTCCTAATATCATTATCTTTTTTTAAAAGATAATTAAATCTTTGTTATTAAATCCAGTATTTCATGAAGTGCTCAGGAAACTTAGCAGTCCAGTTTCTTAAGGAACACTGTTTCTATTCTACTTACCTATAATCTACTTTAAAAACTTGTAGCTTCATTGTAACTAAACTTGTAAAAACTGGCATTTCAGGTTTTTTAGTAGAACATGTAGAATTTTGCAGTAGCAAAATGACACATCTATAAGTGCTACATGTCAGATAATGGGTCAGTGACTGAGAATAGGATCTCTAAAGAGCACACACAAATTTAATTGCACAATACCAAGAATAATTTCAACTCCAAACAGGATAAGGTGCAAAGAACAGTACTGTGAGACAAATGCAGCACCTACATGAATGTTTCCCCCTTTGTAATGATCAAAGATGTTCTGAAGTCATTAAGAATAATGCTCAGTTTGATTACACCCTAAATCATACTAACATACAGTTTATCTGTGAAAGAAAACTGTCCAGTGATTTTTACATAAAATTGAGTGCTCTAGCAAAACAGTATGCACGAGAATAAGGACAGACTAAAAATGTTACTCATTATTTCATGTTTAGTGGGTTTTCCAAGTAGTGTTTTTTTACAGATGTTCTTCAGAACATTGTCCCCACCACTGCTGTATATACAACATTTCTGAGGTTCTAGTTAGCACTGGAAACCTGAATCTAGAACTTCAGATGTAAAAAGGCGAGAAGAGGGGGAAAGAACCTCAAATTACAAAATTTCTGTTCTCCAAGGGCAGGGGGCGGGGATTGTAAAAAAAAAAGTTTAAAAAGAGCAGGATTATATTTTTGGCATTAAGCCTCTCTATTTAAATTTATGTAAAGATACCATCAACGACTTCCAAGAAATTTTTTTTTAAACCTAAACCCCTAAACTTAAATTTGTGAACCCAGATGCAAATAGAAAACCTCCAGCACCTGGCAAGTTCTTTCAGGTTAGTCAAAAACCATGTGTTAATTTGAGTCGTCACATCAACAGATGAGGGCAGGAGGACTTATTTTTGTTTAGGGGCATTTCAGCAAAAAAGCTAAAGTGGGAAACAGCCGGCACAAAGCTTCCTCGAGCCAAACCAACAAGAGTTTATCAAGAGTTTTGTCCAGTAATGCACCAAACTGAACCTGCTAAACTGAAAACCGTTCAACCGTTTGTTTGTCCGTTCAGTTACTTTCTGTAGCAATCACCATTGGTGCTGATTTTATTAATGAGTCATAGAAAATACATTTTTGTTTCAGCAAAAAACAACACTAATTGGCTTTAGTGAACAACACACTCAGGTTTGGGTTTGAAAAATATTATAAATGAAATTGAAATTACATGAAGAATATGAACTACAGAAAGCACGATGCTCCTGCAATAGTATTTGTACATTTGGTTTGCGTTATCTTGAATAATACAATAGTTTTTACAAGTCATAGGAGTTTTTGCAATGTTTGCTCATGGTTTTCTTAGGAAGTAGTCCCGCTGACACTTTTGAAAAGTCCGTATCATTAAGGCTGGAATGTGCCAATCACAAATATAAAATGTTCTGTTAAAGCCCTCCTTCCCCATCTCTCCTCTCTATCACTCTTTCTAAAATTGTAAGAGGGAAATGCTGAAGAGTTTAAGGATTTTACTTTACTTGCACAAAACGCTGCACATATTTCTAATTCTAACCCTGAATTCCAATTCTAACCTGGCTCATCTGAAGGAATGCAGAGTGGGAGAAAACACTAATGAGTTTATACTAAATTGTGGTTTATCTCCTCTAGGACACACCAAGAATATTTACAGGACTACATACTTCAGCTGAGAGGAAGGACCTTGTTAGTTTGCCTTGACTAGATGATATATTCAAGCCCCCAAGGCGTGTCAGGGCATATCTAACATCTGAGCACTACCTATCACACCTTGTCCCTGAGCCCTCAAGGGGATCTCTGAGTACTACAATAAAACAATATATCCCACCTGCCTCTTTCTTTCAGGGAATGCTGGAATGTGATTGCTACATCTCTGGAATATGCTCACGTTATAAGCATAGATTAACACACTCTCCACATCATGTCCTCTGCACAGAGCGGGTCAGGGCATTTGCTCTTTTCTGGTCAATGCTGTATCCAAGCAATGAGAAACACCAGGTGTTTACTGGTCTAAACATCTCTCGTGCAAACAGTTCGCCATTGAAAGCTTCAAACGGTCCTCATTCTCTCCTCCCTGCCATCTGCCACTACAGGGACGTGCTTCCCCTGACACAGCTAGCGTGTGCTGAGCAATTCAAACAGTGAACTAATTTCACGCATCACCCCAGTAGCCTTTGCCAAGGGTACCTCATGATGAATGCCCGGCCTGACACACTTTAAAAGCCGCTTTGTGGAAGTCTCTTGGAGGCAGCTTAGTGGGCTATCAAAGTCATTTTTGAAAAATTAGTCAAAGCTCCCAACTTCACAAGCAGAGCCAAAGCCAGACAGGGCATTACTTCAAACTAGAGAGAATCTTCTGGTGCCGCTACACCTGAAAGAAAAATGGTAGCTATTTTGCTCAGCATGGTCTTCTGAAACATCTCATGAGGGGAAACCCTTACCATGAAAAGGCAGTGAAACAACATAGAAGAAAGTTAAGTTTTTTATTAGAAGAAGCGCTTGTACACTTCCCCTTGATGGTAGCACAAAGGGTGCAAATTGACAGCTTCCAGCACTGGTGAGAAGAGCTTAGTGCTATAGATGGAAATGCAACAGTCTGACTTGACTAAATTATTAATTTGCAGAGCTGATCTTTATACAACAGCAATGACCTTGCGATAAGATGTTAGCAGCTCTGATTTTGAAGGCTGTCTTGCCATCTTCTTCTTTAATAGTTCCCATAAGTCTTTGGGCTGGATACCAAAGACAGCAGAGCTTGTGCAGAGAACATGTTGCCCAGCCATACCCAGCAGGGACTTCTCTCATGTCATCAAGATGCAATTTTCATATATGAATAGTCTCCTACAGCTCAAGACTTCTGTATGTTATCCAACATCGTAACACAGTTTTAATAGACTGGCGGTTCTCACTTGCTGAGCAGCATCTGTCCAGAATTAGCATATGCTTTTTTCTTAAAAAAAAAAAAAAAGCAGGGCTGATTGGTTTCCCAGTATTTCCCTATTTAGTTATTTCGTGTTGAGCAGTGATACGCTTTAGAGTCCAGACAAATGTTTTCTGGACTGGTGTCTGTGTGAGGATATTCCTTCGGATTACAGAACCAAAGAAGAAAGCACTAAGGCAGCTTTCAGCACTTCCAGAGTTATCAGCTGGGGGAGCTGGGGACACAACACAGGAATTTTTTCTTTTGTTTTAGCACAGGGTAATCCCTGTTATACACACACACAAAAAATGAAGTCAGTCCAGAATGTGCAACCATGAGAGAAAGAAAGAAGGTTCCACAAACTGGTGATGGAAAGAAAGAATTAGAAGGAGATGAAGGATTAGAATTAGATGAAGCTTCAAAGCTTCAGTAAAAGCTCCCCCGTAGTAAACCTCATCACATTAAGTGCTAACAGCAGATATGATAGGTTTCTATGGCAAAACCCAAAATAGCTACAAAAATACTATCCACAAACTATGCTAAGCAGATTACTTGACTGTGCCAGAGCTGCCAGTTCAGTTCCTCTATAGCTTAGTTTGCTTTCCTCTTCTAAAAAACTGCACATGTATAGCCTAAAGATCATCTGTAAACATGCAAGACTATCATGCCCAGCTAAAACTGCATTAAGATTTACAACATCCAGCCAGGCTTAAAAAATATGAAATGAGATTCCAGATCTTAATGCAAGCTGATATGAATACATTATCTATACTAGGTCTGCAGGCTATGACCATTTGATCTTAGAAACATTTCTCAGTTTTTGATAGGTATTCAGTCATTTAGCTCTTCACTTTACTCCAAAGGTCTGGATTTACCAGCCAGTCATACACATTTTTAAATTCATAAACTTGATCCAGCACTTTCTCTTGTGATTTCCCCAGCTGCAACTTTCTCATCCTTAACACTTATAAAACAGGTATATCACAGCATTCAGCAGAGATAAAACTGGTGCAGAGAAGTTATACAGCTTCTCCGTAGCATCCTTATTTTTCTACAACTTCTATTCCTCACACTTACTGGTTCTGTTCCAGTTACAGCATCTTTTTGTTGCCTGTATTCTATTAATGCATTTGACTGTTTACTCAGGGAGTATGAAAGATTGTTCTAAAAGATCAGCACAGATTTTTCTGCTGCGCTCTTCCCTTTCAGTTCAGCTTCTTAGAATCTCAGTATTTGAAACCCTATTTCTACTCTGATTAAAATTTTGAAGTTTGCAAGGAAAAAAAAAAAATCTAAAATTCTTTATAAGATGACCTGGCCTGTGAAGTTTTTTATTTTCAAAGATACAGTTCATTTAAGTTGTGCTGGCTGCACAAGCTAACAGACTGGACAAGAAAGATGCTTAGTTCAGTCAGCAATTAGCTCTTCTCTATCTTCCCCACCCCTCCACCCACCTACCATATCAGCGCTTATTTCGGTAGCCATCAATTCACGAAAAAGGGGAGGAAAACCACTGCTCTGGAGATAGCATGTACCAGATTAAGATGATATTGTTAATGGCATCAGAATACAAAGAGAAAAGAGTAAATAACTGTCCTCTGTGGGTGCTCTGGTTAACTATGCAGAATAAGGGGGAAAACCCATAACCTATAAAGCTAATATTTTAAGAAAGTTAGAGAAAAAGAAGAGCGAATGTTTCATAGGCATCACAGAGTATTTTCTCAGCAACCAGAAGACATTATTGCAACATTCAAAAAATGCCATACAGTGCTTTAAGATCACTCTTTTTGCTTGGAGAAGAAATCCTAGAAGTGGTAAGACTTGAAACAGAACCATCTAGTACACGAGTATCACAGGGACACAGATCGGCTATTCACATGAAATGAAAATGCCAAAAACTTATGACAGCTTTGGAACTGAGCAGAGAGAGATGACAATACCCCCCAACACAAAAATTGTGCATGTTTTGTTGGGATTTCATTTACTTACACTTCATCCAAATGACTTTAATTGAAACTATCACATATACTGATATACTCTTTCCTAATCTGAAAAAAAACACACTAAAAAAAACCTGATATACTCTTTCCTAATCTGAAAAAAACCAACACACTAAAAATAAAAACAAAACAAATATTCTGTAGCAACAGAAAACAAAGAAAGAAAACTGACATTCATACAGAAGCAGCACACATGCAAAAGCCTACTCTTAATGCAATTTGTCATAAACAGAGTGAACAATGCTTTTGTGGCAGAGGACAGTACAGGAATGCCCAGGTAAACTCTTGTTGATTTAAGATCTACATTACTGTGATCGTTACGATGTCTCCAAGATGAGTGCAGCATACAGAGCTTCCTGCGATGCAGCAGTAGTCAGTCTGACAATGATAATGCTATAAATAAATTAATGCCAAAGGACTCCACAACCACAGGTGACTGGTAACAGGACTCATACATTTACTAGACCAAACCTCTGGCGCAGGTCAAGAGCAACAGCAAAATTACTAGTAACTGACAAATGTGTGGTGGACCGTGTGAAAGAAGCTGGTAGTTTCAGTCCATTTCCCGATTGATGGACAGGTGTCTACAATGCACATAACAGTCACCACAACTGGCACCTCAAAGCGTCTCAGACAGACCAAGGACTGTGAAATGCTCTGACTGTAAAGTGCAAAGCTCAGAGACCTCTGTAACCCAGCCTTACTTGAATCAACTTCCACACAAAAATGGAGCACGCATGAAAATCCACTGTTGCCTCTGGCAATGTATTTCAGCAATTACTTACCCTCACGGTTAAAGCCTTGCTTACTGTCGTGGTTTAATTTCAGTCGGCAACTAAGCACCACGCAGCCGCTCGCTCACTCCCCCCCACCCGGTGGGACGGGGGAGAGAATTGGAAGAGCACAAGTGAGAAAAACTCGTGGGTTGAGATAAAAAGTTTAATAATTGAAATAAAATGATAATAATAATAATAATACACAAAACAAGTGATGCACAGTACAATTGCTCACCACCCGCTGACCGATGCCCAGACAGTCCCCGAGCAGCGCCCCCCCCCCGGCCAGCTTTCCCCAGTTTATGTACTGAGCATGACGTCACATGGTATGGAATGTCCCTTTGGCCAGTTTGGCTGTGCCCCCTCCCAGCTTCTTGTGCACCTCCAGCCTTCTCAGCCAGTAGAGCATGGGAAGCTGAAAAGTCCTTGACTAGTGTAAGCACTACCTAGCAACAACTAAAACATCGGCGCATTGTCAACTTTGTTCTCATCCTAAATCCAAAACACTGTACCAGCTACTAGAAAGGAAATTAACTCTACCCCTGCCGAAACCAGGACACTTACTTCCAGTCCAAATCTGTGTGACATCGTTTGTCAGCCACGCATATCACGCTGTTCTCTACAGTGGGTTCTCTGCATGGGGACCCACAGACTGTCATCAGACCATCCCTGCCTCTCTCTGTGGATGATACATCTCTGGGACAGGGCTTGAATGACTGTCTGACCATAAGACGTCCTAGCACCCCTTCCTCCCCCAGGACTCTGGCTGTACTCCTTCCTGCATTACACCCAGCAATCGCTGCCAAATGCACCGGAGGAAGCATTCTTGCTTTTGCCAGTATTTAAGCGTGTGTGTGTGTGGTTGGGGGGCGGAGGGGAAGGGTAAGAGTGAGAATTAAGGATGCTGCAAGTTCAGCTGCTTGGACATAACTGTCCACCACAGCACGCACATTCCAGAATGGGATGCAGCTGTTTTTAAGCAGCTGCACAATCCACATCAACATCCTATTTGGTTTGGGCCCACATTCATCTCCATGTAACATCCCCCAGAACAGGGTCAAACACCTGGTAAATCCACAGAGAAACACTCTTAGCTTCAATGGATCTGCAGCCAGATTCTCATAGGCAAGATTAACAAGATTTGCCTTTACCTCCTTCACTTAGGTCAATTGGAACAAAATTTGTTAGACTCCAGATCTAATGCAGCAGAGTAACACCTAGCTGGCATCCTTTGAAGCAACAGGGGGAAGAATTGCTCAGGATTAGTTAAAAGTGCTTCCACATTCTCCATGGGCTCTGACTGACCGCACCAGCTTGGTTAGGATATATGGATATCACAACAGTCAGACCTTTTGGCCTCCAACCCCAACAGCTGTTTGTCCTAGCTTTAAAAAGGGAGTACTACCAAGAGATCCAACAAAGTCACTGCCAGATACACTGTTATGTAAAGGACACTCTGAGATAGCCGTTTCCCTCATCCACCTTTCAGTGTCTCTCACATTCTGAACAGAGGTTTTAAAACCTGAACTAGCTGAGAAATAAATCAGAAAGCAGGTGGCAAGAAACCTAATTATTCTCCTCTGTATATGGCTTTTGCGTAGATTTATAAAACATCTGTCAGTGTTCCATGGGCAGCCGTCCAAAGTGCTCTGGAGGAGCCAACTCGATTCACCAGGGCAATTGCCTTTGTGCCTCTGCAGGAACACACATGATGCTCTTGGACACCGCTCTTACTCAGGGGGTGACTTCTGTACATCTGAAATAACAAACCTTGTTCCACGCGGCATGCAGTCCTTTAATGCTTACCTAAGTGGTTAAGATCCTGTGTAACAATGGTGTACTTCATTGGAATAATAGCCTTAGGATGCTCTCTAAATATAAATTAATTTTAGGTTTGGTTTTTCAAGGACAAATTTCCTTGAAACAGTTTATACAAAAAGAACTAAGGAGCAATACTGCAATGTAGTTCAGGCCAGATTTTGGCAAATTCCTTCCAGTCTAAATCACTTGAAGTCTTACAAAACAGTTCTATGTCTTGTACTTAATGCAGGCTGCCAATGTCTAAAGGTATAAAAAGTCTTAGAATCCAACTGATTTTTAAACCTACTTTTTCCAGTTATTCCAGCATGAAAGTATGCAATAACTTCCTAAGGCCAAACTTTGATTGTGAGCCACCCATAAATCAGACATCCATGAGGGTTTGTAAATGAACATTGAGATAATGTCCAAGACCAAATTTCAGTAAGAAAACATTCTTCTTTGTTTTAATTTACCTCAACAGGCACACACTATGAAACCTAAACCAATATAACAAATATATTTTTGTGAAACTCTTCATTCATTTTCTAGTAAGTTGGTAAGCTATGAAGAACTAAAGCAACATATATCCAAATACTGCAGTATATAAAGCACAGAGAAAAGCACACTTTTTAAAAGGTACTGTGAATATTTTAATCACAATCAAGTAAAAATGGTCTGTAACATCACAGAGAGGGGCAATGCTGTAAGTTATTAAAGTAGAAAATAATTTTACAATCTGTAACAAGTTGGTGTTCACCATATACAGTGACATTTGCTTTTATTTCTTGAGTATGGACAATGAAGCCAAGTTGGTCATTTTCATTCTCTAGCCACCACTATCAGCTTTAAGTACTGTATCAGAAATATTATTGCATCAAAACAGTCATTACTGAAACTCCAAAACCTGACAAGCAAGATGTGGGCAATTTGTCACCTCTTTGAGAGCTATGGTATGCATCCATATTTGTTTGTTCCACAGACAGCCAAAAAAAGGCCAAATTCTCTTTGACAACATGTTACTACAACACTATTGAGTTTTCAATATCTAAAAACACCTTCCATGGCTCGCACAGAAAGCTTTGTTTAATGAAATATTTGTAGCATTTCCTATAGGTTGATTAGGAAATACTTGATATAAAATATTGTTAGCAAAGGCAAATGCAACTACTGCAGTCCAAGAAAAGGCAGCTTTTTACAGATGATCAACATTCACATAAATACACGCAAAACAGGGAACTTTAGGGAAAAAAAAAAGATTCTCATACCACTGCAATTCCATGTTTAAAGGTCTGAATGACATCAGATGGATTTCTGAACACAAATATAAGCCCTCACTTTCCCAAGAGTGAGATCTGGGGGGAAAGGGGAAAAGGGAGACACGCAGGGAAAGCACTCCCATTTGACTTCAGTGGACTTGAGAACGAGCCCAAGCACAGTGTGGATACACAAGCTGTAAACAAACCTACCTACAACCTGGCAAAGATGTAAATAACAAAGGAAGTAACACAACCTAACAGATGTTTTCTAGGCCCTTGTTCCTAAGCAGAAGCGTTTATTTGCAAACAAGCAACGCAGTAAGACCATGAATGATAAAGTAATTAATAATCAGCTCAGCTCCCAAACAAATGGAACTTGCAATCCTTCCACTACTTTAGGAACTGGAGAAAAGTTTTAACAGTTGTTTTCCAGATCACCAGCACATAAAGGAGTATATTGCATGCTGAGAAAATAGAAGGCACAGTTGGAGAAACATTTCTTTTAGATGCAGGGGTGAATAAAGCAAGTCCATCCTCAACCAGCCACTACTTGTTCCCATGCCACTGTAACTTCTGAGACACTACTGCTAACCAGACTGGGAGCAGATCTGGGTAAATATAATCCTTCATGTCTTTTGTGGGGGTAGCTAGAGGAAGAAATGGTGACTTGGTTATACTTAACCCACAAAAGCTCCCAGATCTATTTACCATGCAGCCCCACACACAGATGCACCACCACAAGCGAGGTGGCGGCGTGTGGGCTGCCAAAACTACCACCACCACAAGAAACACTGGCCTGAGGCTGCAGCTGATCTGTGCCATAATTAGCCTTCCTACTTTTCTAATCATGATAATAAAACAAAGCAAGCTTCTATTCATTTTAGAGAACAGCACCCTATAGGAAACATTACACCCCCCTTATTCAGTACAACTGTTTCTCTCTTCAACTAAGAGCAGGCTTGAAATTCAGTATGTTTCACACTTAACAAGCATCAGGCACAACAGAAGTCAAATGGACAGTACAATAAAGTCAACAGCTAGAGCTCTGCTTCAGCACACTTCTCAGTTCAAGGTCAATCCTGAATTCACCATTAACTTGATTTTGGTTTTAATCATGACATACTAGGGAGACCTTTTGTTCAGCTTACCTATTGACTTGCCTGGGAGAGGTGGAAATTCTGTAGTTTAAGGACTAAATTCACTAGAGACATTTTACATGAAGAGAATGAAAAGCAGAGATTCCCACCAGCATCTGAAGGGCAACACCAGCAACTGCCCTACCCACTATTCTGCCGTATTTCATGAAAAGTGGAATGCAGGGAAGGAACAAACAAATTTAAGGGGACAACAGTTCCTAACATAAATCAAATAGCAAGATTTTAAGGTGTAGCAAAGCCCAGCCAAACTCCCCTCCTTCCAAGGTAAGCTGGCATAAAGAAGAAAGCACAACAGCCCAGCACAGGAGACCTGCAGCCTGATGCCAGCTCTTTCGCTGCTCAAGATATCACAGCAAGTCAAGTCATTTCAGCTCTTCAGATCAGCTTCCCTTCGGTAAAATGGGGAATAATACTTTCATGTTAAAGTGCTGGAGACCTACAGACCCTCTGCTATATTAGATGTATTGTATGAGGGAGCACTGGTTTGTCCCACACCCCAAGCCTAAATAAGGCTATTTTACACAGAAAAGGACTGGAAACCTCTTATACAACCATCTGCTATAAAGATTCAAGAAAGGGGCCCAAGTACAAAGAAGGGTTGGTAATGGGGAAAAGGAATGTTGTTGTTTATGTGATGCTTGAACTCCACACAGAAGGAAACTTACCTTTACTATTAAATTAATAACACAATCCCATTATTGTGTTATATTGATTGACACTGTAATTGTCCTTTCCTTTGTCAGCTAGATTTCTTGTTGTTACAATAGCAGCAAGAACGAAATCTGTGACTGGATCCCAAAACTACAGCTGTCAAACATTTCCACAAGAAAACTGGTCTCAAAACACCAATTGTACAGAACAAGAAATTAACCCCAAGATGACTATAACAGTCAACTGCAAAGTAAGGATTTACCATGGAGTCCCCCACACCTCTTACCTCCAGCATAGGGCGGGCACTGTCGTGGATTGAAAGAATGTGCGTAATGTTATTCTTACTCAATTGCTCTACATCTCGGGCATCTGTGATAAAGGGAAAAAAGGAAGAGAATTTCTTTAATCTCTTGAAATAGCCCACTCCCCTTCCCCTTGTGCATGTTGAAAATCACTTATCATCAGTACATTTCTTTTTGAAGCTTCATAAAGTAAAGCAAAACCCCAAATGCAGCTGTTTTAGAACATCATCATCCGAGCGGGTAACGGGAAGACACACTTCTAACTCCAAAACAAATTATATACTAAATAAAGAACAAGCTTAAGTGACTCAGGAATGTGTTCTTAAGTCAGAAGTTTCATGTATTTTGCATCTGAAATATAAGTCTGTGTATGCCTATGTGCAGGTGATGGCCATCTGAACAAGCAGTCAGAGCTGTACAAGAAATAGCTTACCTCCTCTCTACCCACAAATCCCCCTTCAGGAGATATATTTTCACTTGGGAGAAAGACCTTGTGATATCCAGGTCTGAGAAGTGAAGCCAAGCGTATCTCTTGAATTGAGGTATTAATGGGCAAGCCGAGAACTAGATTCTTACTTCCTGCGGACTAGTAGGGAAAAATGTGCATTTAGCCAATACATACCATAATTTTAAGTCTGAAGAGAGAGAGAGATCATAAAGATATCTAATGTATGAAAAAGCAAAATGCTACAGCAAGGAAGTGCAGTTGTGAAAAGGTGGTTCCTAGACCTGTAACCAAGAGGTTTCAAACATTCAAAACTGGAAAGCAAACTGGGGCGACTGAAAATTTGATGCTAGATATTGAGAAAGCATAGGTTTGTTTCTATGAGAAAGGTAAAATAGATTATCTGTCATCAGTGAGCAACTTTCCCCATACTAAACCATAAGCATGCCAGAAGATGACCTCAAAGAACCACTAATACAGGTAAAAATTAGTTTGCGTCCATTTACTTTTGACCTTTTTGCTTGAGAATGGCACAGCACACCATGGCAATTACAGCAGTGGTTTTGTGATGTGAACACCTGCCTTCCAAATCTGCCTGTACAATCTGTTCACATTAGCCTGGTTACACACAAAAAAAGAGCACTGACCACAAAGGTTTCAAACCGGCTCTCTCTAGGTACAAAAATAACAATAGCATCACCTGTACATTCTTTATGTACGTGCAAGAGTTCAATTAGCATCTCTTGCTTCATCTTATTCCACTCTACTATAAAGTTTCAATGCCTTTTCTACATCACAAAGAGGAATTGGACATTTAATTATACTGCCCCATAGACAAGATCCACGTGAGCACAATAACAGGCCGTTAAATTTAAACCTAATCCAATTATGAAAGCTTCTCTAAGGCTAATAAAACGGAGAGAAGAGTCAAAACTGCATTGATTTCACTTGCTACTGGTCAAGCCTGCTCAATCAACACAGATGTCTAATCCTTCAGGAGGGAATTAACACAAATTCCGTCTGAAACAGAATTAAGGTCTAGCTTCACAGAACAATTAAAATTTCCTAAAAATCTCAGAGTGAGCATTTCAAAGAAGAAACGCTAATGTTTGCCAGGAGAGGTCTTCTAATCCACCTGACCTTCAGATTTTTTAACAGTTTATAGGACAGTCTTGATTGCTCAGAGAACACTTAACCAGGCAAGGGTTTGCAAGCCCAGAAGCCAGCCTAAGCATCCCTAAAAATCACTGCTTTCTGTTCTCCAAAGGCTAAGGGCAGATTTCAGAGCCTGCTGGCTGGAACTCACGGTGTCAACGCATACCTAGCACAATGAGACCCCAATCTCTAATTATCAGTATGACCCACATGATAAGAAATGGCTTGCCACACAAGGCAAACAGCTTTAAAAGGAGATATGATCCAAATTAAATGTTGACTGCTTTGAACCAGTCTGAAAGGCCTAATGGACACAGTACAACTCAAAAGGACTGAAAGATTTTAGTTCTTCAGTTAACCAAGGACTTAGGCTAAAGAAATTTCAACAAATCAAAACTATACAGTAAGACAGTGAGATTTCAGATATTCCTAGGAACAAACTGGAAATGGCTATCCTAGACCTACATTCCAGGGTAACCAGCAGGTCCTCAATATATTTAGGAAACAACCATTCAAATCACAAAAGTAGAGGAGAAAAAGCTTCCCAGCCAATGACTGTATTATCTGGATCTAAGCTTTAAACAGTTCACAAAGGGGAAATTCCCCTAGCACCTGCTGTAAGTCTCCACAGATACTACGACAAAGCTATTTAAACAGCAGTACAAATCAGATATCCTGTCACTCACGGTCTCATACCGTAAATTACAAAAGAAATTAAGGGGTTATGTAAAGGACCACCAAAAGCCTGAGGAATCACCATTACCACAGCAATTCTAACTTATTTACTGTAGCACAGTGCTGTACAACCACATGCAGGCCCACATTTTGAAATCACAGCATGAAACACCCCATTTCCAAATTTAAAGATGAAAGAAACCTATCAGAGTCCATCTTGTGCACCCCTAAAGGGTCCCTCAAATGTAGTATTATTCTTCACAGTAGGTTACCTATTATTCTGTTTCATACAGTGAAAACGCTTCTCAGCTGATGTGGACTTTTGAGTAAAGCCTTCAGGAAACTCTCTCTTCACACAAAAGGACACAATTCACACTGGGGGAGTCTTCCTCCCCCCCTCCCATGCACATATTCAGCTTCTTTTCCCTCAATTTCATTCTATGACTCCGAGCTTAACCTCTGCTCATACACAGAGAACTGCAAATACTTAATTGCAAAAGCAATGGCAAAGTCATCAAAATGGGCCTGGAGGGAGTGGTCAGAATTTGTTTCCCTGCAGCTCTGGGAAGCTTTACTGTGTGGCTGGGGAGCAAATAACCTAGCATAGTGTGCTTCCATCCCCCCTAGGCAAAAGGGAGACAATACTGCTCCAACCACTCCAATTACGACACATCAATGACTGAAGGACTCCAATACTAAGGTGATGAAGTCTCAAACATACATTCAACCATTCTGTCTTACTTTACTATTCTACTACTGCCATAGAGATGCAAGGTGAGGAATAAAGATTTCTCCCTTTGTAGAGTTAGATGGGAAGAAACAGCTGTAAAGTCTTTTCCACCTCTACTGCTAACAACAAAATACAAAAGCATCCTGCCAGGAACGGGAAAATAAGCATTACAGTTATATGGGCCTGATCTCCAACATTTAACTGCAACTCACTTGTGAATTTAGAAGATTAAATGTCCCCACAAAGTAAGTGAGATTAGTTTGTTTCTTTTCATTTTGTCACCTTTCCTCCCATTAGCCAGCTATCCCAAACTAAAGACATCCTTCCTTCTTCCTCCTCCAAAGCCCACCTTTCTGACTTTGTTGTTAGTCTGAAACGACAGATATACTCCTGTAACACAGTAAGCTAGTATGTATTAAGTTTTCAGTATAAAATTTTAGGTTATGTATACAAAAACAAGGTAAGCGCTTAGAGAAGGCAAGTCAGCCCAGTACGTACAACAGTATTGAGTCTCAATCTGCAGATGTATAGAGACTACATCATCATTGCCACCAAATTTTTTTTTTTTTTTAATAAAGCAACTTTTTGTCTACACTTATTTTCTGCTTTGGAGAGAACTAGAGATAGACATCTAAAGGAGAACCTCCTCTCCAGTGGTTTAGAGCACTAAGAGCTATTACTGAGAATGGTCTCCCATCGGGAGAGCTTTGTTCCAGAGTCCAGTGATCCACACTTAGAGAGAGACACACACACAGAAACTAAGCACACAAGAACTCCACATCTCCTGTCCCCACTTCACACTATGTTCTAATCGTATTTTGTCCCAGCCTCTCAGAAGGACCTTTTCAGGGAGTGAGAAAGGTGCGGAGAAGGGTCCAGTACTCTGTTTAATGAGAGTACCTGTAAAATGTCTTCCTTCAAAAGATGAACCTGAAAAAGGGGATGGTATCTTCACCCTCTCCTGTTTTCAGTACCTGAAATAAAGCTGTAGAAAAGGGAACTTTCCCCCAAAAATTAAGCAGCTGATAACAGGAATTAATTGGATCTAGAAACACAGCAGAACCACTTGGTGGGCACTGCCTTTTTATACACTTAGTAACGGGAAGGGCAGAAACTTTCCCAAGACTCTCCAGCTCATCCACAGTAACACCGGACTCTTTGGGGGGAATTAAACCTCATATTGTGGCTTTCCCCTTCAAATCAAAAAGCCCCCAAATATTCCATTGGAAAAACTTTAATCTTCCAAATATGATTACAAGCAAGGAAGGACACAAGCTCTTTAATATTCAAGGTAGAAACACTCTTGAGTCTCTGGTGCTTGCTACTGCTACACCTTTCGGTTTGGAACCAAACAAGCACCCATTTAGAACCTCCTATCAGAAGAAATGGTATTTTTTCTATTTGTGCAGAGAAACAGGCTAAAAAGCCCTGTCATATCAGTCTCTTAAGGAACAAAGCACCTATTTTCATCGTGAGCACAGGTGCCTTTCAAGGGACATCAGGTTTCCAGTGCAGAAGACACATGGGCATGTAATCCCACAATAAATTCTTTGTTTTTTGAGGACTGAATTTAATCTGTAAGGTACAACTGGAACAAACCAAAATTTCCCCTAAACTAGAGGTAGGAAGAAGAGTTAACTTCCTCTTTCTCTTCCCTCGTTTTTCTCTTAGCCCCCCATCCTCCCATTTGCAGAGAAATAAGTCCTCCTTAACTTTAACTGAAGAAGCCCAAGAGCTCTGTCTCCTTCTGAGCTTTCAGACCAAACTCAGTCTTGGTATTTTGTATGGACATCTGTGGTTCTTCTTGAATTTTTCTGCCCTCTAGCTGTGCAATCTCAAATACACTCTCTCAGGAACATACCACAATTTTAACATGCTATTGATGAGCAGAATCATGCTTATAGATCTTATAAGATAACAAGCACTTAAGCACATGCCGAGATCTATGCTTTTTCAGGAAAGTTTTCCAGAGACATGCTCAAGTCCTGCGGACTTAGGGGGATTTCAGCATGTACTTCAGTGCTTTCCATAATCAGGACTACACATAACTTTCTACCCTAAAGACCCTAGGGTGGTTACAAAAGCCCCTCTCATTCTATGTGCCTAAAGGTTCGCGCAGCAGGAGCAGACAAACCAGAAGCAGCAAGCTCAACTCCCATTTCTGCCACAGATTTATTTCACAAGTTTTTCTTGGGCCTCAGTTTATCTCCCAGTCAAACGCAGAGGAGTTTGCACTTCCTCTGTCATGGATTGTTTTTAAATTGATTAGGCCTAAAAAGACAGTAAGAAACCCTATACATAAAGCAGACATATTGAATGATAATTCCCCAATCGGAACAATTGCTGAATGCCTTCTCCGGACAACAGCCCTCCAGAACTACAGCGTTTAACATCTTTAACATCCTGCTTTCACTCAGCAAGAAGGCACCCATCTGGAACAACTGTGCCTCTTCCCATTCTGTCAGTGTCCCCAGAGGTCTCCCATGCAGCAGGGAGACAGGAGTGTGCGCAGAACGGTATTTCGACCTAGCTATGGAAACCCTGCCTGCCCAGGCTCCCGAAAGAGTCACTGGAGAAAGGAGGGGAGGCTATCCTCCAGAGGGCAGATCAGAGCGATTCAGAGAGATTCCCCTGACTCATCTTCTGGAGAAGCTCCCTCCTCTCTACCCCCTGCACAGAGACCCGGAGGGTGCCACGATGCCTCAGCCCTGTGTCTGGGTGAGATGCACAACGCCGGGGATTCAGTGTTACTCTTCTTACTGACAAGATGTAACTTTATTCAATTCAAGCTATTGGTCTCAAGCTGAAGAAATAGGAGACTGCTCAAAAGTGCATTACAGGAAATAATTTTGTAAACCCATGTCTTTAAAAGTATCTAGACATTTCAGCTGCCCAAATCAGGATACTCTAACCAATCCCAACTGTTTTGCTGCTGAGTATTTTTCAATGATCCCCTTCATGGCAGCCTCAAAATTCATTAGTCACTTTTCGAAAAAACACCACAAATCAGAACATGCCCCAAGAACAAGGTAATCAAACTCCTCCAGAAAAATACATGGGTGATTAACCAACAGCCTGCTCCTAAACGGGATGACTTCACTGCACAGAGAGCTCATTGCAATTGCTCTTAAGCAGCGAGGCAGAGGGCGGGGATGTTGAGGGGCAGGAGATGCAGAAAAAGACAGAACTCAAAGTCTGCTTTTGTATTAGTGGAGTACTATAACACCAATCTTCTCTCTTCCTCTCCAGGTACGGTAGCTAATTGGAGATTATAACGACAGATACTCACGATGGTAGAACATAACGATTAAATGCAATGTGAGCAAAGGTCATAGCAATACATAAACAAACATTTTGTTTGTGTTTTTAATCAATTTGAAAAACAGACTCCATAACACAAACACTGAGCTTAAAGCCAACCCATCCTTACTCTCTTTTATGGAGGTAGCTGAAGCATTTCAGCCTCTGCTTTTTTTTAGCCAGACTCCCAGAAACACTGCCTCCTCACACCACCTTCATGGGCACGCCTCTACTCTATGCACAGAAGTGGCCTGGCATGCCATTTAAGGACCATTTGCAAGGCGCACAGCTGAGTGGCCAGAGCAGCACGAGCGAGGGGGTCACAGGCCCTGGCATCGGCAGAGATGCTGACTCACTCCGCAACCTGGGCCAACTCCCCTCAGCTGGCCAAACTATTCATCAGCTGAAAACAGAACTGCACCAAGAAACAGATGCTCCGGCTGAGTTTCACTCCCCTGGGCGGACTGTCAAGGGCTTACCAGCAGGGCTGCCACAGTGAGTGGGGCAGATTGAGCGCCACGTTCCCTGGGCCCATCCTGCCCACCTTGCCAAACAGCTTGAAACCTAGAGGACTCCACTATCAAACATCCTCCCATCCTGCCCCTCTCCTAAATTACTTGACAGGAAAGAAAAAAAAAAGACAACAAAAAGAGGAAGCAACATGGCTGCGACCAAGTTAGTTTTGTCACTGGCACATGCAGTGGTCCATCCAAAGTGTTTTCAAAACTATCCTCTTCCCCTTATTTTCCTTTTTTTCCTCCTTTCATTACCTACTTCCACCAGTGTAAACTCACCTCCATCCTCTCATTTTCCTTACCATGGCATGATTAACTCCCTCTCACACACTAGCCATTGTACTTGTGTTTGCATCCCAGTGTGGCAAAAGGCAGCTTTTAACTTCACATGTACCTCCGGGCTGCCTCTCAAGGTGATGGGCTCCACTTCGCAAGGGGCAGCAAGCACTGGACCAGCAACAGGGGTCAGCAGGTCCAGAGGCAGGTAAACTGGGCAAAAACCACCGAACTCACAGGTTTCAGGATGGAGGGGGGAGGAAGGGTGTGCACGAGGCAGAGAGGAGATGCAGCACCACCTAAATCCAATGCAGATGTTGTCCAATCTTAACAGACAGACCAGCTGTGACATCAGACAGACCAGGAAGGACAGGTTATCGCAGTAGCCCCTATTAGTCCTGCTGTGCTGTTGTACCCAACCATAGGAAATACAGGGTCTACATGTATCAAAACGACTGTAGAGGCACAACCGGTTTACTTCTGAGTAGGGACAGTCAGCTGGAACTGATGCTAACAGAGTGCTTTGAGAACAGGTCATTTATTTGGATGTCTACATAAAGTTTCCTGTGTTTTCTAAATATGGTTCTGTCTTTCTGTACACAAAAAATAAACCTCATGCAAAAAGGAAAAAAATCCAGAGAATCTTAGATCCAAGACATGGACATCACGAGTATCAGTGGTCAGACAGCAATCTGCAGACCTACCAGTCTCGCAAGCAGTGACAACAGAAGTCTTTAGCAGTTGTTATAAATAACCAAAATAGCAAAAGCAATGAGCGGGAGGCATACTAAGCCTTTACTTATAAGGAGGGCTTGAAATAAGGCTTACAAAGAATCTGCCCAGCTCACAGGCTTGCCTGCCAAGCACAGGAATCGTTTAAGGCAGGCCAATGTTTAGGAATTCCAGCTGAAGCATGCTCCGAGGAGATGGTGTTCATTTTTCTCTTCTTAAAGTACTTGCAGCACAGCGCACAGATGAGAGAGCAAACAAGTTCTTCTTTAAGTGCTACCAGGTGAATCCAGAAATGAAGCAAGATGGGGTTAAAGAAGCTGCAGAGACATCAGAGAATTCCATAGGCCTGCGAAACAACACCTTAAGACCCCTGCTAAGTAATCCTAGAGATAATGATAAAACTAATCTTACCTTTAAAGTTGCCAATGAACAAGCCAGGCAGAATCTGTGAGAAAGAAATATAGTATCAAATATAGATATCTTGTGGTAAGACAATTTGACAAAGTTCAATTTGCATACAGGATGGAACATACTACTTTAGCAGACTATTGTCAAATGCAATCTAAAAAGCACTGACAACATTTTATGCCTCTTTGCAATCTTCTCAAACTACATCGCTCTAGGTACACCACGCTTTGAGTGTTCCTTGACAGCCGGGGGTTGTTAATCATGTGGACTCTCACATAATGGAGGCTCTCCAAGGATAGCAAAAGTGGTTTACAAATGCGAAGTGGGCCTCGCAACACGCCCCTGCTCCCCCGCAGCAGGGTAAGAGTTACCCTCATTTAACTAATGATGAAACTTCATACAGAAAAGGTGATTTGCCTAAAGTTGCTAAGGAAGCTGGACAAAGCACTGCAAAATGACATCCTTCAAGTCTTCTGAAGTGCAAAGCCATGCAAGTAGGGGCTGCAGCACTGTGGGGCTCTTCCGATAGAGGAAATCACTGCAAACAACAAGTTGTGCGTTCACATAGAAAGAGAATTGATGAAAGTCCTCGAGTTGCATGTTTCTCTCCCAGATCTACCCACTCACCCCAACACTCCCAGAAGCCTGCACAGGTCTCAGTTACAGGACTTTCTTTAACCGGGGAGTTTCAAGGTCAGCCTGAGGACCAGCCTGTGCAGTCTGAGGACACGTGCACGCACACACACAGAGCGGGTGACACTGCAGTGCTACCCCTCCCACCCTCTCATAACCCTCCCAACTTGGGAACAGCAGTAAGGACATGAAAAACCCCCAGGCACACCAGACACATTTTCTGGCTAAGAATTTTGTTCTCTGCCACCTGAAATCTCTGACCCACGCCCACATCCTTTGAAGAGGCCAGAACTGTGGTGGTGAAACTGTACGATCCATTTTTCTTCAGTGCACGCAGAGCATACCACCAATACAGATATGTCAGCACTGACTTCCTAAAGCCTTAGCAACACCCAAGTGTCACCACAACAGCAGCAACAGTCTCTCAGGCACAGCTATTTAAAGGGAAAACTCCACCCATTTTGCTCGGTCCAGCAGCCGCGAAGTTCCGAAAGTCATGAAGGACTTTTCATCGGGGATTATCGCCCCAGCCTCCGTTTCACTACAGCCTTCCTGCTGAAAGGCGACCCAGCTTACCACGCAAAGGTTAGCAGACTGGCAGAAGGGCCTGCAAAACAGCTTCTGATCTGCCTTAACTCCAGGACTTTCACCTGATAAAAACGTCGTGTTCAGTGTTATTTATCTAGCCTTGCAGAAAACAGAAAGGCTGCAGCACTTCTCACACTCCCTGCAGCTTTGGTTTGTGCAAACATTCCTCCCTCTCAGCTTTGCTGGGTGATCTCTCTCTCCCTGCCGTGTCATACCAGCTCTAACCACGGGGCTCAATTCTGCTACCAATACTGAAAGACCGCTTCTCTGGGATCCTTGCTGTATCCTGAACTGCTTACAAATGAAGGGCTGCTTGACAACACCAGCTAGACAAGAAAATGGTTCTTTAGTCTGGTACAAACAGGCACCTGTAAGTTTTGCAGATAAACTCAGACAGCTTTCTCTCCTTTCCTTCCCTCTTCATTTGTACAAATTCAACATTCCTACAAAGGCAGCAAAAATCAGCAGGGCAGTTTCCAATGCCAGGGTATCAAGTAGGGAAGAGAACCCTTACAACATTCTGCTGTCCCTTTCCACATGCGCAAGACTCACGGTTTCATGGACTGATTCATTATTTTAAGCACACTTGATGACTCCGCTAGAAGTGCAGCTCAAAGGCCACCATCCCAGGCTAAGAATCAGAAGCCGGTAGCTGCTCCAGAGAGCAGAGTACCCAAGGACCATTGCTAAGGGCCAAATTCTGCAAATAAAAAACACGCTCTAAAGCAAAAGAGAGTCAAGTTATGAACGAATTTCACCAACCAGATCACCCCAGCCAGCTCTCTCAAGCTTAAAAAATTAAAAAAAATTTAAAAAGTCTTTCTAATATTTTTAAATAGCTGTCTGGTATTTCCTATCTGCAGCACAAATCTCAAATCACACCACCACTACTGTAGATGGTAGCATTTTAGACTCCAGGACATTATTTCTGCATCAAATATGTACTCTCAAGAGAGGATAAAAGCTTAAATTCCAGTCACAGTCATTAAGGTTAGATGTTATAAATTAAAGATACCAAGAAACACTAGGGGATTGCAAAAATGAGGCTTCTTAGATTGCTGTTGGCAAAGAAGGAAAAATCCAGAAGTTTGCATTTGTGCATCATGAAGCAATGTTGTATGCTAGATAGGAAATTAGGACACTGTGCAACCAAGGACAGATGTTACCCCTGTTGTCCTAGTCATTCTAGAAGCAAGAAACATTACTATGGGTGAAAGCTACCTGGAAAGAAGTGAATTTTCATGCCGTGCTGACTAATACTTCGGCACTAGACTACGGCTGGGAACTTTCAGCTGTGTCATCTCACACTGCCTTCAGCAACTGCAACTCCGGGCTGTGCAAAATGAAGGCTGATGGCTGCTAGGGGCGTGTGAGAGAGAAGGGGTGGGAGTCAGAAGAGAAGAAAAATAAGGTGGTTGTTTTTGTGAACTTTTCAACTACTGCTTTATGAATAAAAACAGTAGCCTCTCTATATCATCCGAAACATTGAGAAAATGACCACGGACTAAATAACAGATGTAGAAGAATGCACAACCAAGCAACAAGGACACAACAAATGCCTGTCTCCGTTCGTACCTCGCATGCGAACAGCTCACGTTCTCCACCTTGCACAAAGACAGAGCCCTGCAATGGACGATAGTTGCTCCAGTTGCTAAAGCTTCTCATCAGTCCTCTCTGAAAATCCACCTCCCTGGAAAATGGCTTAAAGGGCTACTTTGCCGCTGTTTCCTATATAGACACACACTTATAATAAAGTATCTAACTCCTTCCCAACGCTGCTTCTAGATGCACTAGTACTGATGGGCACTCCGCAGAAGTTCATGGGGCTTTCTGCAGAGACGGCCAGGCGCTGTAGAAGGAGCAGATGAGCCCACCTTGTCCAGCAGTACAGGAGAGTGGCACGGGTCAGGCAGAGGGATTTGCCGCTGACATGAACTGGCACAGCTTCACTGGCTTCCATAGAACTGGTTGCATCAGCTGTAACTATCCACACTGATTTACATTTCTTATGAATCAACTCCTACAACAACAGGGCTTATCTGCCCTTTTCGTAGAGATAACACTCAACTCGCCCCTTCAGAAGAGTCTGCATGAATAATGGGCAGTTAACTGTAACAGGATGAACAAGAACTAAAACCCAGGAAAAACTCCTCACTAAGCATATCCTGTTCACAGATAATCAAATCTAAGTACTACAATCTCTTGTCACCATCTCAGCCGCTAGACTTCAGCTCCTGGAAAACATCTTTGTAATTTTCAACCACAGACTTCAACTTGAACTTTGAATACGACTTGAAGTTAGACATTAAGCGTGAAGACAAATCAGGCCACCCAGACAATTTCCTAAGTGAGACCCCATTACTCATCCTGTACTTAAAAATGTAAAAAAAAAAAAAAAGTAAAGCACTGAAAATTAATAGTAGCTATGTCAATGCACACTCACTAGCCAATTCTCCTTCTCTGAGCAGAATAAGAAGGGTATTTATGAACCAATGCTTTCAGTTTAATTTGGGAAAAGTCAGGAGGCTTGGGCGGGCTTAAGTAAAAAAACTGAGCACAGCTAATTTTACAGAGAAAGCTAGCAACAAAAGACAAACCCCGCCTAAAAAGAATGCCAGCCCTCCAGCCCTTGATCAGCACTCACGGCCACAAAGTCAGGTGCAATTGCTATTTGCTACAAAATACATCAATATCATAGGACAGAAAAATAGGAGGGGACCATGTCACTGAGAAAGGCTCAGCATCCAAGAGCAGCCACAGCAGCTGTAGCAATCTCTGGAGCTTTTCCTTACCATACCCGTTACAGGTCACCACTAATCCTCTTCCCCTGGCATCAGTACAAAGAGATTCCCTAAATGAAATAATCCACCATTGGATAAGCTGCTTATTTTCTCCTACCGTCTGCATATAGTTCTACCACCAAAACCACATTTCAGTTGGAAACCAGGGCAATTTGTATTGATAGCGTCAGGCAAATACCCTCCAATATCGGCGTTGATAACTCCACACCTCCCCTTGCCCCTCCAGCGTTCACTGACTCACAAGATCAAAAGGAACAGATGATCCAGGGGCACATTCTACAGGTGGCAAGTACCAGACCTACGCGCAGGACCCCTACAAAAATAAACCCTGATGGCCAGGACCCAACATGGTTATGGGCTCCTTAAAGGAGCCAGCTCCTCCCAAACTGCTGAACATTTCATCCTCTCGGATACGGCCCTAAGAAGGGAGGAGAAAAATCAAAGTAGTGCTATGCTTGTCCCAAAAGCTCCAGTTGGTACATGTCAGGAGGGCAACACTTAACAGAATGAAAATGACCAAACTGCCCAGAGTCACAGATTGCCAATTCCTGCCCACATGGTACCATAGTAAGATGTAATGCAAAGAGTGCTAAGCTTCAAAGGGTTGAGAATTGTCCTTCCCCCACCCCAGATTGCAACTTTAGCATCCCATATCCTGTCCCTCTAAATGCTTTGATAATTTCAAACATTCCCAGAAAAATACTACAAACATACCAGAAAGTCTAAAAGAAATCTCTCCAGCTGTGTTTCTTCCTAACTGGCCACTCCTAGAAGGCACCTCCAAGGAGCGGCTTCATACCACAACATTATCCCCAGACTTTGAAACCAAAAATGGAGAGAAGGACCAAGGGAGGTTCTACCTCCTACCCGCTAACTGAGTTGAACTAACCAGCCAGACCTTTCCCCTGCCTAAAGTTTCTATTTCAACGTCTCTATCAACAGGATGAAAAGGCTTCACCTCCCAGGTGGCACACTAAGCACTCTGGACGTTCACCAATCTGACTTCCAGGGGCAAGAATGTCAGATTTGGACAACTTGTGAGCAGTTATTTCTAGCTCTTCTCCTCCGCTTTTTCGGAGGCCACACTCACAGCAAAGCTACTCCTAAAGTACTCAAAGCAGGATGTTAGACAGAAGAGATGACTCAACTTCTGTTCCTCATAGTAAGCTATATATAAAAGGCTAGTTACGACCACACTTTCAAACCTGGGTTTAAAACAGAGGTGGAGATACTGAGAAAAATCACAGTTATCCCTTGATAACCACCACAACATGCCAGGGGAATCGGCGCTTACAGTAAGCCCCCACTGCCAAAAAGCCAACACCCTTTGCAAAACAGATCCATCTTCCTTCCTCGCTGCGATCTCCACTGGGGCCAAGCGCTTTCCTGTCCCACCAGCACCCGGGCCAGCCCTCCAGCGACAGCCCGCATCCACCAGCTGCTCTGCGCCCTCGGAGCTCGCACTGGCCGGCGCGGGCAGACCCCCGAGGGGGCACGGGCCAACGCCCGCAATCCTGTTTGAGGGAGGGGGGAGCAAGGGATGGAGAAGTTAAATGATTTGATCCCGCACTCGCTGGCTTCGCTGGGCTGACAGCACAACGCTCCAGGTCCTGCCGCAAGTCAGGGGGTGCTGGC
>NW_008795259.1:3291548-3337440 GCF_000699145.1 Aptenodytes forsteri | reverse complement strand
GCCGGTGCGCCCGGGGAGGGCGGGGCAGGGCAGCGGCACGCGGTGCGGGCAGGGGCTGCCTGCCTGCCTCTGCGGTACCGAAACCGCTTTTGTTTCGACCTCAAACGGGCCATGGCAGGCGCAGTGGCCTGTCTGGCAGGAGGCACCAGGCCTTGGGCGCCGGAGCTGCCGCCGCAGCCTCCCGCTTGCCGGCTTGTCCCTCTCCGGCGTGCGGGTGCTCAGACGTTGGGCCGAGGAGAGGCGCTTGGCCGCAGGCGTGAGGCCCGGGCTGCGCGGAGAGCAGGGCCTCGCAAAGCGGCCTGTGTCCTGTCACAGCACGCTGCCTTGGTCTCCTGCTCTCTGATCCCAATCATGCCGCAGGCACGGTGGGCTGGCAAGTACACGAAGGACATTCATGTCCTTAACTGAGATGAAGAGAGAGGAGAAAGCAAATAGTTTGAAGCAAACATCACAGAATCAGACTGGCTGAGGTGGGAGGGGACCTCTGGAGACCATCTGGTCTAACCCCCCTCCTCTGGCAGGGAAAGATGCTCATTGCAGAGTCTCAGCAGGTGTGGTTTCAAAGCCATGCTCAGTCCTTCCAAACCCATGCTTTTGCTCCCTAGTGCACAGTTAAACGTGACGTGATACAGCCATATCCCGCTAGCCACAGGGATGTGTTTTGGGAAGTGTGGTGATTGGGGATTAGGTGGTTAGTGAAGGAAATTTACTCCAAAGAGTTAATATAATCGGGAGTGCAGGCAAGGACTTAAGGGATACACACAGTTTAAATACGTGGGGATAGGACAGTACTACGTAAGATCTCTCCCACTAACCAGCCCAGTAATACCCCCCATAAAAGTGAAATCCTTAGTGGCTCAAATGCAAAACAAAGACAAGAGGGATGCTGCTCTGTAGCCACCTTCAAGTTCCCTATGCATTTATACATGCATCAGTGTGAAATGTGTATAATATTTTATAGAAATACTTAAAATATCCTACTGTGGACAATTGCATCTTTATTCTCAGCAGCTGTCATTACATAAACAAATACTATACTGAAAAAAGACCCACAAAAATCAACAAAACATAACTACACGGGTATTCATGTGTCACCTGTGACTCAACGCTCTGTCATGTCAAGATGTCATTTGTTGGGCACACTTCAGTAGGACCGGGCAGGTCAGGGGCATCTGCAGCCCAAGGTAGGCAGTGGAAACGTGAAAGATGGAGAACAGGGTAAAGCTGACAGGCAGCAAAGGCAGGTATCAAATAATTGATGGATAAACTCTGAAATGATATAGATGAGTGATGGGGGACTGTTGCGTAGAGGCAGTGGTTGCCAGTGCAAGCACACTCTAAGGGGATGATTTCACAACCTCCAGTTGCAATCGAATGCCAGCTGTTGCCAAAGAGGCGGTCGCACGTCCTCCATGCTACCCTCAACGGTACAGCTGTGACCCTTTCCTTAAGCAACTCTGACACTTGTCTGACCCAACACCGAACTCGTTCAGAGGACTAACCCCATAGAAAGCCGGGGGTGACAGCCCGCTCCCTGTGGGGTCAGACGAGCACACACGGAGACAGGGAGGAGGACCACCCGCCTCTGCAGTGGCTTGTCACTGGATTGCCACGTCTTCAAAAACCGGTGCTGTTCCCGCAGAAGCCAATGACACGCTTGAAAGCCAACAGAAGTTAAGCCATCAGTTTAACTGCCTAAGAAGCTGGAAAACTCTTGCCTTGAAACAGCCATGTCATCACCACAGATGCTTAAATTCCAGGGGAAGAGAACACGCCTGAAAGCAGCGCTGCTGGAGGAGTGCAGCCCAGGGCAGCTGAGGCAGGATGGGCTCCCGAGTGGTCTGCAGCTGGCAAGCAGTTTAGCACCAGCTTCCGTGACAGTGGTACGTCGAGTGACCGCCAAGGAGGCAGGGTGCTAGCAAGAGGTTTGCTGAGTGATCTTACCCTGGGGTTGTAAGAGGAAAGCAAGCAGCATGGACTGGTGAGGCTAGGCCACTTCGGCTCGATCTGAATTGGGCGGCCCTGGGAGCATTGCTGAGCTACACCTCAACCCATGTTAGGAGAGGCTCAGTGTGAGCCAGCCCCCACTGCTTTCTGCATACATGGGTCTCCCCCATGGAACCGTGCCAGCAGGGCAGTAGGAAGCCAACACATGCTTCAACCTGGATCGTTTGGGATCAGGACCTTGGCTTCACCACATGACACCCCCCATCAGCCTCTTGGACTTAGCAGTATGCCTGGCCCTGCCTCAGCTCGCAGCAGAACAGGGGAACACCAGGGAGATGCTGCTTTTGCTTTTGAACCATTCCCGAACCTCCTCCTCCCTGAGGCTCCACAGAGTTTGGGGTGTGTATCACGTCATCGGTGGCCACAAAAACATCAGAGCGGTCTCCCTGTAAGGCCAGGAAGGATAGCTACCCGACTTAATGTGCTGCACTTCTCCCCTTCCGCTGAAAAGCACAGCAGTGAGCTTTATCACAGGTATTGGCTTTAATATTTCATTGGCAAAGTTCTCCAGAATGTGATTTACTTTATTCTCACACCGTGCAAAATATGACTGAGGTCCAAAAGGTATGAATCACAGCTTGCGATAATAACTACTAAACACATTCTGCCCCCAAAATGAAAGAATTCCTTGTCAGCAACTCTGGCAAGTAGTTTCTTTTTGTGAGACAAAAGGATAAACAATAAATAATATCCCTGATAACTGCAGGGATCTGTGTGTGCTAAGAGGTCCACAGTAACTGGAAGGCCTTACGGCCAATAAGCTGGAAGTCTGGGCTGGTCAATTCAGTTCCCCATAACTCTCTTTCTTCATTTGTAAAATGCAAATAACTATTTCTGATCTTTGCAAAGAGCCCTGAATAGTACCGTGCATGGGCAATTCACATGAAATTGTTGTTATATTAGACAATACAGATGGAATACAAGTATATAGATAACTTAGTCATCTGCCATTTTTTGAATGGGAAGTGTCACGCATTCCCATTCTTCTGAATGGGAAGTGTGATTCTCTGTTTTATTTTCAAGTTTCGTGACTCCCTTCAGGATGCCTACTTCAGCCTGCAGTGCTTTCCCTTATTACAATTCTATTGCATGCATGCAGCTTTTTACAGTGAAAGAGCAAAAATTAGAGTGGGAGAGTGTAACATACCAAGATTAAACAGCAGTGGGAGGAAATCCACTTCTCTTAAACATTTACCATGACGTATAGTATCTCCTTTTTCTCCCCACAGGTCTAGAGGGGGAATCCTGATACTGTTGCCAGACCTGTCTCTCTTGCCAGTTATTCCCAAAAATGATTGTTTTAGTTCTTCAGCTGTTGTGTAATAAACAACTACATAATGCATTTATGGGGGCAGGTCTTCAGCAAGCCTAAATCATCACAGAGTGTTTATTCATTGTCATTTCTCAAGATCCTTGATTCAAGATTCCTTGTGCTAGTATCTGCACAAAAGCAAGCTATCCTGAGATGACTGGACTGAATAAATGAACTCAGAAAATAAGAGCAAAAAACTCTTGCTGAATCTCATAGCTTTCAGTATCCCTGAAAAGAGAGATCACTTTAGCATGGCCTGTAATCCTACAAATCTGGGGATTTTTCTACTTCTTTGTGATATGAGGATGATAAATTGAGTAATCCCCACTTCTTGACTTTGCACGCAAATGTATCTGGCAATGCCAAGTCTTCAGCAGCAACGACCGTCTTCTATGTAATTGCCTGAAAACTAACAAACAACCAAACTGATACCGAAACTGAACCTTCTTAAAAAAATTAGACAAAACTTCTGCTTTGACAGTACGTTGAGCTTACTATGTTAAAATAAGTAAGTAAATACTCTCTACTTCTTATCTTCAGATCTCACTTTCTGTAAACCCTGAGCTCACATTCAGCCATCGGCAGAAGGCATGTCGGCTATCCATGATCTGTCAGGAACTGATAAGACCTAGGCTGGGTTCCCCTGAAGCAGCGTCACAACTTGGTTCTCAGAGGTGGCAAGAAGGGAGATAAAAAGGATGACTGGTCAGAAATAGCCAGTGCAATGGTTTTCCTCTGAAACAGAGTGATTTGACAGAAAGGAACTGTTTCACCAGAAAAAAATAATGAAACCTTAAAATTCATAAATAGCACTGGGCTTGTTTTCGAACTGTGCTGAGAGGGAGGTCAATGGAAGGGAAAGAGCTTGGAGGACTCATTGCCCTCTCTTTTAATACTTCTACTTGGTAATAAACATTGCCAAAGCATCTCAAAGCCTGTTTTCTGGATAGAAGAGATAGCACCCTGATTTACTGCCATGTATCCACAGAGCAGAATTCATTCATCATTTGATAAATTCACTGTCTTAAGGCCAAATTTGGCTTTTATTATGTCACTGTGAATCTGCAGTAACTTCATCAAAATCAAAGATGTTGCAGCAAGCTTTAAGTCCTGAAACTGAAGGGAGTTACCAGTGTAGTTTACTTTAGCAAAAATCAGCTTGAGAGAAGCTGCTCTCAACAGGCAGAGTAGCTGGAAGACCATCATCTCCTTCTGCCTCATACTCCTCTCGCTTCCCCTTCCATTAACGGATAATATCAACAGAATGTGGAGTATGCCAGGATGAAAGGGCCGAGCCAGCAGATGAGGACAATGTGGCACAAAGGAGGGTTTTGCGGAAGGCAGGTCTCAAAAAAAAGGAACCGACAATTCAGACAGGAGGAACAACGCTAGAGAATGGCTGAGAAAAGCGTATAGGATAATTTAGATGTAGGTTAGCTGCCATGGCAACCATGTACCAAATTACTGCACTTCTGCGTCTCTAAACCTGCCAGCAGCTACTTTTGTTTGTATGTACTTCAGGCTTTAAAAAAAAATGAATCCACCTTAAAACTCATGATGGATTGCAAATGAAGTGCAGATACTGGGATTGCTGTGGGGTGCTTGGTTTAAACATTTAGAAAATAGAGATAGAAAAAACAATAGGCCTTGAAAATTCTGATTTCACTAAGTGATTAAAAAATACATAATTTCTTTAACATTTATAGCAGTCAGTTCTAACCCTTAATTTATACTGCTTTGACTTGCACATATTTACCAGGTCAACCTGACAATTTTACCTCCAATGCGTATATAAGAAAGAAATTAGTCCTAGCAGCAGCTCTGTTTATTTTTCACTATGAGAAACTGCCATGTTATAAAAAGAGTAAGACATTTTCTTTTAATCCAGGATTCTTTGGAAATATGGTAAAATGTTAGATCCCTAAAGAATAGGAACAAGGCTATCAAAAAGCATGCTGCGAGGCACATGTATATTATTAGTTACTAAGAATAGTCCATTGCTGAGTGTGAGTGAAAATATCCAAATGCATTTGCTTGATAAGCTAGGTATGTATTCGTTTCTCTGGGCACACGTCAAAGTGTCCTCAAATGGAAAAATAACGTTATAATAACCTAACCTCTGCTTCCAGTTCATATACATGTAATCCTAGGGAACACAGCCTTCACAAGACCCCTCTGCAGGAAGACAATAGACCATAATATCCATTGGACTTCTCTTATACAGTCCATGAAAACTCTTCAGAGAAGAAAGCCATCAGTTTTGAAGTTCCCATTGAAACTTGGTGAACATCACTGAGATGTCCAGCCATCAGTTGAGAGCCATTAGGGTGTGACCCGCCAAAGTCAGCAGGAATCTTTGAATCGGCCACAGAAGCAGCTGTGGTCAGTGCCAGGAGGTAGCTCCTCATCCCTCCGCCATCACATGATACTCAAGTGTAGACTGTGGTATTCAGTAATCATGGCCTGCCTCCAGCCAAAACACTGGGCACAGATCTTTATTTTGATGACGTTTTCCCAATAGCTTCTGCTTAATGGGATATGTCTTAAGATTTCCTGTGTGTGAAAAATTGGAAACAGTTAAAGCTGCAGTTCTCTATTCCATATTTTGTTTTCTCAGCCAAAGTCTAAGATAGTAGCCCTTAAATACCGCTTATGAAAAACACAACCCAAATACTTACATTTCCAATATATTCACTACATTCTCCAAGAACATTCAGTTACTCTTGAGGCCCTTGCACTGTTGCTTGTACTGGTGGCTTGCTCTTGATACAACAATATTACCATCCAGAGTTAGTTATTCGATTTTCCTTGCAGAGTTTTCACTTGGTTTCGTTATTTTGGCCTGTTGCAGTTATCTATCTGACTGTGGCAACAGAGTCCCTCCAAAGTTGCCTCCAAGCTACCTGGTTACCTAGAAAGTCTGGCAGTGTGTCTCCAGTGCACCTGGGATTCTGCATGTCCAGGACACTTCAGTGGGCTGTCTGTGAGCCGTCTGTGGGGCAGCTGAGAACAGGAGATGAGTGGGAAGCAGAGCACAGAGCATGCTTACAGCCAAGAAACATGCCTCTTTGGGTGTATAGGTGTAAACCACTAAGATGTTCTCAGGTTAAACAGCAGACTCAGTGCCCCTTGCCTGCCTGCCTTCTGCAAGTTATAATAAAAAATGTGTTTTCTCTCTAAGTATATGGCCAGCTGAGACACCCTGGATCAGTATGGTTGCAACTACTCTCAGCAACTGTTTAATACCTTTGGGGATGTGAATCATGTCAAGCTCAGGAAGCAGTAACAATGCCAGGACTTCAAATTCTAGTGTTTGCCTCTGTATCTGTCTCCCCATACTTCTGCAAATCCCCATTCTTCTAACGTCACCTCCTGCTGAGCACTGTGTCTGCTGAGCAAAGTATCAACTGCTGACAAACTATTCCACTGTTGTGGCCCAGTTAAGTACAGATTAACATTTGATGTTGGTATGTAAACCTGTATTCCACTGCACACGGTGTAAATTCTGGGTCATTAAACTAAAGACATTTTCAGACACTATAATATCCCATATGCCTTGTCCAGCACAACAGGCACAGTCATCAGTAAAATTATGTCACAGAAGATAAGAATTACTAGTCTGGGATGCGTCCCGTTTGCTTTCAGGTTGACAGCTCATTGATCTTTTCAACCAGTGTCTTTTCCCAAGGGAAGAGCTACTGGAACTGCTGATACTGTCTTCCTGGTATACACTCTGTTCACTAAGCTGATGTCTGTCTCTTTCTGCACCTACTGGACACCTTGCAGTTGCAGGATGTATTGCTCGCATCTGTCTCTGAGCTCTTCAAGTGTTTCTGTGATGTTTTATTGTGGTATTTTGGAGTCTCAGTCATCCCCTGTGCTAAAGCACCAGCAACACCCAGCAAGCTTCTAACCTCTCAAGGGTTAATTCAGGGTCTCCTTGTGGTCTCTTCTGAGGCTTTTTTGTTTGTCCTGATCCTTTGGTCCTTTGTCTGGGACTTGATTACATGCACGACTTGAGACATTGGTTCTCAGGTTGTATACTTCTCTATAGTTTCACTTTCCTTTGTGACTCCAGGTTAGATCTACTCTCTCGAACTGTTCATTTTATGTAAGGCTATAAGAGCAGCTGTTCTAGGTCATAGCAAAGATCCATATAGCTCCACATCTTCTCTCAACAGTGGCAAGCAGTGGACACCTGTAAGAAACAGGGTGAGTACAGAGGATTCCTTCCCCTTTTATATCTTCCCGTTTCTGGCAACCAGCAGGTCAGGTTTGTGAGCCAAGGGCACACCCAGTCCCTGGTCTGAATGTTAAGCTGGTGGTTTTACGTTAACATTTACAGTGACTCCAAGATTTCTTTCTTGAGTGACAACTGCTCATTCAGAACTGTTTGCATTTATTAGGGCTGTATTCTTCCCATTCTTCCCATATGCACTGTTTTCGATTTATCAGCATTGTATTTTCTCTGCCATTTTACTACCCAGCCAGTTGATAATGTGAGATCCCCGTGCTACTTTCTCAGGCAGCTTTTGGTTTTGACTATTGGAAACAACTTTGTATCATCAGCCACCTTAGCTATCCACCATCTCTTCCAGCCCATTTGTGAATGTGTTGGACAATGCAGGACTTGGCACAGTCTCCTTCCCCTGCCTTCCTCTTGCAACTTCCTTTAATTGTGAAAAATGATCAGTAGCTCCCACCTTTGCTTTTCATCCTCTAACCACAAAAGGACCTTCCTTCAAACTAAGGCTTTTTAATGAGCCTTTTGGGGTTTGGGGAATCCTGTGAAAAGATTTCTGAAAAATACCATTATACAAATGCTGGGGGAAACTGGAATGGGGAGAAGGGTGGGGAGCAAGGAGATGTATTTGTCTCTGAGACCAGAAAGTTTTTAGTCTTCCTTCTGTCTAAGCTTCCCCTTAACCTGAGAAAATTGTGTAGTCTGCCAGAGCACTACTTGTGAAAAAGCAGTATATTTCCACTGAAATCCATCTGGCAATGCTGATGACACAGCCTGAATGTTCTGCTTATCAGTAGACTACTAAGTTTTGTTTCATTAACTCATGTCTTTGAACCTGGTTCTGTAAGCAAAAATACTTTTGTCTCTTCATGGTGAACAATTGTACTTTGTTCAGAAAGAGTCAAACCCACCTGGAGGGAATGCAATAGTCAAACTCTAGTTAGACTTGGGTAGGGTTAATGCAAATTTACACTGAAGTCCACGAAGGCACAGTCAGGGTTTGTTTTTTTACTAACAGGAACAGCTTATGCTGCCAGTGAAGTCAACAAAGCTTTGTCATTGATTTCAGTAGGAACAGGAACACGATTTGTCATACAAGATTCACTTGACCTAAGCTTTTTGTAAATAAAGAAATAAGACATTTCAGGAAATGTCACAGTGTCTTTTTTCATTTGATTATTATTTCACCTGCTTTGATGGTTACTTTATTTGTCGTCTGGCAGAAAATGAAACTCATTTTATACTCTTTTAATATCTGAACAGAGCTATAATGCATGTAGATGGGCTTGTATTTAGGAGTGGTGCCAACAGTGAGTAATTTTAATATATTATATAGTTGATAATATCTGACCAAATATTCTAGAATAAGTCACTATAGAAATGAAGGTAGGTTTCCTGTGTGGCTTACAACATCATACTAAAATACAAAAGAAACCTGGCTGGGTTTCAGTTATGAAATAATAGATACTGAGCCATTTTCAGATTTGCTCCATATTGCCAAAGTGTTTAAGCAGGTGTGTTTCACAAAGTTTGTGAAACAAAAGCTCAGCTGAAAGCAAATCAACATTAGGAAGCAAAACCAGTGCTGAGTGATAGTGCTTAAAAACTGAGAAACAAGAGTGGTTTTAAACAGCAACTGAAAAGATGCTTTGATGTTTTTTAAAGCACTCCCTTATACTCTAAAAACATGTTACAGTGTTCTGCAGTTACGTACAAGGCATTGCATCTTGTATTAGTGTTACTTCTGTAGTTTGGATTATACCCATAAAACATCGACTTTTTTCTTGTAATATGAGCATGTCAGCAGTTTTTGAAGATTAGGAAAACATGTTCATGAACCTAACTGCTAAAAACCATTCTTTTTTTTCCAGAGCATTATCTTACGTATACAAATGGGGGAAAATGGCAATGAACCTAAAAGCCTCAGTATCTTCACATGTCCAGCGATTATCCTGCCAGTTTGTAGGAACAGGCAAACCCCTTTGCCTCGAATGCAAGGGTAGGCCAAATATTGTTTGCTGAATTCAAGTGATATCTGTAATCAATATCTTAACTCGACCTCAGCTGAGAAAGTACCCTTCCCTTGCACTGCGAGCTGAATGCCTTCCATCATCGCACAAAATGACAAGCGGTCTCCCTCTGAAACATGACAAGGCTCAGCAGTAGCACAGGCAGAAGTATTTGAGTCAAAGACTGCTATCAGAGGCAAAGGTGGACAACATGACCTGAGGGGAAATTAAGAAAGTCTTAAGAATTTTGACTGATTTTACGTAAGTCCCTAAAAGCCTTGAATTCACTTGAATTCACTGAAGGCAAATCACTTCATACCTTAAAGTGTACAGAAGCCTTTTGACAGCAGGGCTTCTATTGTGTAGCTCTCTGACATGACTTAGGAAGATAAGACATGAACAATGGAGAGTTATTAACATGAATAACTTTCCATGCAAATTGGAAAGAGATTTGCAATCTCAAATCTCAGAGATTTGAGATCTCTGAGATCTTTCTTCTCACCACAGAACAATAGGATGGCTGTGGCTTCATGGCACCAGGTTGTCTGCAGGGCTGAACATAAAATATCACAGTAGGAAAGAAATAACAAAGACAAAAGCTACTAGAACAAAACTGCTTTCAAAAATGAGCTGGGGCAGCTGGACCACAAGATGCCTTTTCCTGGAAGTGGTTCCAGAGATTCAGTGCCCAGAAAACATGCCTGAAAAGCCAGAGCTAAAAAACAACTGCAGATTTGCTAGACCTGAAGAACTTCATGAACCTAACGCATGAATCTAAACACCTTCACCAGATTCACCTTCATTCCACATCTTGGGGTCAGCAGGATTGTGACAGATGTATTTGCAATAGGCTAGCATCTATACTAATCAAATATGTTGGCCTCTTCGATACAGGAAACAGAGAAGCAACATAAAGAGATGAGCAAATTAACATTTCCACATATCGCTTTGTGTATTCTCTTTTCTGAAAGAAGAGTCTTCAGTAGAAAGGATGTAGGAAGGAGGAGGGCTAGTGGTGGTTGTAGGTATTGGGATACACGTCCTCTGGGGTAGGTAGTTGCTGCTGTGACTTTCCCAAGACATATTTCTGCTATGTGTGTTGTTACGACTTACAGCTGAGCAGCAGAGCTGGTGCTAGTCCAGGTGGCAATAGCTTGTACTGGTTGAAATACCAGTCCCAAGAAGCTCAAGGGAAAAGAAGTTCACACAGCAAACAAAGAGACAGCAGCTGTTCCACTGGCTCTTTTGTCCTCTCCTTGCTGAAGCCTCTTCCGCTTACACATAACTGACACCCATAGGAATGATCATACAGAAGAAAGGTATTTCCATTTGATGTTTTGGTGGACAATCTTTGTAGCAGCAGGATGCTCTCTGAAACACGCAGACCTCTTTGGTTTATTCACACCGACACTGGGGATTATTTTGGAACACAAGTGACAGGAAATAATGTTTTCTGCAGTTCGTCAGGAAACAGAACAAGGCAAAGCACCGACTCTCGAGGAACAGGCGCCATGACATCCTGTCCATGGTGCACAGTCAGTGACTCTCTGTCCCTAAAAGAAATCTGAAACAGGCCTTTTGTAAAAGGGGTTGATTTTGCTGAGTCAAATCAAACTACTCTATGTCTCTGTCTTCAGAAACTCCCAACGTAGTTTATGTTCTATTGGAAACCAAAAGGTGACAGTCGGCCAGCTCCGGTCCATCAAGTGCAACATTCACTGACATGAATAGAGCTGTATGCCTTGCCCCTAAGTCTGAAACTTTTCTGACAAATTGCTGATACAGAAGAGGTCACTCAACCATTTCTAGTACTGAGGAGGGGAGGGGAGGTGGGAGAAGGAAGGAAGGAAGGAAGGGAGGGAGGGAGGGAGGGGAGGGAGGGGAGAGGGATTCCCTCAGAGTAAGATTGCTGTATGCTGATGCTTGGAAAGTCTACATTGCTGCTGCCTCTATGAGCCTTTCTGTGGTTACACAGAGGATTTCGGTCTCTGTGCTATTAGTCTGGCACCTTCAATGCATACCTGATTCTCTACTGAAAACTTTGATGCTAAATCTTAAAATCAAGAAGCTGGTTTCCTCTGCCTGTGTGGCAACGCCAGAACGAGGAAGAAAACGTCAATGTTTTCTGTTGCAGTGATGAATCGTTACTCAATCCAACAGCCAAAGCACAGGTTTTCTGCGTATGTGGAAACAAGATTACCCTGTTTCTGCAATACATATTTAGCCAACTTCCCTTTTATCCTTCCCCTTAATCTTTGTCCCTCACTCATCTCACCATTCCTCCTAGTCCCCTTCTTGCTCCCAAATCACAGCTCCAAGCCTTACTACCTTTCATTCTCTAGAGACCAAACTGCAGAATGAAACATGAAGGGTAGATGGGTCAAACACTAATTACCACTGACTGCTTGCTTCCCTTTTTATGAAAGTCTGCCTTTTACCTTCATTTCTGCCCTCCAAGAATCTGGGCTTCAGCCACTGAGAATGAAAGCAACCATGCAGAGTAGTTTGATTTTAGACCTTTTTTCCAGAGGAGTGGCTGAATTTTTATGGCTAAACTGGTTTCCAGTATAAAAGTAAAGTTGGGCTTTCGAGTAAACCAAAATATCTACTTTCTAAACCAGGTTATGGAAAGAAATGGGATGAAGAGAGATGAGAATGAGTATTGTTAAAACTTTAATGCTTTTACCACCAAATTAATCATTTTCCATGAAAATAATATATTATTTAAAATTAATCAAAATTTTCTATGGGGAAAACACATCTCAAGTCAGTAAGCCTTCCTTCCAAACTACCTGTTGATCTGGAAGCTTTGGAGCTTGAGAATAATTCACAGGTACATATATTACCTACACGAGCAGGGAACATGCTGCTGTGTAAGATACGGACTCAGAAGACTCCATCATGGAAAAGAGGTGGCTGACAAAGGATGTGTTTAGAGATCTATTAAAGTAGGTGCCACAGGGAAAGTGAATAGGTAATGGCTGTCCCTAGTCTCTCCTCCAATACAAGAGCTAAGGGGCATCAGATAAAACTTGCACAGAGCAGGCTGGAACAAAGGAAGTGGTCCTTTATACATTGAGCTAAACTGTGGAAATCCTTGCTGCAAAAGAGTGTGTGTACAAAGGTGCTGTATGGGCTCAGTAAGCGACTGGAAAAATCCATAAAGGATCACTGAATAGGAAAGCCTTTGGCAGTGGAAGTCCATGAGCTACACATTACTGAAGGCCAGAAGAAGATTCTGGAAAAATTTCATTATATCCTTACCTTACCTTTTAATTCCCCCCTAGGCATCTGCTCTCAGCCACCATTGGAAAAGGGCTAAAAGGACATTCCATCTGACCAGTCTGACCAGGCACAACTGTTCCTTCGTTCTTCAACTTTGACTCAAAATAAGGATCTTTTATATACAGCAACATCTACTGCTCATTGAGCTCACCAAAGGTATTGTTCAGCTTTATGAATTCAGCCAGACTTAACATCTCAAAGGCAGTTCTACTCTGTAAAGTGCTTCCAGTAATGGGGTTTCAGGTTTGTCATCTTCAGTACTTCCCATCATAAATGTTCTTATTTTCATGTATAACATGATAGCATAAATCCAGCCTGATCTCTAGAGCTCATGATGGCTTCTTTCCTTCTTGAAATTTTTCTCCAGAAGATCATATTATGTCCCTTAGTATTTTCTATGCAAACTCGCTGCTTTCAGAGTGACTGGAATATAATGTGAAACAAAGGAAGTGCTCCTGTATACATTGAGTCAAGCTGTGGCAGTCCTCGCTGCAAAAGACTGAACTTTTTCACACAGAACTGAATCAGATATCGCCTCCTTTAGTTGGTCATGACTGCAAGCTGGGCAGAGATAAAATCAGGGGAAAACCCCTTCTCTGGTCACCAATGCAAGTGATGATGTCAGCTGTTCCTACAGAAGGTGAAATTCTTCCATGGTGACTTCAGAACAGAGTCACATTTAAACTGGCCTTTGGCTCTTGGCTTTAGACACAGATCTCTTTTTAATGAGCCTTCAGTGACCCTATCGTGATGTTAGTTTGGTGGCTGACCAGAGAGAAGGTTGCTATTTCAGCAAAAATGCAGGAGAAATGGTGACAGTTATATGGGCAGCAGCAAAGTCAGAAGCACTACACTTCTTGGAAATGAAAGACAGGCCTTGAAGTTACTTATAGATTAAGAAACAGAAGAAAACTATCCAGTTCCTGAGACCAGGTACCCACCTTAGCTGCATCCTAACATCAGCTTGACTGGAGTTTGACCTCAAAACAGAGCTACTCCTATTTCACTGACACTTTGGCAGTGAAGCCTAGATGCACAATAATCTAGAACTTACACAAGGTGCAAGTCTCTCCCTAGGACCTGAAATGTACTACTTCTACTATGAATTTTACTTACCAGCTGAATAAACGTCCAGGTTGCTGTTTAGCTGGAAGTCAGCTACATGCTTTGCATGCTTGTTGTGTGCTTGTGACATTCAAGCTGTTGTTTCATTATGTTGTGGCCCCCTGAGACACCCTTTGATAATAAAGTAGTTCTGCCTTGCCTCGGGCAGGGTGTCACTCTGTGTGTGTGGCATAGAGGTGAGAAAACTGAGTTGGTCCGGCACCTACACAAGTACACGGCATTACTAGATTGTGAGATGTAACTCCCAGTCTCAAATATTATTACTTATGCATTTTTTCCATCACAGTTAATATTCTGAGTAGTTTCAATTGTCATCTATGGGTAGAATTTTCAAAACCGCAAAGTGTCAGCCTAACTCTGCTTCCACCAAAATCAACAGCATTTTATTGACTTTGGTTTTGGGTGATGGTTGCGCACTATGAGGCATTTCATCTTGTATTTTGAAAGCCAAAAAGAACCTCCAAACAGAATACCCGCTGTTGAAGGCATTCTGGCTAAATTAAATCCTTCTTTTTAATTCTGGCTCCCATTCCCCAGAATATTTTAAACATTAGGAAATGACCATGTACATTTCAGACAGATGGGGACATAAACCTGGGTTAGAAATATGGGCAGGTCAGCCATTGAAAGAGATAAATTCTGCAAAATCACATAAGAATTAACTGTCTATCTACCAATGTAAGTAAAACTTAAGTTCTCTTATCCCTAGAGCTCATAGGAGTTTTTTAGAAACGTCTCGATTCTTTCTGTGCCATACTTCAAGGGCTTATACGAAATTGCTTGTGACCTGCCAGTCCTGAAACCTCATTCACTGACAACTTCTGGCACTTTATCCTAATGCTGAAATCATCCTTTTAAAATTAAATGATTGTACCATTCTCCAACATTCAACACAGTCCTCTAGAGTTTCACGCCTGGTCACAGGGCGGGTGGTTAAGCACTCGAACAGGTGCCCAGAGAGACTGACTGTAACCAAAACCCAACTGGGCAAGGCCTGAGCAACCTGATCTGACTGACATGCTCCCCGTTTTGAGCAGGAGCTTGGACTAAGTGACCTCCAGAGATCCCTTCCATCCACAGTTAGTCTCGGACTCAACGATTCTGCTTCTTTTTCCCTTATATCACTTACTGCTAAGGGATCTCACATAAAAACGCAGCTCTTGTAGCTCTCCCCTGCTAGCCTTAGCCTTTCACAATTTTTTTCCCTGGACCTTTCCTCTGCCATCCTAATGAATACCCTATTTTGGTATTTTCTCATGGTGTCTAGCCATCAGCTTTAAAGACAACACAGACAGAACTTTAAGCCTTTCTCCCAAAAACCTTCTCCACAATCTCAGTCATCGAGACAACACAAACATCTTCAGCTCAGCCTCGCTGTTATGAGCCATCTTTTACTTATGCAGCTCTGTAAACCTACATATTCAAGCTGTATCTAAACATTGCAGTTTCTTTGTACATCAGATCTCTTACACTCATCCCTTCCTTTCAGTCACCAGGGATCTAAAATAGGGATCCAGAGATCTGAGTTTTATATTTGGTATTATATCTACTTCTATACATCATTTTGTGGGTTTTTTTCTGTAGTCTTTGATGACTCACTTAAGATATTCTACAGTATCACAGAATTTTTGCTTTCCATTATTTTTTCTTCTGTTAAAAGAGTTCATCTCCTCAGTTGATTAAAAAAGATAATTTCTTTAAGCTAAAAATGAAGATTAATTCCATGATCTTAGCTCTCCTTCCAGTTCTCATGTCCCATCTTTATTACTGGATGACAGGAAGGGTGGTAGCAAAGATACTGGATCTGAGATTCATAAAACTTGGGGTTATTTCCTGCATTTCAGTAGGTGTACAGTGCAGAGCTTCATATGAATTAGTTCAAGGACAACAGTAGTTCAGCTGGAATACATGAAGACTTTGAAATGTCTAATTTACATTGTGAAAGTAGAATTCTTTATGTAGCTATCTTTGGTATCTATTTACCTATTGAAGTCTAAAGGGTAAACATATCCAACATCTTTGCAGCCAGGAATGTATTTATTATATGTTTCCAAAGCATAACTGGACATCCACTCTTTTCAATGCATGTAGGGATCTAAGCAGAAATTAAGGAAAACACCAACAGGTTTTACTGCTTCATTTTTTAAAGGGCAGCCTTTTAAGAAATGCGTCTTTCCTTATGCTGCAGCCTTTCAGAAGAGATTCCTACTTTCTAAGAGAACCAATGAGATTAACTTCTGTCATTTCATCTTGGTCCTGTAAGTAAGGCTAGGAAATGCAGCTGAAACTAAAACCTTCCATACGGTTTCTGTTTTCTGTGCATATTTTTGATTATCAGGTGACATATGTGGGTGGGGGAACTTCAAGATTAGCCTTAATCAAATCTCAGCTTTTGCTGGAAGTTCCCAAAGCCTTTCTCACCCTTTGCTCCTTACTGAAACAGTTTGCTAGTTTTGGGTGCATTCCAATTAGAACTTAAAATATTTGGGTTTGGTTTGTTGTCTTGCAGTGTTCCAAGTACTTCCAAGTTTCGTTTCATCATTCAGATATATCCCTTTAGTCTTCCATCCTGAAGTTAGCTCTAAGATATTACCTCTGTATCTGAGATACAGACCACATTCCAACAAATCTTCTGGTGATTTCCAAAAGACTTTTAGGCTGAATAAGGAAGAAAAAATTGATCTTCTACCACAGGCAATGGAGACAAAATTTACAGGACTGAAGCAGACTGAACCCATACTGACGGCAGCTTCTTGATACCATTTTAGAAAGAAAGGATGAAAGATAACTTCACTATGTTTCTGTGTAGAAAGATCACTCATTCCAGTAATGATCAGCAGAAGAACTTTCTAATATAAGAGGGTGGGTTCATAAAGCGAGAGTTAGAGAGTGAACAAATAATCCAGAACAAAGTAAACTCTTTTAACCATCTTTCTCAGATGAAAAAATTAATCTTCATAAAAGGAAAAGGAAAATGTAAACTTAGAGCTAGAATTGATGATCAGAAAGAAGATATTTGTGAAAGAGGTTGATTTCACGCAAAAAAGCCCAGCGGGGCAAAAATGTTAAGACGAGTCCTTACAGCTATCCAGTGTCTAACAGAATGGGTCTCGTTCTGGTTGAGAACTTTAAGGATGTTACAGAGTATGTGCTAAATCATACCAGAAGCCATCAATTTCTTTCAAGTGATAACTGATTAAATATGCTGTGATTTTCCACCTCACTTTAGCTTGCTTTCAGTTGCTCATGCCTTTTCTTTAGCTTTCTCCTCCTTCTCACCTCACAAGTAGAAGTTTTTATCTGCTCTCCTCATTTAACATCTTCTCTTGCCATCATGATCCTTCCCTATTCCAGCTCCTGGTCTATTTTGCACCTCCTTGCACCACTCGTCTCTCTTTTTCTTAACCTTTTTTCCTGTCTCTCTGTTTCTCCTCCCCACACAAATAACCTTGATTATATTCTATCCTTAAGTCTGCTACTTCTACAGCTTTTTCTCTCTCATGTCTGTTGGAATAAGATTCACTAGGGAGCAGGTAAATATAATTTTTATTAATAAGCAAAAATGCCTAAAATTATGGCCAAAATTCACATATGAGAAATTGATACAAATATAAGCCACAAATTTGTCTCTTCAAAATCAGTGCAATGTTAACATAGCTCTTCCTGTTGATTTTAAAATGTATTTTTCTGAACTCTATCAATTATTTCTAGTTGTTAATTTCCAATATCTGTGTTATTTTTCTTCCTTTTCACCATGTACCTTTATTAGTTTGGGTTTGTTTTGACTAGTTTGCATTGCATTGGTGAGGTTTTTGGTTTGCGCTGGGTTTTTTTTTACCAAACCAGCTACTCAATTTTTATTCTTTACATGCATTTTCATTTTTTTTGACTAATTCATCCTATCCTACCAGTCTTCTCCCTTAACTAGCTACAGCTGTTTCCTGCAGGCTTTATGCTTGGAACATGGAATAACTCTTTCTTTTAGAATTATTTAACAATGTGGTCTCACTTAGCAAGTAAACCTAACTAATGACTTCGGATACTCCAGGTATGTTGAACATGGCACCTATAAGTGCACTGTCTAGAGTTGTTTTTTTAATTACATCTCAGGCCTCCCCCAGTTCAGTTCCTGGCAATTGAATTTAACTAAACTATTTTCAGCATAGTCTCTAGTGACTTCTTCTTAACCGAAGCTTACAATTCCAGCGTTGCAGGCTTCCCGTTCTTAGTCTGCCAGTTGTTGTTGACACAACTACAATGTCATTTCTGAAAATTTGACGCTCATTGGCTTCAGGGTCTCCATTCTCTCCTACTTCTCCCCCGCCCTCTATAAGAGCTCAGTGCTCCAAGGGGGGCAGGGTGTTCTGTCAAACCCGGGTTTGGTTCCCTTCTCTTCTTCTGCCCCTTATCTCTGAATAACCACTCCCCGGTGCGCTTAACAACTTCATGCTCATCGCTTACAAATCCACATTTCCACTCTAGGCATGAATCATTTTAGCCAAGCTAACAACTCAGCCTGTCTTTCTGACAGCTCACTGTGGATGTGTAATCATCAGTGTAAGCTTAATATGGTTAATCATTCTCCCCCACTAATTTCTTTTCCTAGCTTTGGCAACACAGTCTTGCACCATGCAAATGTTTCAGCAAAGACAAACTTTCTACCTTGATATTTTGATTTAATCTCCTTTCTTGAGACATCTCTTATTCTTGCTTTTTTATCATATTAAGTATAACCCTACCAGTCTTCTGTTTGAAGGACCTGACACAGTCTAGCCCTAATCTACTTACTGCGTTGTTTGCTATTGAAATGCTGAGTGTGAGAGGGTCCTTCCAAATAACGTGTGATACAGCCACCTATCAAATGTTAAGATCTACACCTTTGTATTTTCTTCTATCCTACTTGTGTGTGCCTTCACATTTCCCTTTAAAATGTTCCTTTGTTGTGAGTCCTAAAAAATTATGCTATAGTGAGATCAATTCAAGTTCCCTTTTCCTTATCAGACTGTGTTTCCCTGTTATCTTTTGGGGTTACTGTTCGATTATAAGCTCTAAGAGGAGAGAACCACCTTGATAGCAATGGGTTTTGCAGTACCTGAGTAAAAATTCTGAGTTTAATAGAAATATATGCAAATTAATAAACAAATGAATAAATAATATGTTGTCCTTGTATTAATGCTATGGTACTCTACAGTATTCCTAAACACTATAACACTTCCGTAATTTATACATTTTCCAAATAAAATTTGCTTCTAAAGAATCCTGGCTGGGACTTGTAAATGTTTGCATAACTCAGATGATTGTGTACCAAATTATACAGTTTAATCATACTTATTTACTAGAGTAGCTGCATCAGTAGCTCCCTTACTCTGCCACAGTCAAGTAAAATGAGTATACTGTAAAGAATCTACTACAATGGCAAAGTGTTGCACAAAGCCTCCTGCAAATGAGTCTTACTCTAATTTCCAGGCACACCACCATATAACATGTATTTTCAGTCTGGACACCCTGGGAAATCAATAAGCAATAAATAAATACAATACAAATGAAGAGCTCTGATGAGCTCCCTAACACTTATATCTCAGCAGATTTTTAAAAATACTTTTTTATAAATCAGCATCCAGTGCATTGCAGAGATCTGTCTACATGTGCCACTACTGGAATATGATATGAGTGCCAGGGAAGGTGATTATGCTGTTGCATGACCCAAAAAAAGGCTTTCTACATATAGAGATTTATTTAACCAGTGCAGATTCTTGATCTATATGTAAGATTTTACAACAGTATAATTGGAAAGAATAGCTACAGAGGAACATCCTAAAACTGCTAGAAAATAAAAACGTGAATTGGCAACTGAAGATCATCTATAAATATATCATGTAACCACTTACTATACAGAGACACATGTAAAAAATTTAGGAAAAGGTGGCAATGATAGAAAGAGCTTAAGAAATAGAAATTCTACAGATTAGACAAACTTTTTAAAAGGCAGAAGTAATTTGACTTTTAGATTTTTTTCTGAATTTAAATGAATGAGTTTGCTCTCATTAAATGCTGTGTGGCATGCTATAATTAATGTAACACTGCACTCTACTGAGTGACATACCCGATTTGTTTAAGGAGATGCCAAGGTAAGGAAAATAAAAGAAACCTGTGCTTTTCACCTTTCAGGGAAGTTCTTATGGGATCCAAAATTGATTGACATTTTAATCAATATCTGAATATTTCTTATTACATCTTCTGCTATCACCTATATTATAGTTTCATAAGATGGGAAAAAAACAGCACCGTACTCTTTCTAGTACTTCATCTATAGTAAGATCAAACCACTAACACTTCCATTATCATTCAGCTAGAAAATTATATTCTGGTCTAAAGATCCTAAAAACTTCCATTGGCTTGGATAGGTTCAAAAAGACTTCTTTTTCTGAGTTGTTCTCACAGAACAAACTACTTAAATGGAGGCAAATGTATGTATAAATTCTTATCCTCAACACAGCGTAGGATGATGTCCACAGTTAACTTGACTTAGTGATATGTTAGATCAATGGCATAATGCCAGTAATCAAAATTGGACCTGGAAAAAAATATTGAAAGAATGTGTTCAACTGCTAGATATATTGACAAGCAGCTGAGCTACACAGCCTGCTTCCTATTGTACTGTAGCTGCCCACGTATTCACACACATACAGGTATCTTCCCAGCATAACGTCTTACCAGCTGGTGACCCAATGCGGTAGATAAAAGTTCTACATCCCAACTAGTGAACCTAAGCTTTATTTTTTAATTCTGCAAACATCAGAGGCCTCCTCTGTTCTTCCTTCATCTGGTGAAATCCTGATGTGTTTACTCAGCTTTTCCCCAGTGCTTTATCAGGCAAAAATTCCCACCACTTTCCACAACTTGCTTTCACCAACTTTCCAAACTCACTGTTTCCAGGGAGTGGGACCAAGCGGGGCCAGCTTGTTTCATCATGGAACAACTAGTAGGCTTAGCTCTCAAGTCTACAGGTCTTCCAAGTCCAGTTCCACCTACTGGTGTGCACTGAAGATTGTCTACACAGATGCCTTTGTTTCTCTGAAGCAATTTCTAGGTCCTTTACACCCCTCTCTCCTCTTGTCCAGTTGCCTGGGACTCACCCAGCTGTGGCTGAATGTGGATTTCCCCCTAAATGGGGAAGTTCCCCAGAGCAGACAGGACTTACAGAGAAGTGAATGCAAGTCTCCAGTTGTACTGAGCATTGAAAAGATTCCCCAAGGGACTAATGGAGGGACAATGAATTTCTTTCCTTGAACTACCTCCTCTCTGAATCTTGTGCTCACACTTCAGAAAAAAAACCCCAAAAGCAAACACTGGAAAATATGTACAAGAATCATGATAGTCTAGCAGAGGATGCCTAGACAGAAGCAGAAGCAGGGATAAAGAGTATTGTGAATGCAGATAGGACATTTCTTCAAATACTGGTTTTGACAAAATAGCCTGGGCTTCTGGGAGCTGGACCTCAATAAAGACTGAGGAAAACCTGAGGACCACGTTCTGCTCTATCACACTTGAGAAGCAGAGAGAAGAGCTGAAACTCTCAGGAAAGCTGGAAGAGAGAAAGTTGGCCCAGGGAACAATTTCCAGATCCAGCCCAGGATGTCTCTGGAGGAGGTAACTCAGAACAAGAGGACAGGACAGGCCAATCCAGCTGACCTTGGAAGGAGTCTGGCTGTGTCTGCATATATAGCTTTGTTGTTAATGATGCTCCTTTTGTGAAAACGCTGCCCTGCTGCTTAGCCTGATTACAACACATGAATCCAGTCCTACTTCCAGAAGAGGCAATAGGAGTTTGACCTCAATGGGATCATGAAAATTGAGATCCATACTGTACCAGACATTGTTCTACTACATTTAGTTTAACCCCACCGAAACATGGATGAGGGCAAGAAATAATCTCTTTGGTATTATTTTTCCTCTAGTATCTACTGCTTTGACACTTCCCCTTTTGTTCCACTCTATACTGTGTTCTGTCTCCACAATTCACAAACTTTCTATTCTCCATATTCTTCTTCTTTCATTTTGGTTTAATGATTCACCCGCATCTTCTTTAGGGTCAAGAACAGGTTCACATGATATGATGTGTGAAACGTGGGGGCATTTACAGGAACTTGGAAGTACTTCTGTAAACATTCCTATCAAGAAAGGAGCTTTGTAAATCAGAATTTGGGGTTTTTTCAGATAAAGTAGTTTCACAGTGTCTTCAGTGGTTTCCCTTTGTAGAAAGAAAGAAACTAAAAATAATCATTATTATATCATAATGGTATGATCCAAATAGTATCAGAACAATCTTTAATTAGCTCAATGCTTTTTGCATCTGATAGTGACATCTTTTGTTTACACTGAAGTAGTGCAACCAATATTCTTTTCTTTGGATCATTGCTTTGAAGGGTAAATTTTGTAGCTGCAATTCAGTGGACACATGCTACATAGTACGAATTCTTTCGCCCACAATTCCAGTTCTGCCTTTTCTCTTGTGTTAGTGATGAAATGAAGATTCAGACAAACACTGAAATTTATATCTGGACTTGTAACTGAATCAGATCCTGGAGCTTCTCACTTGACATCCCACTTCCTTCCTTGTCTCTACACTGCATCTTGAGATAAAAATCTTCTACTAGATCCTTATGCCACAGATACTAATTCATGCTAACTTATTACTTTCTCCCCCTATTTTAAGAAGGCATGAGTGAGAAAGAGCCATAGGGAAAAAAATCTATATTAATCGTTTCCTGAAGGGTGTCTGTCAATATATCTTGTCATAATCTAAATCAGGGACTGACTTTTATGTGAAGAATATGAAAATGGAAGAAATTAGAAATTAAGACCGTGAATCTCAGCTCTAATATTCTCTTTTTTGTATGCACAGATAGCTTAATAGCAGCTTCATTACCAAAGAAAAAATGAACTTAAATCAATCATGTAACCAAAAATCCTAGAAGGAAAAAATGCTGTTCAGACTAAAATAGAGTTATTTTGCTATTTTGCACTAAGAAACATTTTTTTTTAAAAAGACAATAAAGCAGTAAAATGAATTTCAGTTAGATACTGGACATGACTTTACTCACACCAGTGTTGCCTGGAGAAACTTGGGTCCAGATTTAATCTTTCACAGACTATTATGCTCTCCTTCTCTTCAGTTTGATAAAATAAGCAGCGAACAAACAATATAACAAAATATTTAGGTCCATGGCAAAGGAACATGACTCTTATTTGTACTAGGTAGTGCATCAAGATCAATGCACTGTATTCATGACAAGTCTTTTCAACTGTAATTGGTTTGTAGTCCCTGTCCTAGAGTCTTGCTCCGTTGTTGATTTGAATGCATCCAAAATCTCAGTGAAAAATACCCCAGATCCAGGTTGAAGTGCTGCCAAATGGCCATACTTTGTTTTACCTCAGTGAATGACCCAAGTCAAGCTCTTCAAGAGAGTCAGCCATCAGATTGCACCTTTTGGTTAGCCTGACCCGCAGCCTGAGGCTATTGTCACCACACTGATCTTCAGTACCTAACTTACTTCAGACTGCTAGGCAGCAAGTCTGGGTACTAAAGGCCACAGCAAGAGTAAACGCTGCATGATTTTAATCAAATATGCTTACATTATAACTTTAAATAACTTCTGCCCAGTGTAGCACACTTATGGGTGAAACCAGCAGCTGCTCCTAGTCTAATGCCGCTACACCAAAACCCCTTGACAGATTTGACTCTTCCTCTCCACCGTCCCCCGCTCTGCTTCCCCCTCTACAACTCACCCTGTTCTAAGGGCAAATTCCCAGAGACCTCCGTTCCCCTGTTTGTCATTTTCTCCAGAAGGCATCTGACAGCTGTTAGCAACAAACAAGGATTTATTTTCAGACTTCAGACAGGTGAACCTTTCTTTCACCAGCCCCAACGTATTGCTTACTCTTGGGAAACAAGTAGCTGTGTGGCAATTGAAAAGAGTCAGCCAGTATTTTTGCCACTTGAACAAAAGTGCAAAAACGGACACAAGCACCTCCATGTGAAAGGCTGACGCCTTGCAAATGCAGCCAACAGAAGAAACAGCCACCTTCTCTGCTTCCCTGAGTGGCCACACTGGACCTGTCAACTGGACTGTGCAAAGCGTTTGTACCCACACCCAAAGCATGGAAAATCTCTACAGTGCTGTGCTAGGTTAAGAAAAGGGACCCCCCTGCAATTACATCTGCAGCTCTTCTCTGCTCTGAAAACTTTTCTGAGTGGGAGTAGTGAGATGAAGCAGAAAGCTGGCTTAGCTCCTGAAAGTGCCAGATGGGCACTGGAGAGAAAGCTTGCCATAAGCTGCAAGCCACAGAGGACAACTTTCCAGGAAGGGAAAGTCCCAGAAACTATCAGCAGGAAAAAAGCCCGTGGGAAAAATGAGTCACAGCCTTTTCTAACCAAAATTAACCTCACTTCAGGTATCATTGAACATTCATTCTCTCGTTCCCCTGAAATATTGAAGGGAATGACCAAGTACCAGACACAGATGAAAGTAACTGTTTTCCAAAACCTGTGTGGTATCTGCATGATGGGCTTTTCCTTCATGCCAAACATCTTCTAAAGGAATTCTATTAGCACTCTAGGGTGCACACAAACCACTTGCTATCGATATAAAACATCAGTCTATCTACTTGCTGTAGCAGGGCTGCAGTGATTTTCAAATCATTTCAGACAGGGAAACACACCAGATAATGACAGCTATTTAAAGGAACACCACACAATTTCTACACACTAACCAGCACAAGCAGATTCCTCATAGCGCACAGAGGCAAAAGAAAACCTTCCACAGCAGGGCCACTTCTATTTTCTTTGCTGCCAAGTCAGTATCATACTTGCCTTTTGACTGATCCCTGAGAAACTTATCTTTGCAACACTGCATTTTGCTATTTTCCCATTACCTCCTGCTTGAAGCCTGGAGGGAAGCACAAAATGGTATAAAGATGATCCCAAATTTGTGGCACTTGCAAGATATCCAAAGCTATTCAGTTTCTCTTTTCCACAGACGCCCTCTGAACAGCGCTGGGCAACTTGAATCATCTCTGTGCTCAGTCTAATGCAAGAACAATTTATTTTTCACAAGAGTATAGTAGGGTAATTATATCAAACACTATGCTAGTGGAGTCATTCAGATACCATGAAACAAACAAAACTTTGTTCATAACCTTTTACATGCTCTTCAAGAAGAGAGGCTCGGTGGGGAGCAGAGGGATTCTCCTGGGTTGGAGGCCAAGCAGTAACATTTAGGAGTTTTCTGTAATTACTAACCTCATCTTGACCTGTGAGTTTCAGAGAAGGCATGCGGTGCCTTTATCATCCTCGTTACCTATTGCCTCTCACTTGCAGAGGATGTGGGTGCTGTGGGCTACCAGAAAATGTTGGTAGAATATGCTCCTCTTGCTTGAGAGCACATTTCACAGTGAAACTAACCGTTCATAAATAATTCCATACCACAGCCTTGGACCTTGTTCATATCTGGATGGGAGATATCAAGCAAGCCAAAATGCAAGCGCAACGTTGGGACCTGCACAGGAGCACTCTTGTCTCCGAGTCAACCTTCCCTCAGGTACAATGAGCTGAAAGCACTGTGCTACTGCCCTGTGAAGGAGAGAAACACATCAGGGATCTTCTGTCAGTTTTGGCAAATGTAGGCTGTAAAGGTCAGTGCAGTGGTCAAATTCAAGCCATCAGTTATGGATTCCCAGTAGTACAGATTCTAACTGGATCAAATGCTAATTGAAATCAACCTGAACTAAAACTGAAATTGCGTTTTAATTTCATTCATAACTTTCTTCTCTAGCTGGTTGGATACCATTGTTGAGCACAGTAAATATAATTTGTCATCCTCTTGTATATTTGCCAAACCTTTAGATCCCTGGTAATGAATGGAACTACATAAATGTGAGATGATTACTTTCAAATTTGCCAGGCAACTCCTAAATTTACACAACTAATTGACCTTCCTGCATATTTGCAATATTGTGAAAACTGGTGGAAACTGGGTTATTGAGTGTCCCAAGTGGTCTCCATGAAATTAACTTTTCTAATAGTGGGAGAGAAGAAAAGGAATTGTTTAGAAAGGGAACTGTATAAGCCCTACAAATAAAAACTGAAGAGCTACGGTTCTAGATGGAGGAAAAACCCTCTCTGTAAAAAGCATGTGGGATTGCACCAAGCAGCCAGGGAAGATCCAAGGTCACAGAACCAGTAGAGATGCATTGATTTCAGTTCAAGGTTTTTTTATGTTTTATATCCAGTCAATGTATCAAGCTTTTGGACCTTTCACAAAGGAAATACGTATTATATAAATCGAGGGGAAAATGGCTACCTCATCTTCCTTCAGTTAGTTACATGCAAATATTTCGCAACAAATTCTACTTCGGAAAAAAAAAACGAGGATTCTGTGTTTTAGTACAGGCCTTATATTCTGTCCTTTGCTTTTATTACTTATGTGAATACATGCTTTTCATACAAGTACACGCATATGTACATATATTTAGTGACTAAAAGAAAAAGAAGATCACAGAAAATGAAGGCAAATTTATGTGACTGGAGATGTACTGGTTTTACTCTTACATACTAGCTCACTGGAGACTTGGATCTGAATAAGCTATGCCTGGCACACCACTGAAGTAACATGGCAAGTAAAGGTGCCTTCTGTAACATCTGTAACGTATCCTGTCCCCTAATTACACGGGGGGAATGGGGGATAATGACAGCATATAATGATTTTCCTGGAGCCGATATGCCAGAGGGGAAATTTTTTCACATGCCTCTAAACAAAAAGTGTCTTCAAGGGTCTAGCTTTGCTTCACCATCAAGTGGGGACTTCCCTTGATGGGGAAATCCCTAGCTTCTCTGTCATAGCAACTTTCCAGCCGGGTCTGAAAGGGACTAGAGTAGCCCCTGCTAATCAGACCCTTGACATTAAATTGAACGAATTACATAAAGTTCAATGAAAAGATTTTTTAGCATACTGCATCTATGTAAAAAAAAAACCACAAATGGCAGCCCATCAGTACACCACTATTCAAGTTCTGATAACGTCTTTGAAGTCAAGACTCAATTTCTTATGGTGATCACGGAAGTGATTGGCAGAAGTCCAATTTGTATAAATTGTAAAGTATCAGTGATACATTATAACCTCATGCAAAACATCCTTAGCAGACTTTGTCCTAGTAACAGTCACAAATAAGTTGAACTGAAGAAAGACCGAGAAGAGAGGAAATCATACTGGTTTAATTTTTTAAAAGGACAGTTAGCAAGTTCGCTGGAAGATAGGGCTGGTCTTTAATAAACGGACATGGTGGCTTTTTGGTACTTTTTTTTTTTTATTTTGTTTCAAAATAAATTACTGGAATTTTATTTTAGGCTTTATCCCATGCTTTATCTCCACACACACTTCTAGAATTCCTCCAAATCACAAATTAATTTCTTAACAGACAAGCTTTTTAGCTTTTCCCCTCTCTTCTCAGAACTCAGACATTCTAACCCGGAGCCTCTCATGTTTCAAGGCGGCCAGACTTTACACTCATCGGTAAACTTGAGACATGCTCCTTTACCAGGAAATACCTTTGTCTTCATGCAAAGCTCTTCTAAAGCAATAGGACAACAAGAAGGTGGTAAATTTGGTGCAGACAGCACGATGTAGCAGTTCACATTTCTGAAGTAAAATTATGGCTCTCGGTATTTTCTTAGAAATTAACCACAAAATCACTATACGAGTCTGGTCAACTGGCTGCCTGCTAGAAGAGCTGATACAGAATCCCATTGCTGGGACCACGCTGGCCCCGGGGAGCACCCGTAGGGAATATAAGAAGCGTAAAATGAGAAGAAATGAGAATGTACAGCTTCACTCGATTTCTGAAGAATTAAAGGAAAAGATGGTATGCATAAGGTCCAGAAGACATAGGAAGGATATCCAAATGGCCGAATTTTGTCTTTGTCAAAACCCTGGAAAGCAAGGCTGGCTACTAATGAAGGGATGGGTGTACTCAGAGAGGCAGCAATCATCAGGGCAACAGCAGCAGTTGCTTCCACCATTATTCTGTTGCCCCAAGAGCATCTGAAGTCTCTCCTAAGCCCCACCATATCTCATCTCCAAATTCTTCCATCTTTATCTACCTCTACCCAGCCTTGACATCTTCGGGCAAGTACTGGTACTGGGCTGGTCCTGCCTAACATGCTGCCTCAGTAAGTCACGGCAGTGAACGTGGTGGCACTACTCACGTGTGAGACATTCTGAGCCACCAACAAGGGAAGAGTTTTCTGAACAGGCACGGAAATGAAACAACATCCAGTCATAGAATACAGATACAAGGAAATGAAGGCTCAAACACCTCCTGGAGAAAGGGAGGCCCATGGGCTAGGTGGTACTTTCGTTACTCATAATGTAGTTTCATTATGTATGTGGTCCCTTTGCTTTCTCTCACAACTTCCTTTTCAAAAGCTTGTGCAGTACACATGCTAAGATACCACGCTACTATTGCATTGGAGGCAGCCTCTGCATCACTGCCAGACTCCTCAGGATCTGTCCCTTTCTAACCCCTTCATACAGTCTCCACTATTTTTGTTGCACTTCCTAAGCGAGCTCAAAGTCTCTTCTCTTCCGAGCCCTTCCGCATAACCCTCAGCAAGGCAAATATAAAGAAAGTCAAACAAACCCCAAAGTATGCAGCAGGACTTAGATACTACTACAGCAGCCCAACAGGGGAAGGAAGGAAGCACAGGACTTTTAAACAACTTCTCCTTTTTCACAAGGTCTTCCTGCGAGCGCTTTTGCAGGCCAGCATTGTAAAGTAAGTAGCTACAGTATCAGGCTGCAGTCTGATGCAATCGATTCACTACATAGGATTTTCAAACTCATGGGGTTCAGTATTAAGTTGGGTACTTTGAAAAGCTTGTTGCCGTAGGCTTTTTTTTTCCCTAGTATTTACATGGAAAAGACACTATACAACAGAGCTGAGCTCAACTCCTCTGCAACAGTTCCTCCATAAAAGCCGTGACTGACAGAGGTTGCAAAATGTCTTGGTTTTGTTTGTTTTGTAATGCAGACTACTACCAGGAGCCTTAATATTATTTATTAAGAATATTAAACTAGCACGTCCCATGGATCAAATCCTACAGAGTCAGCTATTGGCGGGGTACGTCAGCTGAAGTTCTGTCCCTAGGTTCATGTTAGATTTAGTGACAGTGGAGGCTCAAATCCCAACAAGATCAGCTCATCCCTCCATCTTTCAAACTAGAAAGGTGAGATACAGATGTGAGACTTTTTCTGAATATGGCTTCATTCCCAAGGAAGAGTTTTGGAGTACAGACACTGAAATATAACTTCATTAAAAACTGGGATAAAACCTTTTGGCTTCTCTTTTATAGAGGAAGTGTCTATGATTGCAGCTGTGCTTAGACTGTCCACAGTAATTATGTACACTGTTGCATAGCTATTTTAATTAATTCTAATCTATGATCTCTTAAACTGTATGAGGACTTCCGACATTGAGTAAACTGCCAGTACAATTGAAGATTTTTATGTCTGTGACAGAAACGGTATCTTGAACTACGTACGTTAGCTTAATAAACACAGGCTATTAAACAGTAAAAGCTGACGTTACATTAGGTAACTCACCTGAGTGCTTAACCTTGTACCCCACGAAGTTAAGAGTAAGTAAAGACTCGTACCCAAGTCAGGGTGAGCCCTCCTGTTGACAAAACAATGATTTCATTTATTATCATAGTGAAGATTTACATGTAAGACTCACAGTATTAGTTTCATTCAAGTTATTTGGTTTTGATTCTGGGTCTTACTGAAGACTTTTTCTTGGTTTTCATGCCTACAGCTGTTTTCCTGTTAGTCCTGTGCTATCTCTGAAGGCAGCGCAGGTCACTCTATTTGGAATATCGCCTACACAGGGAAATAAAGGCTCACTTTCTTTCTTCTTTCACAGTTGCATGAAATCGCTTGCATACAATAATTTCTCTCCACACACCCACACTCTTTGTTTAAGAACCAAAATTATTAATAAGATTTGGCACATGATATTGTACAATCTTGGGATCTGGGGACAAATAGAGTTAGTCTTTAAAGCCCCAAACCCAAACTCACACATGCTGCAGCTTAACCCTTGGCTCTGCAAATGTCTTTCTAACTCTAGGGGAAGCCAGAGGAAACCTTCCTGAGTAGCATCTCTCACACATGGCAGCACTGCTACAATTGTCATGATTTCTGCTAGATGCTGCTGGTTCTGAGCCATCCTCCCCTTTACATAACGCGCCTATCTGTCCCCTAGTGCGGAGGGGTTAGGTATCTTGTGTAATACACTTTCAGCCTAAACTATTCTTCTGCACAGCCCCCGCCTGTGAGTTCTGCTGTGGCCAAGGAAAAAGTGATGCACATTTGACGTCTGACTAGACCACTGCCATTTCCTTCTCATCGCACAGATTCCCCACCTCAAGAAGAACTCTCAGCGGGGGTTTAGGGGAAGGCGAACAGTAGGTGACGCTGAGTGATGATGATGATATGGACACAAAAAATCATCAGAAGGTGCTTGGAGACACAAACATGCATTCCCACATCTGTTTCAAACAATTTAAATGGTATTTTCATAATCTTTTGTATGAATCCTAGCATGTAATTGTAAGCGGGCAGTTTTCCAAAACACAACTGTATTGTGGAAGTGGGAAAGCAAATAATCAATGCTATGGGATACACAAAGAACTATTAAGACGTAGTTCTTCTCCAGAGACCTTTCAACATAGTGAAAGAATGATTTTGGGCTTTATACTGCTCCAGGGTGGCAAGTCAAGCAAGGAGGTTGGATATGGTAATCAAAACGAAATTGAAATTTGTCTTAAAGAACAATACTTTCCAAAAGCAATGTCATGAAGAGAGGACACTGGCATTAGCAAGTCAAGTGTCAACCCACATCAGAAACCATAAGAAGAGCTTCAGGAGCATTACTTGCCATGTGCATGCATGCACGCAAAGAAATGAGTCACTACATCACAAGGGATGAAACCATTAGAGTTAGTGAACACTGCAGGCAAGATATTCACACAGCCTTACCTCAAGTCATGCCCCAGCACACATAAGGCTCAGCAAAAACCTGGCGTGTTTCCAGCAGGCCTGAAAACAATGCTGTACTTCGGAACGTATTGCTGGGGAGAATGGTTTGACTAAATGTCTCTGCAGCGTAACCACTGACACCTAGGAGATTATGCAAGCAGTTTGGTATTTGTCCTATGATTTTTATTAGAGGAACGCCCAGAGGAATCCAAGTGTGATCTGTACCCCATCATGTTAGGTACTCAGTATTATGCAGGTCTGCCTGTACTGCTACAGATAAAGTAAGAAGTCCTGCCATGAAATGTAGGTGTTTAAAGGAGAGCAGCGTAGACACATCTTGGTCAAAGGTTTTGGTAGACAAACAAAAAAAGGAAGAAATTGGTTTCTCTTAATCCCAGGCTAAATGTTCCTGCTCGACTCCTGTCATATTGCTAATAAAGCAGATGACTAGTTATCCACAGAGGTTTCTATTACCTTACTATTTTTTTAAACTCAATTCTATGACGCATTTACACAGACCAGGAACATGTAGTACATGTTCCTGTTATTTCTCTCATCTTTCCATTGATGTTTATTTTTTTATATCCTTTCTTACAGTTAAAAAAATAACTCAGGTCAAGAGATCGCCATATTGCATGGCAGCAAGACCTCCTAAGATCAGCTCAAAACCACCATCACAATTTACAGCTCTCCTGTGAAGCAACACAAAATTGCTCGGTCACAGCAAAGTTATCCTTGAGCAGGGAGCATCCAAGCTTCGTCACCCTTGGGCCCTTCTCACGCAGGGGGGCACGATGCTGTCAGCCTTCATACCGCGTGTGGACCGTGATTCCCCGGAGCGACAGCAGCAGCAGGGGAGGTGCAACAGAGGTGGTGTCTCTCCTGCAACCAGCTGAGGCAGAGGGAAAGCAGGTGTGAAGGAAGACTGGGAAACAGCCGTGGATGCTTGGCTGCCCTTCCTCCCCTCACTCTCCTGGAAGACTCATCTTGGGCACTAGCCTACCTTTTGAAATAAGCATTCATGATAGCCAGCATTTTCATAACACTAATGCTTTAAAGCTCTTTTTTCAAAAGTAGCTTTTCGTTTCTGGGTGCCCAACCTGAGCTTGCTCTCAACTACTGCCTACTGCCAACGGGTCTCTAAGGAATCCACTGGAACAGGAGCTGTGTGGCCCTTTGGCACCAACCCCCCCCCCGGTCTTTTTCAAGATAGGCATCCAAAAATCAAGATGAATTAGCTTATATTAAGTGAATGAACGCTCAAAACAGGAGTCTATACAACTTTCCCCTGCCCAAAGAGATTGTCAGTGGCAGAGATGAAGTGTTCATGCTTCCCAGTCCTGCACGTCTCTCCCTGACTGTTCTGCCTCTAAACCAAAATAATTTTTCATAATTGTATTCACTATCACAAACATTAATGCACACTTTTCCACATAAAATTCTGCTCCCATAGCAGCAGTTAGAGAGGAAAAAAAAAGAAACATATCTTGCTATGCTATCTTCTCACAAGGTAAAACTGCAGTAGTGAGGGATTCTGTTACGGGACAGAGCAATTACAAGAAAAAAAAAGAAGACCATGATGGTGTTGGGTCGACGGTTGGACTTGATGATCTTAGAGGTCTTTTCCAACCTCAATGATTCTATGATTCTATGATTCTATGTCTCTTTATCCAAAAATGTATGGAGAATCCTTCAGGTTAAGTGTTTGAGTTTGCAGGAAGAAGAGAGGGAAAGGAGCTCATCTCTCTTTCAATTTTCCACTTGGGGTTTTGTTGTCAGCTTTGACTGCTGTATAGCAGCTGCTACATTGCTCTTCAGGTTGAGCCCCTGAACCACAGCAATTAAACCCAGAACAAATTATTTGGGCTTGTGAGGTGGTGTGACGCAGGATGCTAAATGACAGTAGGCCACAGAAAAGGCCAAAAAACCCAATGGGGGAAGTAACGCACATGTTGAGTGCTGTGAGAGCTATGCTGAGTAGCTGCACGGGTAACTGAGTTTGGGGGATTTCTCAGCTCTGCTCATTGCTCTTGGGGTTTGCAATACTGCAGGTAGCAAAGAAAAAAGGGGGGAGGGGAAGGGGCCGGTGGCACAGATGTACAGTAAGGAAGTACTTCTAAAATGTGACAGCGCTGTTCAGTGGTGGTGGATCTGCACGACTGGTTATGGTGCTGCAGGGAAGTAAGTTTGTGCTTGTGCCTTTTGTGTAGGAGGTCCGGGCACAAATGGGGATACCCCACAGCAATGTAAAATAAAAGATAAAAGCATGCATATAGCTATATGATTAATGCCACTTAGTGCATGGGACATATCTCTTTGAACCATACACTAGTCTTTGCCAACTATGTCATGCAGACCAAGCGTAGAAGCAACCTAAAGTAATCATGATTTTAGTTCACATTATAGCAACGAACTTAATCAGTATTTCTCAAACCAGAACTCTCAAAGAGTAAACACTAAGCACATGCAAATAATTGAATTAACAACAACTTGTATGAATATGTAGTTTTACATCACCCTAAGGTACCTCCACTCTGCCATTTCCCAAAAACTCGTATTGCTTGGTCTCTAAGACTGTAATATTCCACCTTGCAGGGCAGCTTACCAAGCCAGGTTCTGCACCTGTACTGCAATAACACCTCCTTCTGTGGGAATGCCTTTCTCCTTTCTGTGCATGTGGAGGAGGCATATATGGGCAGTGGTTACATTTCTGTTAAGACTACCCGTTCACACCTCTGATGACTGCAATCCTGAGAGGGGCGGAGTAGCTATCAGATATGGTAATGCTCCAGTCCTGCAGAAGCTTACATTATATATTTAGTATTATAAAAGCTTGTATTTATCTGAGCGCATCAAAACAGCGAGCATCACAGCCCAGGCCTGCTTCAGGCGTGAGCAGTCCACGGCAGCGCTTCGGCCCTGACCTGGCAGGGGCTGAGAGGTTGGGATACAAGCAGCCGTTTTCCCGGGGGTCACTAACCGAACCCCAGCTGCTCCCCAGGACAGCCCCTTTGCTGGCTGCAGCCTGCGTCGGGGCAGTTAACAGAGAAGAGCCGACATGGACATCCAGGCGAAGAGGCGTCAGGCTCAGGAGCCACAGGGCCACAGAAAGGCAGATTACCTGCAGCTGGGCAACAGTAACGCAAGAGCAAGTAATACCAGGAATATGTCTTGAATCATCTGCTTCCCCAACCATTTTGGCACATCCTGAGTGAACAGCTACCCACAGCCCCCGACTCCCATACCCAAAAGTCAGCATATATCTTTTTCTGAGTGTGCACGTGCCAATTTTTTCATTTTCTTCCTTCTATGTTATAGCCCAATGATTAAGACTGGATTCAAACCCTGCCTCCCCAGAGAGGATTTTATCACTGGTTTCACACCTCAATGCACCTCAGCCACCAAGCCCCATGATACTGCAGAAGAGCAGGAGGTGAGGATGGGGGGGAAGCCAGACACCTCCATGCTGAAGAGACTTCAACCAGTAAAACAGAGCTGAGGAACCCAGAGCGTTCACACAGCAAGGCTGTAGCCTGGTGGCTGACCCTGCTAGTGCAGAGAGAAGTTTGGATCCCAGCTCTGGCTCCAGGGACCGTCCCTGCATTTCACACTACACAATCATTACCTAAAACATTCCTGGGCAAATCCTAAGTCAGAAAGTTTGCTCCAGGTGGATTTTAAGCATAACAGATTGGCCAGCAGAACAGTTTAGAGGGCTGAAATTTTGCACATAGGCAGACTGGAGGTGGCTATATTGTTTGCTGAGTCTCCCTTAGTCTCCAAGCATCAGTTTGCCTATCCATCAGATATAAATTATTATTCTTCGTTTGTATCAAATACCATGGAAACAATATCTGTTCTATGAGTAAACTGTTAAATGTACAAGTGAAAGTCTATCTACAAAATAGACCAAGAAAGGATGGTGGAGGTAACAAAATAGCTGCTCAGCAGAACCATGCAGAAATGAAGTGATGAAAAGGAGTCATGAAATAAATTTGAAAGACGGCACGTGTAGGATGACCATCCACATACATAAGTATCTGGCAAACACAAGAAAGATTTTGACTAATTCCCTATTTGTTTTGCAGCTTCACCAATACAGGCGAAAACAGACTGGTATGGGGGTGGATCTACTGCTCAGCGTGTCTCAAGTAGTTTAAGGCACGTAACAGTGCCGTTCTCGGCTCTCCAGCACCCTCCTCTGGGCTTCGGCCAGGCAAGCACCGTCCTCCCTTTTCTATTGCTCACCACTGGCCGAATTATTTAGAGTCGCGACACTAAAGACAATAAAACGCTGCTTTGCTCCTGTTGAAGCCTTAGAGAGTCTTTCTGTGGCGGAAATTCAGAGGAGCCTCCCCCAGAATTATGTCGTCTGCAAAATTATTCTTTTGAACACTGGCTAGATAGTTGGATTTGTTTTGAAGCTAATCATCACAGACTTGCTCGCTATTTCCAATGCCAGGTTGTTAATCTTGAGCATGGGTAGAAGACTGTGTGTTACAACAATTTTACTTTGATGACTTTTTTACCTTGATGGTCAACATTCAGATCACGGGATGATGTGTTCATGTACAGGACTTGATCCCATATTATAGCTTGATTCCAAGTCAATGAAAGGCTCGACAGTAACCGGGGAGCAATCACCAAGTTACTGTCATGGGTACATCCCATAACAAACCTTGCCAGGGTGAGCTCATGGCACACTGAGCAAGTGGGTGCTCCCTCTCATTTTCCTGGCCTTCTCCCCAGGTGGTCTGCAGCTGCACAGAGGGACTTGTCAGCAGATGTTTCAGTGGTCTGCAGCTGCACAGAGGGACTTGTCTGAAACATCTGCTGACAAGTACTCTGTCATGTAAGAGGAACCTACAAAAATGCCTTTGGAAAGAATACCTAAAATTAGTTGCTTCTGAAATACGTTATGTCACACATCACTGGACTCACCAGAGGCAGCACCTTACATACCTGCTGATGCCTAACTAGAGCTTATCAACTTTATAGAATTATCTTCATCCCCCACCGCAACAGGCTTCAGCCAGCAGCTAGCCTCCTTTCCAGCCTCACTTTTCAAATCTAAAGAAGCATCCACTTGAATATGAAAACAGCGTCATCTTGATGTATGACCTTTTCTCCATAATAGACATGTAAATCTTGTATCTGGGATAGAAAGTAACTTTGAAGCACAATGACTATAGAAACAGGTCTCCCAAGTTTTTGTTTCAGCTAAGGGAAGAATTATTGGCATAGAAAATTTACTTTCTCCTTCTTCTGCCTCTCCCCTGAAAAAAAAAAATATCCCTTTAAAACTCTGCTTGGAGCTAGTGTTCAAAATCAAACAGGTAGAGCTGAGGAATATCAGCAGATTTTAAAGTACCTTCTCAGAAAACCACGCTCAGATGTAGTCATGTTTTTTAATATCACAGCTAACGCATTGCCACTCTCAGTTCAAATGCTCCATAAAGTGCCTTCCCTTGAAATCAAACTGCCTATTTATTACCTCTTTAGGTACCAGTTAATATTCATTCCACTCTATATTTACATGAACAATTCCACAGGAAGTTGAGGGAGAGTGCAGACACACCCTATTGCCTTTTGCTATCACAAATGGGGCGAAGAAAGACAGTCACGCTTGGCAAAGATTCTCATTATTCAGATGAAAAGGCAAATCCTAGATCTGCTGTGCTTTACACACGAAGACTGAATCTATAGTCAGATGTGAAATTCCAGCCTGTGTTCAAAAGAATATCTCAGGCCAGACTTCTCAATCAAAAAGTACAGAAGAGATTACTAATTTACAAGTAACAGATTTATGTATCCCAGAATTCGTACTTGAATGAACTAGTCCCCTTACTTCCTGGCAAAAATCTGCTAGCAGAAGCTGCAATTAAGTTTCAAATAGATAAAAGCCTTAAATACATATTTCATTTATATACTTCAGTAGTGTTAAATATTTAACATTACAAGGTTTAAAAACAAGCTAAACAACTGATAAGAATTGTTTCCCGGGACACTATCCCTGTTGATGGTTTGCTTTTCATTTAGATACTATAGACTTGTTAACCCCAGAGGTTACCATTTTCAATTTCTGTTACTTACTACCAGACAGAGAGACTGAGAAGAAAAACAGGTCACAGTAAGAGGCTGTTAGTCACGCAGACCTCCTGCTTCCTTCCTTCCTGTTGCACAAGTCCGTCAACTCTTCTGCTCTAAGGAGAGAGATCGATATGAGGTCAACTGTCATCCTTATTACCTGACAAAAGAAGCCTAGGAATAACTACAGTGTTATTGTGACACGTATGGGGATACAGACCGATGCAAAAATATTTTCTGTAGGATATTACTTCTCAACTTCTCTTTTTTCCTTCCTTTTTCAGTGCAGAACTACAGTACTCACTGGTTAGAACTGCTCTCCCCGTGGTCGTGTTCTCTGCAATAGTCCCAGAAAACTAGTATCAAATAGGATTTCTCTTATACTAATAATTTGTTAGCATCGGTTTTACTTGCTGCTTATTATAACTGGTGACAAAGGTTCTTAAAACATTTCCTCTAGGACTGAACTTGCAGGAAAGATTAAAAAGTCGTCCTTGGTGAAGGCTTCACTTCTGCTATAAAGACAAACCCTTGCACTGGGCGCTAGAGGGCACAACAGATATCCTTTGGATACACGATATTTTAAAACCTTAATATACTACTCCAGAGACAGAACAATGTGTACAATAAACTTTGTATTAATCCTAGGAAAAGGCATAAGGAAAGCTAAAATAGTTCCTGCACGATTATATTCTAATTAATTTCTTTTCTAAGATAGGCGACTGTACCTTGCACCCTAACACACGTTTTGTAATTTGTATGAAGAAAATGCACACACACACAAATATGATATTAGCATTTCCACATGAATTTATGCAACAGATATCAAGGATCACAAAATTGTGTGCTGTATCATCTGATAAAGTGGGGGAAAAAAGAAAACGAAATGCTAATCTAGTTCAGTTGCTGAAGGAATCAATCAACCTAAGTGCTGTATATGTTTGTATTTTACACTGGCATCTATAATGTTTTTGATTGTGTTGATGACTCAATTCATTGTTGGCTTGAAGCAACAAACCTGATTATTTCAGAGTAGTTTAGTTCTTGAACTTCAGAGAATCTTATTATAATATCCAGTAACGTATTTTTAGCATGCAGATTTTAAAGTTAGGCCATAAATGGACATAACTTCGAGGCAATAAAATGTGTTAGTTACTTCCTGTCTCGTAGATGTATTTGAAATGCAGGATTTTCTTATCTTTCTCCTATAATCAACTCAAAATTTTTATTTCAATGCTTGCAAGATATTAGAAGAGAATGTAAATAAAAGCACTTAGTTGTTTTCAGGTATTCAGTCACTCTTGTTTTGACCCTTTTTACTTTTCTTTTTTACCACCAATTGACAAACAACTTTTTTTTTTCTTACGGGATGCTAGTGTAGGAAGTATTATTCAGACATGTCTGGGGAACGAAGGTCTTTGTCTCTGCACAAAGCAGTATGACGCATGAAGTAGATGCATGATACAGGGACGCAGATGTCCCTGTATCACTGTACCAGTATATCACAGTTTTGACCTGGAAAACTCATTTCATTTCAAAGTGTAATCTTTTGGTGCCATGCCTGCTCGTGGCTCTACCTAGTTCCTTCTCCCTGCAGCCACTTTGTTAGCTGCAGTTTTTCAGTCTTCCTCCTGCTTCTACTGTACTTTGTTTGCTGTATAAATTTTGCTGGCACCATCACAGCAATAAGCACTAGGCTCACTCTAAACACTTCCCAGCAGAGGCCTTTCTGGTTTATAGCTTCTGACTCACCCTAAACTATTCTACCTCAGGTATTTTATAATGCTGTTCTTACAGCACCCAGTGCCAGAGAGTAATTAGCCTCAGCATGGTAGTGAAATACGAAAATATCCCTTATTTCCTTACCCTTTGACATTATATAGCTCAGTTTTATACACTTGGAAAACTTGGGTCTTTTACATACCACTGACAATAGCTATGGCTCAAAAGGCTGTGGGAATCCAAGTATTCTGGCAGGGGAGGACAGCATTCATCTCCCCGTAACCACCTAGATGCTGCCAGATGTCTGCTGTAAGCCAAGTGGTGGGTCTCCTTCCACTAGCGTGGAAGGCAAGAGAAGGGAATTGCATCTGAGAGTGACTAACTCTCTTAGCTCTACAGGGAGTTTAGACTTGATGCCCTAAATTTTACACGGCTAAAATTAGGAGAGAAGAATCCCACCTGCATGTCTCCTAAGTGGAGAGCAGTTACGTGGGTATAGGTTAGAGCGAGAAGAGAGAGGTTGACTGTTCTGGGTCCCACAATTTAAGAAGGATGTGAAGGTCTTTGAATGCATCCAGAGGAGGGCGACAAAGCTGCTGAAAGGGCTGGAAGGAACGTCCTATGAGGAGCGGCTGAGGACTTTGGGCTTGTCTAGTTTGGAGAAAAGGAGGGTGAGGGGTGACCTCATTGCTCTCTACAGCTTCCTGAGGAGGGAAGTGGAGAGGGAGGCACTGATCTCTTCTCCCTGGTATCCAGTGATAGGACGCATGGGAATGGTTCAAAGCTGTGCCAGGGGAGGTTTAGGCTGGACATTAGGAAGCATTTCTTTACCGAGAGGGAGGTCAAACACTGGAACAGGCTTCCTAGAGAGGTGGGCGATGCCCTAAGCCTGTCAATGTTTAAGAGTCATTTGGACAATGCCCTTAACAACATGCTTTAACCTTTGGTCAGCCCTGAATGGGTCAGGCAGTTGGACTAGACGATCATTGTAGGTCCCTTCCAACTGAAATAGTCTAGTCTATTCTATTCTTGACTGTAATCCCCTATGTCATAACATTTGCACCACTACAGCATCTTTGAAGTGGGCTTCCTAAAGCAATGACAATATTTTGATGTCCTGTCACTGTTCAAAGGGACTGTTATGGGTTCAGGAAGTTTAGTTCTCTGAAAGCATAGCCACTGGACAAGTATTTCAGGTCACTGAGCTGGTTCTCTCCAGTTCTTAGCTGAGTTATATACACCTTATGATCATGGACATTTTTTATTACTAAACTAAATAACTTCAGAGCAATATTAAGAGTAGATACTTATTACTGAAAATAGAATACAAAAGCTTCTTGGGAAAACAGAGAGGATTTTAAAAGTACTTTGTACAAAATGGAGCTTTGTTGGTGTGCGGAATATGACTGAGTGGCTTAAAATCAGTGATTGCTCATGGGACTTAACCGGTAACAGTTCAAGAAAGTACTAATGGGCTCATTAAGGATAACAGCTGGTTTCAAAGAAGCATAAAATACTTAGGAACAAAATAAACTGCAGATAGAAATGTGTCTGGCTTCTAGAATACCATTTGGCAGCCCGAGGCTATCCAAACTGACATCCTACCTGTCAACTAGTGAAGGAAGAGGAGGGGAAGAGCTTGCAGACAGCATGACCCTACATCTCAGCATAAGAAAGGAAAAGAAGTCAGTGAAATTTGTCTCCATACTGGGGAAGAGAATCAGGAAGCAACTTTTGATGAAAAGGTTTATATGAATGATTCTCTCCCTTTTTAGTTACATGTCCTTTCCAATTTTGCAAGATACTTCATTTCACTAGAGGACAGAAGCAAGCTGTCAAATGTGCCTTGTTCCTAGCTAAGAGATTTCTTGACCAGTACTTAGCAAGTTTTTACCTTGGAAAACCACCTAGGCCCACATCAAGTCCTTGATTCCCATTTTGCTATAAATCTCTCTATAATTGATCATCATCCTGCTAGGGCTACTTTGCTGCCTTCCTCATACTTCCTGGTTTTTTGGGTGCTTTGTTTTCCCTTATTTTTCATATCTCAGTCTTGCTTTGTCACGTAAGCTTTATCCATCTGACCACGCTCCAAGCCTATGGAAGACATCCAATACACCACCACCGGAAGCATAGCAACAGAATTATCTGACCTGGGAAGTAAAATATATCTTAAAAGGAAAGGGAAAAAGTTAAGGTTAATGTCCGATGAAAATTCCTAAACTAAGGCCACTTGCTTAAGATTTCCAGGTGCGGTCTCTTAGATTTCAGTTTAAATGTTTACCTTGACATGAACCACAGTTTCCTACTTATGAGAACTTTCTCTTTTCCTTCAGTTAATGCTAATTGTGCTTCCTTGTAGTAGGAATGATTGAGTCCTCAGAGGGAACTGTGACAAAACAACTAATTTTCTTTCTAGGCCAGATATTTAATTAAAAAAAAAAAAGAAAGACTTAAAATCACATAAATGACAGTTAGGCAAAAATGAGCTCCTGCTACCTTCAAAACTTTCACCCAGTTGATGCCTAACCTTAGGTAAAGAGAGCATGGGCTTTTCTTTTACAGCATAGTAGGGGCTGTGTATGTACCCAACTGCTGTTGCACGTTAAAGGTTTCAGCAATGCTTGACACAAGGACTGGAACCTTCATGTTCCAAGGTCATCCCAGTGCCTAAGTGACAAAATCATGCCTGCATTCTCTCTTTTCCTTCACCGAAACCCAAGATATTTTTCTGCAGTGAAACACCTTCACCAGGAACTGATGATGTACCCACTCCAGAATAGCCCGCAGTTTGATGTGGAGTCACTCTTTAAGAATGGGTGTTTGGTTTCCCTCAAGCTGAAGACAGAATTAAATCCAGCTCTTGAACTTCCTAAATAAGTGGTCCAATAAGCAAATACTGCAACTGTATAAAAAAAGAGGTATCTCTGCCCTCCTCAGCTATGTGTCCAGCCCCCTGCCCCAATAAAACCAACAGAAAAGCATGTTCCTTGATTAGTTTTTCAGAGGAAAAACATAGTTATTTATCTTCACTAGAGGGTTTGGGGCTACAAATCAAGAGTAAAAGTATTTTAGATAACAGTAGAGAAGTGTACCTAGAATATCTCTGAAGAACAATATTTAAGCTACCAACTTGTGCCAAATTCCTCCTATAGGTGAGTCATTCACAGAGCAGAAGGGTTGTTTCTAACCTATATGGGAACTAAGACTAGCACCGTGTTCTGGATGCCACTCAGGAGGCCAGGCAATTAAAAGTTATTTTTAGTTTCTTTGAATCTTAAGAGATGCTTATAGGAGACAAACCATCCAACCTGGCCTCACATTTAAAATAAAGGGCTCTGAGCTGACTACAACCACGCAGAAGTAAAATCTTCTAATTATGACAGATAATTCCACACAGACATCAGCTCAACACTCGGTAGCACTCAAAAAAGCAAATTTTACAGTAGGAATTATTAGGACCACAGAGCTGAAAATCATTATACCACTGGGTAAGTCCAAGGCGCATCCATACTGTGAATACTGTATGTAGATCTGGTTCCCTCACTTCAAGAAATGATACAGCAGAACTGGAAAAGGGCAGAGAAGAGCACTAGGAAGGACTGAAAGTACAGAGCGGTTTCTGAACAAAGACTCCCTGAAGAACACTCTTCGGTCCAGAAAAGAGGTGACTCAGGAGACACATGATGCAGGTCCACAAAATCACTGACAGAGGGGATGAGCAGGGACTGATTCTTCACTGTCACTTCCAGTACAAGAACTAAGGGGCATCAAATGAAGCTGATAGGAACCAGATGCAAAGCAAAAAAGAAACCCAGTTGTTCCTCACACAGCAGGAATTGAGTCTGTGGAAGTCCTTGCCAAGGACAGTGCACTTTTAAGGAATTGGCATGGATTCACAGGGAGACTGGGAAAAGTGCTTGACAGAGAGGTAAATTGGAGGTTACTATATAAACCAACTACAACATGCCCAGGCCTGAGCTGAAGGTAGCTGCAGGCTGAGAGCAGTGGGGTCAGTATCATACGTGCTTACCTGCTCTTACTCTTACCTAGGCATCTACTTGTGAGCAGGGTTGGAGACAGGGTACTGGGTTGGACTGACCCTTGGTCTGGATCCCTACCATAATTTTCATTTTCTTATGTTCTCTGTCTTGTGTTAGAGAGATAAACAGTTCGTGTCAATTAAAAGCAAGAGAAACTGTAAATATCCAAGCTTCCTATGAAGTATGGCTCACTCAGTCAATGCTCATGAACGGCTGACAGCAACAGCCAAAACAACAAAAAACCAAAACAACAACAAAACAAACCCCTTTTCTTACTGCAAAGGAGGACTGGAGAGAGGAATATCAAATGCGGGGGGGGCGGGGGAACAGATAAGAAGAAACATTCCCAACCTGCAAAATTAGTATCTCAGAGGGTGTTTGAGCTACTGCAACACTTTCCTGAGTGCTAATTAACATTAAAGGAGGTGGGGGAAGCAGGAGAGGGAGAAGGAGGCTACAAGAAACTTCACTCTCTTCCACACAGTTGCCCAAACAGCAAAAATAAATGGATTCCTAAAACTATGAAATTTGAATTTCATAAAGAACTCTCTGAAGAGCTCTGAAAAACTAATGGGTGCTCACAAGATTGTTAAGAAATTGCTGAATGTGGCTGCTGAAATCCTTATAATGGGCCTTGGCCAAAGACAAACATGAAAGGATTTTTTTAAATTTTGTAAAATTATTAGAGATCATTCCAACAATATTTGAGAGAAAAGTATCTTAGGATATATTAGGAATTAACACAGAACTAATCCTGTAAACCTTTACAATGTTACTCAGTGGGGGGGGGGGCACCTCTACAGTGAGATCACTGCTGTCAATCTTAGGTGGAGAAAGATTTAATGATTTTATGCTCTTCAAATTTATAAACGCCTCAAAGCTGAGACTACAGCTTTCATTTGTCTAAAATCACAATGCACACCTACAGTGTTGTAGTATTTTCATTTCAAAAGCCTGTTATTTATCAGTAGTGAAATAAAACATCTTTCCTCTTATGCACCTGTGAAATTTTTTAACGTAGGTGTCTATCCATCTGATGCATCATTGATGTGTTCTCTGAAGTCCTTCCTCCACAAAATATATTCCCTTTCTAATGCTGTTTTTATATTCAGGTAGACCTTTTCAAATGTTGTTAACATTATTAATATATATTGGGGAGGACAAAAATATTTTGCGCTCCAAAAGAAAATCGGCCATTTACTTTATACATGTTACGCTCGCTCTTTACATTAACCTCCAAAAGAGACCAAGATAATTGTGAGTCCAGGAGCTATGTCAAAACCTGGGCGGGAATCCAGGAGTGTTTCTGATACTCCATGTAAAGATAAGACTGAGCATGTGTTGGCTCCCAGCCAGCCCAGAGAAAGCTTTGGATGTGAGGGCTGGGCAACAGCCATCATTCGCTCTGACCAGGCTCCTGATAGCAGGAGATAAGGAGAGGAAGGGAAACGGGACCCCAGAGGAGGCTGCATGCTGGCAAGAGACTCGGCCAATGCGCAGGTGATGTCCAGGCAGAAACAATTTCTAATGTAGGGTGAATGCTGAGGAGGAAAGCAGGAACAATTCCTAATATATTAGGAATTAACGCAGAACTAATCCTGTAAACCTTTACAACGTTACTCAGTAAGGGCGGGGGGGCACCTCTACAGTGAGATCACTGCTGTCAATCTTAGGTCAATCAAAAAAAAGACCCCCTGGAAATACTCTAATATTCAGCGAGTTTTGAATGGAGAAAAGTTAGCAGGAACAGTGTAATTTTTTTTCTTTACTGTTTCTGTGAGGTATCGTATTAAATAGTCTGTCAGATAATGTTATGCAGGTACAGTATGTAAACTACTAGCATTTTTCCTTTAGTTTGCCATGTCTTACCGTAAATAGACTTATGCATTAAGGGGGAAAAAAATGAAGGAAAACACATACTTTTGGCTTGGTCATTTGTATGAGATATAAAAAAAAATTCTAATAAAACAACAATAAAACTCAAAGTCTTTGGGCTACGTCCATTTCAGCTTCTTTCCTAGTTTTTGCCCAGTCTTCACAAAAGTGAATTCTACTTGCTAGCAGTAAACGACTAAGAGCTGTTGGTATTAGTATAAACACTGAGTGTTTTGTCAGAAGGTCTCATTATTTCTGTTACCAGAAGGGATGAAAAGACAAAAATAAGACATCCTACCTGAGGGGAAGTAAACTTTAATTCAAATCTGGGTTTCTGGAGCCCCTGCCCAGTTCTTTACCACACTGTTTCCCGTATAACCAGGAGAGTGCAGCCAAGCAGAATGTCGCTGCCCGTTTCCACAGGGCTGTCCCCTGTGCCTGCAGCACCGTGTGTGTCACCTTCTCCTTGGGAAGCTGGGGAAGATAGCTGAGGGATGTGTGTCTCCCCTGATCCTGACAGCATAGAGGGCAGAGGGTGAAAAACGCAGATGGTGCAAAGTTTGCACACAGGTCGTCTGCTCACCCCACTGCAAGAGGACACAACTCAGCCGCTTATTGCCCTGGGCTTTGGGCCCAAGTCACTTGATTTCCGCCTCAGATTCTCCATGCAAAAAACACGACTGGTGGTACTCGGCCCCTGGTAGATGCGTGAGGCCTCGCCGAACGCCTCGAGGAGATGGAGGGGTACCCATTGATGAGCCGCCGCCGTTCCCCTCCGGCGGCACTCGGGGATGAGCAGCACCCGTTATAAAGAAACGCCAGTAAGTATGTGATACACCGCGTGTATTAGTAGTACTTATCAGGCGTAGTAACACCAGCGGGTGACGCGCACCTAACGGGTCCGATGCCTCTAACGGAGCCGCAGCAGCGGGCGGCGCCGAGCCCGCCTTCACCCCCGCCCCGCGCTGGCGCGGCACTTTGCGCCGGGCCGGGCCGGCCAGGCCTTTTTTTGCGCGGCGCGGAGGCGGGCCGCGGCGCACAGCCGGAGCTGAACTGCGGGGCGGCGCCCGCACCCCCCACGGGCCGCG
>NW_008795259.1:3273191-3291438 GCF_000699145.1 Aptenodytes forsteri | reverse complement strand
CGGGGGGGGTCGCGAGTCGTTTTGAAACCGGTTTTTAGCGGGTAGCACGAAAAACAGGAGCAGCGCCCAGCTCTTTCTCCGGGGAGGCGCTCCGATGCGCCGTTCAGTCCCTGGGCGAAGCGGGTGTGCGATAGCCGCTGGGCGCTAGTCCGGCGGCGAACCCACGCTCGACACTCCCGGCCGAGAGCTGGGTGAAGCCGAGCGTGGGGCGGCGTGCGGAGCTCGCCCCTCCCGCCGGCGGCGAGTCCTTCAGCCGCCGAAAGTCACCGCAGGACAACGCTTACGGCCCGGCACGCCCTCGTCCTCCGGCGGGTCGCGCCGCTGCAGCGCACGCCTGTGCATACACACGCACACGGGCGCTCACACAGCGTTCTCCCCTCGCAGCCCCTTCGCGTCCACACAGAACGGTACATTTCCTACTGAAACAGCGGTTTTCCTTGTGCCTTTTCCTGATGTTTCTCACATAAGCAAATTTGTCGGTTGAGTTCACAGGCCATAACAGATTCCCGAGACAGAAGCTACTCGGTGCTTCCAGAAAATGGCAGGTAAGAACAAATACTAATAAAAATACTGTTCGCTTCAGGCCTGGGCACGCTGGTATGTGGCATATCTGTAACGTTTAGTTGGGATACTGAGGTATTACTTTTTCAAATGACTGAAATTACTTCGGTAAGTGATGCCTTTGAAAACTCCAGTCTCTCTGAACACTGTCTCTGAGTGCCCTCAGCTCCACTGGAATGGGAACAAACCAGCAGCTTGCAGGATTAATCTTGTTGCACCTGTGAGATTGCGTCAGGTCCAGCCACTGAACCACCTGTTTGCTGAGAGTTAGCAGCAACAGCAAAGAGGTAACTGCTCTTGATATTCCAGAATAAGTTATGGAGCAGGGGTTTAAATAGTTTATACACGTGTTAAATTTATGATAGCGTTTGACCACAAATTTTAATAGACTTTTGGCAAAGCTGTTGTTTCATGGATGCTATGCACACTGGAGAAATAATAAGCCCTTATAATTTAGGTTAAAAATGAAGTATTGTTTCTTCAAGCATTCAGCTCGGGTTCTATTAATTAGCTCTGACACCTTAAACTTACCTGTCACCCTGCTGGTGCTCTGGGCCGTACAGCTTCTGTGTCCCCTGGAGAAACTGAACTCAGGAGATGCCTGAGTTTTTGTGTCGGCTGTTAGGAACCAAGAGCTGCATGTTTTGCAGATCCAGTCATTTTCAGTAGTCCCTGGAAATTTCCCTCTCTGTAGTGTTTATGCATAAACAACTACTACCCCATAAAAGTATTTCACCTTTCCCTTGTGTTCAGTGATGAATGATTTTTTTAGAGAATTATTAAAATTGAATGGCCTATGTATAAGAAAATTTTGAACAAGTAAGCTCTGATACACCTTGTTACATCAGTTTAAGAAGCTCCATCCCAACGTATCTGTATTGCCACTCAGCTTACCTTAAATCCACTTTGTCAGCAGCTTGAGATACACTAGACAGCTCACTCCCACATCTAAGAAAAAAATCATATTGCTTTCTACTGAAGTCGCTGTGATGATGCTGAAGTGGGATCGTGGCATCTTAAACATCTACCCTGATGTTGTCACTTCCGCAGCACTGAACTGGAAGATGAGGGGATCCCACGTTGCAGTAAGGAAGATGCTCTGAGCTCTCAGAAGTTGTTTCCACAACATTTTGAGGGAATCTAAGCTGGCACTGCTTTGATCCCAGCCCGCCCCTCACGCTTGTGCTTAGCTTGTCTGACCCAGCCTAAGGAGCTAAACCAGCAGACAGCTTTTTTTTTTTTCTTCTTCTGTGGATGTGTGAGTTTTTTGGGGGAGGGTAGTGGAATCGGATAAACACAAATGCTGACTCAAGAGGAGGGACTGGCTTCTGCTGATGTAGAGCAGTGTGACCTGCTGTGGAAACGCACCCACTGTCCACTGAGTTCCACCTAGGAAAGCCCAGTGTAGCACAAAATTGCTGGGTTGGGGGTATTCACTGATTAGTTCCTCATGAGTCACTCATTGCTGCCGAGCAGGAGTCAAATGCTGCCACTGTCATTCTGGTTTCACTAGTTTTGTGCCGCTGGGAAAACACACTACAGAAAAATGAAGGACCAGGCCCCGGCTCCACAAACTGTTTCATATCTGCCTCCTATACTCAAAGGTATCTTCTGTTTTTCTCTCTGCCTCCAGGGAGAAAAGTCCTGATAGTCTATGCACATCAAGAGCCCAAGTCCTTGAACGGATCTTTGAAGAGGGTTGCTGTAGAAGAATTGAGCAAGCAGGGCTGCAGTGTCACAGTGTCTGATTTATATGCCATGCAGTTCGAGCCAAGAGCAACAAGAAATGACATTGTTGGTGAGACCAGCCAAAATACACTTTTTTCAACAATAACGACGAGACAAACTTTCACCTTGTCTATCCTGCTGCATTAACAATCCAGAATCATGCTCTTAGGTGCACTCAGAAAAATAGTTGCTATTATTTTGTACAAATATCCCTTAACTAACAAGACCCAGCTTTTTATTTTCTATTAGCATTGACTAAGAAATGTCAGTGTAGGAACCCAACAAGTATCATCTTTATTTAAATAAATCTGATCACTAGAAATGGCCCCTCAGTCAGAAAAATGAAATATCTGTATAGTACGGATTTGTGAAATGGTGTTTTGCCTTTAGACTAAAGTGAGTGAGGGAAAATATTATTACAGTATTTGCAGTCAGCTGCAGAGACATTCTACGAACCACCTTCTCTTAACGAAGACTACAAATGCTTTCTGCCAGTTAGCTCCAGTCACTTAAGTGCTTGGGCTTTTGAGTTGTCTTGACACCTCCTGATGACCTTGAAGCAGACAATATGATTACTAAAAATGACTAGATGATGCAGTTAAGACTTGAGAAAAACTGTGATGCTCTTGTTAGGTTTATGTGATATTTTCACTGTGCTCTTACTAGCATTTAGCCCCAGTATTTTTCCAGGTTAGGAAACACAAAGCCATAACATGATCTGCGACGGCTGAAACTCTCTTTCTTTAAAACAAGAATCAAAAAGAAATAGCACAGGTCCAGTGCAAGCACTGGCAAAAACAAGAAGAAACTTATTAATGACCAGACATAAGCATTTCGAAAAGTCCATGCCTGAATACGAACCTGGTCTCATAGTGACATTACTGAGAGGGAAAAACGCGTTAACACGTGTCCACAATCAATCTCTGAAGTCCATTTCTCATGGGTGAGAAATGCCTTCAGAACCATTCTGTGACTTGCTAGAGTTTAGTTCATGAGGCTACTGCCTCTCTCTTCTGCTAGAGATTGATGGTCTACTAGTTGAATCAGCAGAATGAATGTATGTGTCTGATTCAGCCATACATGAATCAGCTCACCCAACTGTAGTGGAGTCAGCAGAGCCGGCCAATACTGGTTCCCCAGGCCCTGATGAGTTTCCCAGTTACAGAGGCTGAAAAGCAGCTACATAGTGCTTGTGACTGCGTGGTGGTTTCAGTAATCCCTAATGCAGAGGCAGGGCAATTAGCAAAATTCTCTTAAATCCTCCTAAATCATCCACCTGCATCACCAGAGTCTTGAGCCAAGCTTAGGTCCTCTTACTGCGCTTCATATGTTGCTACAGAAAGGCAAAAGTTGTAGTACTCTCAGACACTACATTCCTCTCCAGTTTAAAATCAAATCACCATCAGCTGTGATGATGCTGAATATCCACCAAAAAAAAAAAAAGAAGGAAGTGGGGAAAAAATGGAAAGCAGTAACTCAATTTAGAACTGTAGATTGTAACCTGTATTTAATTCTTATCTGGCTATGATGCTAGAAACAAGGCAAGCAATGACTGTTCACTTCTACCCACAGGTTGCTTGCATAACTCAGAAGAGTTCAATTACGGCGTGGAGACATGGGAAGCTTACAAAAGAGGAGGTTTGTCCAGTGACCTGATTGAAGAGCAAAAGAAGGTGCAGGAAGCAGACTTACTGATTTTTCAGGTCATTATTTTAAATTGTGTTAAAAGACTTCAGTTGTAATGTACAGGGTTGAACAAAAGAAAAGCAATAGTAGGTGAGAAAATTATAGATTGCATTAGGAACATTGAATCTAGCCAGAGTAAAAAGAGGCAGTAGCTCTGCCATCAACACAAAACAGTCTGTATCCAGCGTAGCAATTTCAAGGTGTCAGGTTTATTCTGATAGGATGTGGATTTTAGAAAATATCAGAAATACCAGATCATGTGTAAGCATTATTCGTGCTAGCACAGTATGAATTTTTCATAAAAATAATGGCTCCATGCTGGCATTTTTGAGGAGTAGGAAGGCATCTGAAATTAGAACCTTAAAATACCTGAGTAAAATTCACAGCAGTGCTTCACTTAAAAATTAATATTCAAAAGTAAGTCTGATTGCATGGGTTTTGTGAAGACTGGTCCAAATCGATTGCATTGAGCAACTCAGACCAGAAAGTATTGAGTGCAAAATAATACTATAATTCTCAATATGAGAACCATGCCATGTTATCAGGCAGCCCGATACTATCCCTTTGTCTTGGAGCTCACACAAAGCAAACACAGATTGGCAGGCAGAAATGTGCGTAAGGGCTTAAGGCAGCCCCGCCAAGTTATAGGTTTGGGATACAGTAACAGACACCAGACCAACAGCTTTAGGAATAAACACTTTATCTCTAAGTAATGGTACAGTAACAAATACAGATCAGTAGTACAATTATGCGGGTCATTACAACAGCAAATCCAGTAATTCAGTAGCACAACTGAAAAGACAGCAAATCCACTCATTCACCAACACTGGGCCAAACTTAATATCTGGATGCATATACATGACCACGGATGTCAGGCAGGCTGGCAGAAAGCAGGGCAAGGCTTATTTTCTGGGCAAGCAGCTGGGAGCAGCCAGCAGGCTCGGGGAACTTGGACCTCCCCCACCGGCCTGTCCTCATTTATTGCTGAGTTGCAGAAGCTCTATCTGGACTTGCTAATGGATCATTAAACCCCATCTCCGGTCCCCACTGTGCCACCTCTGTCCTCGGTGTCTACAAGTCCCAGAAGTACTATATAAGGCAATACTAGCCTTACATTTCTGTGTGTGCCTGTGTGACTGTTGGCCTTAGGCATAGCCTGTATGTATTCCACTGTCCGATTCTAGATGAAATTTAGGATGTGACCATATCTCAGTTAAGCATTTCACTGTAAGTCTTCATCATTTTTACACTATTGCTTCTGAGATAAGTATAGTAAAACATCCCCCGAAGGAAGTGGTTGCTTTCTACTTTCTGTCTGTAGAATGCTATGAAGAGTTGAGTATGTTCTGGTGCAGAAAAAAATAAGAAAGGAAAAAGCCTCTGAAAGACACCATAAAGTAATTTAAAATTTACAACAGACTGAACTCACCATTTTTAGAGACAGTGGTGATTGCCCAGTTTCCACATTGTTTTCATCTTGAATTAAGCCACACGTGGTTAAGCTTTTACTGAATTTCTTCTGTACTGCAGTGTGTACAAAGGTTTAGGGGTAGCGATGCATCCTAGAATAGGAGTCCGTAAAGCATTCAAGATAATGCAAATAAGACGATAGCTTTAGGCTGTAGTCACATGGGGTAACTGGAGGATCTAGAAACAGAAGGTCCTACTGTTAAAGAAGAAGTTTTCTTCTCAATAAAGTGATTCAGGGTCATCATGGCAGCAGGGTGTGAAAGACAGTCTTTCTTAAGATCCCATGGCATTTGTCAACAGACTGTCAAATCAGAACTGATCACCAGATGTCAGTCCTGGTAATAAGGCTCTCTGTATGCATTTTGGCCACATTCTCCATTAGATCCTATGTTCCTTTTGCATTTCAGCAATAGGAGACACAATTCTGTACAGTCTTAAGTTTGAATTAAATGGCACCTTCCTGCTTCATGATATTCCAACTTTAATTTGTGTGGAAGCCCTCACATTCACCATCGTGTTAGTGTGCTATAGATGCTCGGGTATGTACCTGAGACTACTACAAACAGAGAGAACTTCAGTTATTTTTGCCAAGCATAGTTACTGCCTCTCCTGACAGAGAGCTGGAAGAAGGTATGTACAAGATCCGGAACAGATTAAGAGAATAGGATTTGGCCTGTAGACCAGGCCTAAGGATGGCCTGTACTCTCTGTGCTAACGAGGTAATTTACTTTTTGCCTAGTTTCCCTTATATTGGTTCAGCATGCCAGCAATCATGAAGGGCTGGATGGACAGAGTCTTGGTCCAAGGATTTGCTCACGAATTTCCAAACTGTTATGATTCTGGTTTGCTCAAGGTAGGTTTTTGAGATTGTTTTATTAAGATCAAGGTTTGCACAATGCTCTTGAGGCTATTGGTCTTCCTTTTCCATTATATTTGTTTAAAGCTGTCACTTTACGCTCTCCTGAAATAATGCTTCGGTAACATGTTGAGTAACTTTCTGGCTTGTTAAAACTGTCAGAAAGGTAGTACAATAAGGAGAATGCAGTGGTTCCTAAAGATTTAAGCAACCTCCTAGAGATTTTTAGTTGGCCTACAAAATGGGCTTTATAGGTGTATCAGAGTGCACTGGGATGGCATACAGCTTGCAAACAGTTTAAATCGATCCATTTCCTAAAACTATAGTCTGTCATTCTTACCACCACCGTAGGACTGCACAAATCTGTAATGAGTGACATACTAGAATAGGTGACAAGATCCTGTTCTGGGATTAGATGTCAAAGATTGGAATTAAATGATAAAACTCAATCAGAAACCTGAAATACCCAGTGCACGAGCCTCTGTCCCAACTATCTCCTTTCAACCTTTTCTTCTCTGTAGCTTATAAATTAGGCAAGATCAGTATCTCTAGATGACAATTCACAAATTTTTAATTTTCCATGGCACTGGGAATATCCCTGGAAAATTTGGCCCACTGTCTGATGGATCGTATTTGATTACAGCTGCAGCATCCAGAAACAATCAATATTAGTTTCACATTTATGTTCGCTGCATATTAATCTCTGTAATTTCTGATCTTCTTAACAATTGAAACATTCCAGTTCGTTTAAATTTCAGAAATGGCTGCCTCACTGAGATGAACAGGAGTAATCCCCAATGATCATAGCTGCATGCTGAGTGCAGGCTCAAGGCAGTTTGGGTACTGCACTAGAAAAATGTTATTTCAATTACGGCAGCTAAAACTGAGAGGATAGAAGCTGAGCACAAGCCCGTGGCTAATACCATAGTTACAGAAGCAGAAGAAACACAGGGGTTTAGAACACCTGAGGACTATTTGCTCTCAAATTATTCCTTGGCAAGGGACAAGCAAGCCCAATTTTGAAGGGGAACTGTAGCATTCAATTTCTGCATTCAGGAAGGATAGGAATAAAGATATTCTCAGTAACAGAGTGCTTTCCAGCCACAGTTCTCCAAACATTGCACAGGGGAGAACAAGGGTGAGCCCTGCTTCATGCAAGGGTGTCAGACATATAATTCCTTTTCTTTTTAACCTGTCTCTGCCCAAAGGCGTGACACACACTCCACTGTCTATTTGTATGTCATTAATCTTTGCCTCAGAGCTGCCACTACACATAAGGTCTGGGAAAGAAGAGGACACCACCTCCTCTAGAAATTTATGCTGTCCAGGTTCCCCTGAATATCTCTTGAACTATTCAGCCACTCTTCTTTAAACATGCCTAACTCAAGCGCTGCTTTCTTAATTCTAGAACAAATTAGCCCTGTTTTCTTTCACCACTGGAGGAAGCAGAGAGATGTATGCAAAAGGAGGTATCAGTGGTGATATTCGCTATCTCCTGTGGCCCATGCAGGTATAATATATGAATATTTGGTTGTTGTTTGCCTTAATTTTTATTATTCCAATTATTTTTAACAGTTGTATTATTGTTTATTTTATATGAAACATAATATAATAAGAACGAATTAAGTTGTCAATTCCAAGCATCTGCAGGTTATAAATTGGGCCCTAAAATCCTGAGGCTACTTTAAAAATTCACAGAGTTTTAAAGTTGTTTTGTGCCCCTTCCTCCAGACTGGGATCTGGAGAAAGCTTATACTGTCAGCCTTTTAAGTTTCTCTGGTGTTACAGGATTTCCTTTAGCCGTAGCGTGCAGGATTTCTTTTCCCCATAGCTACCTGATTCATGTAGGATGCGGGGCAGGAGGGGAGTCGCACATTATCCTGGCATTAATGATGAAGCATATGAAAGTTAGCATGCCTTTTCTTATTGCTACCCTTTTATCAGAAGTAGCAAGCATGCTTTGAGAAATTTAGGTGGTAAGGCAAATTGTGCCAGCTACTTCTTGATATAATGCAACGGATGCACTTAAATTCTAAAACTAAAAATGGGTCTCCTACCCATTGCGATTACTAGCTCTCTGCCCTTGTGAGGCTATCTAGCTGCAGAGCTTGCAAGTCAACGTGACAAAGAACGTGAAACGCAACTGTGAATTCAGAAATACACATAGGGAAGATGGCAAGTTGAGTGGATTTGAAAGGCACTAGCCTTCATTCAGGATTGTCAGAGGCAAAAGGTTAAAAAAAATACTTAGAAGTAGATGAGAAATACACTGCAGTTCAGGAACAATCTGTGGAGATTCAAACAGTACAATGAACTTTAGGCTGTCTCTTATCCTTGCAAATTTAATGGCATACAGCAGCCGAAGAGAACAGTTCTGTAGGTTTAAGAGCACTTAAAAATAAATTCCACAGAGCAGAATAAATGTAGTTGACCTTATTTTTCAGTGTACTGTATGTCATTCTGCTTAATGCCTAGCCTTCAACGATGACTGCCAGGATAGGTAATGAACTTTTGCAATTTATTTCCCTTCTGATAAATGCACAGGTTTAGAAAACCTGCCTTACATTGGGTCAGAAAAACAGTTTCAGATTTGAATCTTCCACATTCTTGAATTGAGAGACTAACTATTTCCTGAGGCATTTCTTTCTTTGCTTTGAGTCCAGCATGGAATCATGCACTTTTGTGGTGTCAAAGTCCTTGCACCTCACATCTGCTTCGCTCCGGAGTATGTCTCTGAGGAGAAGAGGAAGGAGATGCTGACTGCCTGGGCCCAGCGTCTGAAGACTCTTTGGAAGGAAGAACCCATAAACTGCTCTCCTGAGTGGTATTTCAAGTAATGTTCAGGTACAAGACTACAGAGAGAATATTTTTTTTTTTCCCCCTCCATTCTTTCTGGTACTTTATCTCAATATCTGAATGCTAATCTCCTAATTCAAATGTATTATAAGTATCTTGAGTACTACAGCTAGCAGCTTAACTGACAAATAGCATTTATCTTCATTGATTCCTGAGGGATTCTCTTCAATTATGGGTGCAAAACTCTTTGTGAAGACTTATCCTTGCTCATATAAACAGTGACATCCTGCCTACAAGTGTTGATAACGCAAGCGGTATTTAATTGCAGATTATACCGTTGCTGCTTATGAAACAGTAAAGTACATTGCCAAGTTTATTTTAACACTTTTTGTACCAGCTGCCACTTTTTTTTTATTTGCCAGGGAATATACTGCCCATAGTCAACCTTGTTATGGCCAATCCTGTTCTTTTAAATGAGAGCTCTACACTTGTGCCTTTGAGCTATGAAGCCAGATCATGATATACAGTTGTAAAAAAAGGATATACAGTTGTACAGTGACTTAGACAGCTGGAAAGCCTTGTGGACAGCCTTAGGCTTTTCCACATATTTACAAAGCAATATTAAAGCTATGACATATACCAGAAAAGGAAAAAACCAAATACAAGTATCATATAGCACCATGTGCGTGTATTGCCTTTCTTTATAGAATGTAGCTCCCATTTGTAAAGTATGTAGTTTCCTAAAATCACAGGGAATTCTCTATTTTTGTTACCCTAAGTAGAGACAAAAAGGAATCCTATCTGTTCACTGCCCCTTCACACCAGTCAGTATTGCTGTTTGGGTCTGGAGGGCTGGGTGCATCCCCTCCAGCGTCAGTGTAGATGGGCTTCCTTGGAGATCTCCAGCAACTGGCAGTCGGAGAGGCAGAGCGCCTACCCAAAAACCTGCAGGAGCACTGTCTGTCTACGAGCCAGGATCTAGTGGGACAGAATGACTGTCTGGCTCTTAACATCTGTGATTTTTACCTTGAACTTTAGCGGGATTATTTTTGTGCTTGAGAGCTGTTAACCCTTTTTGTGCATGTGACAAAGGGTGGGTTCCTTGCTTAGCTACACAATTTCTTGCTTTGATCAGCTTACCTAACAGCTGGCTTTGCACTTTGATATTAAAAGAATGTGGCCTGAATAAGAAACGGCCTTCTGAGTCACTGTCAAATGACACTTAGGCCTCTGCATAGAGAGCATGCATTGGCCATATGTTCTTTGTAGCAGCCTTGTCATGCCCCACCCTTATGTTTCTTTAAGGACTATTTGGATAATAAACATGCTGAGCCCAGATTCTGGAGTGGCAGTGTAAGCTGATACACCAGACCGTGACTTGCTGCTACCTCAGGAAAAGAGTCACATGTTCCTGTTTGTCACCGCATGAAGTAAAGGGCCACCTCTAAGCAGACAGACCCCTGGAAGCAGTGCTGCCCTGAGGTGCTGCAGATGTCTGCTTCAGTGCGTACGAGTCAAAGTCTTTAGGTTACACAAGCAAGAAATTTGCTTTAGCTCAATAACTCTTCTGTAGGAAAAAGAAGGTGAAAGGGAATAAAATGGAAAATGTTATACACATAAGTTGTGGGGAAAGCAGATTCTTGCCTAAAAGACTTAAGGAAAACAACTTTAAGTTATCTGAAGAGAGATTGAAGGACAAATGCGAATATTAAAATTGTATAGGAGAGGAATCATCCTTATGTTCACTGTGTTGTTACCAGACTATTCAAGAAAGAAGGAAATGGATATGAAAGCAGAAGTTGCAACTGTCAAACCAAATGTCACTGCGTTGGATCAATCGCAGAGCTTAGTGGGTTTAACTGTTAGATGAAGAATCTCAGACTGACCTATATGATGAAGATACACTTCTCGACGCTATTTGGCAGATGCGTGCCAGCTCCCGCACACGTGGTAGCATTAAGTGCCTGTATTAGACTGGATATTTGTAATGTAAGTATACATGCAACTGTCAAACCAAATGTCACTGCGTTGGATCAATCGCAGAGCTTAGTGGGTTTAACTGTTAGATGAAGAATCTCAGACTGACCTATATGATGAAGATACACTTCTCTCGGCTCTTTTTGGGATGTGTGTGAGCTCCCGCACACGTGGTAGCATTAAGTGCCTGTATTAGACTGGATATTTGTAATGTAAGTATACAAGAGTGGCTATGCTAGGTCAGAACAAGGATCCTCCAACCCCGAGTTTTTTCGCCACAGTTCTCATAGGCCAGGAAGAGCAAGCACTTCCCCTGAATACTGTCCTGGGTTCCAACTATATTTAGTTTGGGGGATTTCCTCAGCTATATGTGTTTTCTCTATGTTTACCAAGCCAAACAGATCTCTGCTCTGAATTTTATTCAGTCTTCTCTTGAATTCATGCCAACTTGCAGCAGCCAATATATTTTGGCAAAGTTCAGCGGGTCACCTTTTTCCTTGCATGAAACATTGGAGTGGGGAGGGATCCCGGGGAGGGTGAAGCACCTGGTTCCCAGTAGCTTCGTTTGATTCCTCCCAGTCAACAATAGGTGATCAGTCCCATCCGTTCTTTTACACGGCACTTAGGGTTTTGTAGATGTGCATCACCCTCCCTCCTAAATAATCTCCTTCCCAGGCCATGCAGTCCTGTCCGGCTCAGTTGTTCTTCCAAGAGAAGGCATTGGCCTTTAGTCACCCTTGTTGCTCTTCTCTGAACTCCTTCAGTCTCACTATCCCATTACTGAGAAGAGGGGACCAGAAGCGCACACAGAGTCAACTCCGTGACTCTTGGATTCATATGACTTTCTCTGCTCCTTTCCTAATAATCTCTGACATACGATTTGCTTTAGCTAATGTTTTAATCTGTTGTAACTCTAGATCTTGGCTGTCAGTGGTAATGGTCAGCCTAGGGGCCATTATTTTATACATCAATTTAGGGTAATTTTTTTTTTCCTTGTGCACCCCTTTACATAACTTGAATTTCACTTCCTGTCTCATTGCCCAGTCACTCAACCATTTTTCCAGAACTCTTCACAATCTGCTTTCCTTGTCCCCCTCCTCTGAGTAATCTGTATCATCAGGACACTTTCTCAATCTCATTGCTCATCCTTTTCCAGATCATTGTCAACAGCTCAGATCCCTGCACTTGTAGCCTCCCTCTGTTCTGACAGCTGACCATTTACTGTTGCCCTCTTTGTCCTATCTTTTAAACACATCTCCATGCCATGACCTTCTTTCTTATCCCCTATCTGCTTAGTTTCCTTAAAAAAAAATTTGATACGGAACTTTGTCAGAAGCCTCTTGGAAATGCAAGTAGACTATATCAGCCAGATCACCATTCTCTACATGCTTTTTCCTAAAGTAATTTATTCAGGAATATCATTCCAATTTGAAAGCCACTGTACAAGGAGGTATATGATGGGGGGAACTGAGAGCCACTATTCAACTGTACCTTTCCGCAGTCAATCTCAGTCCTGGTCTGCGTAGTCTATTCTCATACAGAAGTTGTTCCACGTGCCTCATAATTCCTGTCACTTTCCTTTATTTCGTGTCTAGCTTTCTTATATCTGTTCAGAGAAGAGGTAATCAGAGCTGTATCTTGACTGTGGACACATAACAGATTAAACCACATTTGCTGAAGGGTGCTGCTCTTGCAATGCTTTGGAAGCCAGTCAACTGTGCAGCAACAGTGGGTGCTGAGCCAAGATTTAATGTCCTTGTCCTGACATGCTTTCAGTGCCTGCTATACACCACACTGCGCAGGGGCGCAGTGTTCTGGCATGTATGTTCTGGCACATGCCTTTCAAAAACTCAGGGGAGAATTTTACCATGTAGCAAACCAATAGAGTGGTCTGTGGTTAATAAGGAAAGAGAAAGGAAGTGGCAGTATTAGTTTCTTAGTAGTACTGGAAATGTTACAGCCATTTTGATCTAAAGAATGATTGCCCTGCTAAATCACATTATGCTAAAAGTCAAATGTAGTCCTGTCAAAACAGCATTGATTTCATCGGAATAAAGCTAGAATTAGGCGAGTAACTTGTAGCTGCATTTTAGGCTGGGGAGAAGGGTATAAGGGCAACATGCTTTCCTCTTCCATTTAGTCTGGGGATTTGTTTTTTGTTGCTGGTGGTCCTCCTCTCCCACACACCTTCAGGCAACGCTCTGGTCTTTTTCTCTGACAGTTTGTTCCAAAAATCATAACTGAATTTCTTTTATTTGATGTTCTGAAATGGCAGGTGAAACATGCTTGCAACTTCAGAAAAACACAGGGAAACAAATAGATCCCCATCTGAACTATGTTATCAAGAAGCCTCGTAGCCTAGAGAAACCAAGACTGATTTCTTGCAGTAAAGTGCTTTTAATCCAGGTTTCAAAAAACTAACATTTAAAGGCAGGTGTAGATAGTTTTTTCTTTGGTTTAATATTTGATTCCTGGAACAATGTCACTGAGGTTAGCTGCTTGCTTGAAGAGGAATATACTTTGCAATAGACAAGTTATCAAAAGGTTGTGCTGAAGAGAGGAACAGCCAATAATAAATACCATGCATAATTATTTATGTTTGGCTTTTTTTTTTTTTTTTTTTTTTTTTTTAAGAAAAATCCTACTATGTTAGTAGATATCCTAAAGCCTAAAGAGCCTATGCTCCACAAAAGGAATGCAAAAAATTTAGGCTTAGGGCACTCTCTAGTTTTAGTGCTGGATAATTGTCTCATCATTCTAAGGGTATTAAAATACCTACTGTATCCATACAAAAATGAAGCTCCAAGATCCATGATGTTTTCTTTTAAATTAGGCGAGTCACTACAAAGAGTAGCCAAGAGAGCTATTCCAGCCTTAGTTTCAAAACTTGAGTTAAAAAGTATAAAAGAATCTTTGACTACAAATGTTTGGGGAAGCAGAGGACTTAGTCCAGAGCAGCAGCCTCATATTTCAGCAGTCTCATTTTAGGTCCTTTAACCCAGTGGCAGTAGTTGATCATCTCACAAACAAGTTGGGGAAATGTCTATTCCTGCAATACTTTTGTTGCTTCCATCTTACTTGGCTGGTGTTCATATATTTACGGGAACATTCTCCACAGAACAAAATACCAAGGAAACACCTATTAAAGAATTTGTCTCACAATGCTTGGTGCAGACTGATGTAAAAATAAAAAAAATACTGGTGAAGTTCTCATTTCTTTAAACAGTAAACTTTAATTAAGTAATGTTTCATGACCAGTTACTTCCAACCATCCTAAGATAAAATCCTCCAGACTCAGCAGTATTGATTTAACACAGTTTGAATGCATAGGAATTCTGATCTCTTTGGAAAACTCAGTAAGGAGACAGAAGACCAGTTTCTTCCCTAGGATTGTGCAGCCAAAATACCCCATAGCTTTTTCTGAATTGCCAATTGCCCTTGATGAAATGAGAAAGCATTTTGTTAACATCAGACAGAGAGAACAAACCAAGACCTAACCATCTTGCCCAAGTAACGGATTGTCACAGAGAACTGCCACACCTGCAAATGCTATGTACTCCAGTGAGATGTGCAGAGCAAAGGTGGTGTCTTTACTGAAACTTAATATGAAGCCAAGGGGAAACGAAATCCTCTCAATCTACTCTACGTGTACACCCTTGTATTTCTGTCATCTGCTGCTAGGCCACACCTCAGTGTCTAGGGGAGACCGCGGGTGGTCATCTTCTGAACGTAACTACAATGAAAAACTGCGGCTGCGGTCAGTCACAAACAACAGTGGTTCCCAAGCTCTTGGGGCATCCCATTTTGCCTTCGGACTCCCCAGCATGGTACGGCCCTTCTCCCCATACGTCAACACTGTTGGTTGCACAGTGCTGCAGTTTCTCCCACCTCAGCCCTCTGGAGCCTCAGAGAAATAGAAGTTTTGTGGCATTGGTGAGCCAAAGCTAGCTAAAATCATGGCTTCTCTCTGTAAAATCATCTGTACAACATAATATCTTGACAGCTGTTAGACAGCAGTGGGATCAGTCAGGCCAGATAATGCTTTAGCTTTAGATTAAAAGGTAGGTTACAGACAAATCTCTGCTTAGGGTTTTGCCCACCGATGATCCCCCTTCCCAGTGTTCTGGGCAGGGTGTTAAGCCCAGAATTAACATTTCAGCATTGACTCATCTCCAAAGCTGGGAACCTCCTGTGTGAGGAAACACTCATCCCTGCTGGGGACAGCCACAGCACCGTTACGCTCAGGTCCCTACAGAGCTCGCAATTCATGCGAGACATGGAGAAGGAAAAGCCTCTAAAGAGATACCTGGCAGCAAACTGCAGGTGGAGAGGAAGGAGTGGGAAAATTTAAGCCTCTGTAGGCAAAGCTTACTACAATACAGCCTTCAAAGTTAATACCAGGAAAATACCCCTGTGTAAAGTCACTTTCCTATTATGGCACAAGCTTACTGTGATTTGATTTTAGTTTTTAGGATTAATGAGATAGGTAACCATTCCAGGTAGCCTTGATCTAGCACTGTGGAGTTTTGACACTTTTTATTTATCAACCCCTACAATTTTTCCAGTGGTGCAACGGAACCTGCAAATTTCACATACAACAATTTTCATCCTGCTGACAATAAAAACAGCTACATGTTTAAAAAGAAAAAAAGACGTTTAGAATTCTATGTATTTACATTTTTTTCTGTCAGTTTTAATAAGATAGCTGAGATTTTTAGTACAAAGTAAGTGAAAGTTTGGTCAAGATTAGTGAAAGTTTCAGTTAAAGTAAAAAGAGAACTAATGGGCTTATTTTATTTTCATTAATACTAAAATTGAAAACTTCTGCTCACATAAATGCATTATTGTGAGAAGCATTAAAACTGTACTGGCCTTATCATCCAGTTCAGGATAACCATCCTTTCTTCTCAACCAGAATTAAGAGATTTCTCCATAAATTCAGATTGCATTTTTGGGTCAGTTTATTTTCCCTATTCATTTCAAGAAGGAATGTCATACTGGCAACACTGACCTCTAAGCACAAACAAATAAATGCTAATTTCTGTCTTCTTTTGCCTAGCGCTTGTTGGCAAATCACCACTGAATGAGACTGAAACCTTTTTAACCATGCAATTCTTACAAATTTAGCCATCTTACGCAATGCAAAGCTGAAAAGCAGAAAAACAAACCAAAACAAAAAAACTCAGAAGTAAAATGTTATTAAAAGATTTCTGTAATGTTTGGGATTGCAACAGAAGATCAAAACTGCATGATCGGCCCACCAGAGATACCATGTCTGGATTTGCTTTTCCTGTATTTAGTTGACAAACGTCCCAGATGCTCTGGACTGCAGGTTATCCTTACGATACCTCACAATGTGGGTGGACGCGAAATGTCTGTATTCAAACTATGATGAGCTTAGTTTGGCAATTCGGCATAGCCGTCCTGAGTCTCCTCATTACAGTAGGTGTGATCAGCCCTTGCATTTGGAGCTGTCAGAGCATTAAACTCCTGTTCTGGCTCAACACCAGCTGATCCAGAATCAGTGGAAAACGGGGATGCACTTGGCACACACCAGTTCCATTGCCAACATTTTTTTTTAGAGTGGAAACGATGGCACTCAGCATTGTTTTGAGAGTTCCTGGAAAGAAGCTGTTTGTTCAGGTTGTCCAACAAGGTGCGGAAAACTGTCTCGAGACTCACGAGAGAAAACTTCAGCTTGAAAGTGATCACCAAGGCTGTTCTACCTCTCCAAAACTGCAGCCGCCCACATACTACTGTTTCCCATCAGTCTTTCCAAAGAGACATGTTTCAGAAAGCTGGAAGGTGGTAGCCACCTGCCCCTCGCAGATGAACGTGCTGGCCAGCAGAAGGCACAAATCAGACTGTGCCTTCCCCTAGAAGGGCAGATAAGGGTACATGGGTGGATAAGGAATTCAGATACTACGTTGCTGACCATCACAGTGAGAAATAAAGGACAAGTTCTGTACTTGGAGAAGGCCAGGGGCCCAGAATATGCCAGCATTACACACCAGCGCACCCATGTAAATCTCAAAGGCCTCATAATACTGAATGGAGTTCTTTTGCTTGCTAATGTTTTGTTTGTATGTGGCAGGAATAGGACAGGTACAAACATAGCCTCAGAAGTCCTCCACAGCTGAAGAACCCTGTCCATGAAATCCACCACAGGGCCTAGCACAGAATTAAATCAAACCCTCTGTGGCCATTGTGCTTCTTCCAGATCTGACAGTCTGGGCCCTCAGTTTCCACCAGGAAACAGGACCAGGCTCCTGGACCACTTTCGTTCTCTCATCACTATCAGGCTTGCCCTCCAGCTTTAGAAAGGCTCCCTCCCTTAAACACAAGTTGTGGGCTGCTGTTGCCCTCCCACATGGATCTGCTGCTGCTGTTCTGGTAGTGCCTGGTAGTACTGAGCTGTGAACTCCACAGCATCTGCAAAGCACTATGGGGAACACAACAGTTCCCCAGAATGGGAAGGGTCATGGCAAAGAGGGTAGACACTCATCATCACCATCATTTCACTGGAGGAAAGGCGAAGGGATCAGTCTTACGTAAAGAAGCTGTATTAGACATTATTTCTATATTAGAACAGTTTTCCTAGTAATAGAATATGTTAGTTATGGAATGTTCTTTGCTGTTAGGACAATGAGAAACTACATAAAATCTGCCAGAGATGCCGTACACACACCTGACCTCTGCAAGAGGATGAACTAGATGGTTTATGACCGTCCTTTCAGGTTACGTATTTCTGCAGCTGCCCCCAGGACAGTTACCGGTTACAGTTATTCTGTTGACAAACAGAAACTCCTGCCTCCACCCTTCCTGAACGAAAAGCTGCCTCTTCGGCACCAAAACCACAACAAAGAAATGCATTTCCACCACCCACCAAACTCCCAACTGCTGTCAGTCTCGCTAACGTGGCCAGATTTGCACCATTCATAGTCTGCACCACGCTCACCCAGGCGGGTGGGCACTGGGAGCTGACTCCTTCCAGGCGCCAGCGGCTCCGCAGCTGGTAGAGGGAGGCAGCGGTGCTGGGAGACGCTGGGTACGGCTGCCCGGCCGGCTCTGGCAGGCACGGCTCGCACCCTTCTTCCCGGTGGAGGGCGTGCGTTATGTCGGACAGACCGAGTCACTTTGCAGCCCCGGGAGCGGCAGCAGCTCCCCGACACC
>NW_008795259.1:3241111-3272458 GCF_000699145.1 Aptenodytes forsteri | reverse complement strand
CCCCCTCCCACGGCAGTACGAGGTGCCTCTGCCGAGGCAGCCTGTTCTAATTCCCGTACAAGAATACACATTTTTGTGACCACTTCTGTTCTAAAACAGAAGCGACTGTGACACAGTGGTACGGGTGCAAGCCACTGCACAGACCCCCTCCTTTCCCCGTTCCACCCTCCCTCTGCTCTGGTCCTATGAAAACTCGCGTTCCCTTTGCTTTCCTTGTCTTGGCTCCTCCTCACGTTTGCACGGGATCCCTTCTGTAACCTGCTGCTGGTCTTTGCTATTTCCAAAGGAAAAAAAAAAAAATCATTCCTCAGTGAAAAGATGCTGGAAAAACCTTAGCAGAAGGGAGAGGTTTAGACGGAGTGGGTTATGAGAGTTACAGCAATAGAGCTGAGATGCACTGACAGCTTTTGAAACATCTTCTACACATGCAGTATTTTTGTCTTCAGCTGCAGGGACCCTTCCGTTTATCTCCTGTTACCCGTATTGGTGATACCAGCTTTGGTGTCTGTTTGTTATTCCCCTCTGTTCCTGACTGATACCTAGGTGGCCACGAGTTTTGGTGCTTGCAAACTTGTTTGCTTTCTCCGATTATACCTTGTAACACTTCTCAAGAACTCGTGCGCTGTGAGTATCGTTGGACGAAAAGGGCTGCAAATACTGCGTGACCTTTTTTATTTTACCCTGCTAATGCACTCAGCAATCCTCCTTAATCAAGCAGGCTACATAAGATCTACATCAGATCAGTAACAAATCATTAGAATGGAGCAAACCGCTTTTGAATGGTGATCAGGCCCGATATGACCTAATGACCGGGTCATGATTCTTGGGAGTTTATGTGCCCTTTGGGGGTTAGAGGGGAGAACATAACCATGGTGTTAAAAAGGAAAATGCCACAAACCCACTTATTAAACTTGTATCCCTCTCTAAAGAAAATGCAAACATATTAGTGGGCAAAAATCCCTCTCTTCTAGCAACCAGTGTTCAAAATTTTTGTAATACATGTTGGCACTTGTTAAATATGAACCCACCCTAATACAGATGTTCGTAATAGTATATTAAAAAAATTGCTTTATAATCAATCAAGTATACGGATGAGGGCTACCTCATAAAACACAAATTAACCCCTAGAAGTACACGTAGCTTCTGTAAGGTTAGGCTAAACCAAACCACAAAATTTCTGTTCTCTTAACCACAGGTACATAATGTATGATACACCAGTGCATAAGTACTGAGGATACATTTGAATTACCATGTATCTCAATAAAAAGCAGTAAGCTTGGAATGAACTTGAGCCTTTGAGCTTCCCTCCTTGATTTCTTTATCATCTGACATTTCCAGGTAATACCAGCCAATACCTCATGTTAAATAGTATACCAAAATAAATAGCCTTTGCTTAAAAACCTGGCTAGAGATTGCTTTCCTGTGACATCCATCCTACAAAAAACTTTGGGTTTGAAGTAAGATCAAAGAGCTTTTATTCAGAGTACCTCACTACTTAATAACAACCACCAAAAAAGTAGTAGCATCCTAGTAGTAGAGCATGCCCAAGGAGGAGGGTTCCCTCCCATCTTATGAAAAAATTCCCTCTGTTGAATGTTATCCAGCTCATTTCAGCAAATATGATTTCAGGAGTTATTACTTCTTCTGAATTTCCAAGCCTTCTGGTTACGGTGATTACATGCTGCTTGGTAGGAATAGGTATTAGCAATGTAAATAGGAACAAGGTCCTATATTGTTGCAGTTTGAGGCAGGGCTGTTTTTCATCAGGTTATATAGTATTGAATGGCAGCACCAAGCTATCAATAGTATTAATGTAAATTTAGAGATTCAGCATTCAAAAATACACATCTGATTTGCATTCACAAGAAGAGCACATGCAATTCTTACAAGAATAAGTACTACCTTGATGCAGAATTACTGTTAGCATGGAAAAATTACCATAGATATGTGACTTTGAACCAATTCTTGAAAGGGAGACCCCAGATAAAGAAGCAAGATGTTACTTCATGCCACGTTGAAGTCTCATGACTGAATTCAGGCCTTTGTACCTGTGACATCCACTGCACCTGCACAACAGTCAGTAGCACCACCCCAAGAAAGCCAGAGAACCATCACCAGAAACTTCCAGGGAGACAGAAGCTTGCGTGTGAAAGCAGCAGTGAGTGTTCTTGGCACTGCTATGAGTCATTTGTTACTCAGCTGTTTGATTAACTGTAAAGGACTTTTTTAAAAAAAAAAAAAACAACAAACAAAAGACAACAACAATCTCCTCTCCCCTAACAATTACTAGGCATAGCAGAGCTTACCTTCTTGCTAAATGAATGCAGCCATATCCTCAGTCCTGTGCTCATGATGCAGGCTAGCACTCCAGCAAAACAAAATCTGCATCCTTTCAAAGTCAGGAAAGCCAAAGAAAAAAACTTTGAAAAGAGCACACTGCACCAAACGTAGAGAGGATGTTCCCTGTCTATACAACAACAGCCCATTGAGTATATATACACTTGGAAGAGGAGGCTCTTGCCTTCTCTCTTCTACAGGCACAACCTTTTTTTTTAATCAAGTTTACTCTTCCCTATTTTGGCTTGTCAGTGTTAGAACCGACCAGACAATTCCCAAATCTGCACATAAACATCTCTCTTCCCTCAGACACCTACTTTCTACAGACACTTTCACTACCTCCATAGTTCCCAGGCTCCAGAAAGAGGCTGTGGTAATTAGGCTGCAGTAATTAGGCTGCAGCTGATGTTCATAACAACATTAAGCAATCTTTTCAATTAGAGATTTGATGACACAGGTGCACAGTAGTTCACAGGAGTTAGAAGTCACTTGTTGGTCTGAAAAATTTGGGAATCCCTTTGCTATGCTATTTAGAGCTCTTAATTACCCGAATGAGCCAATCTGCTGTTGCTGATAGTGGCACTTTGAAATGGTGCCTTTCTCTCAGCTCTGTATATCTGTGTCGTAGTCACCCAAGAGGAATGGAAACTGAACAGCCCTGCTAGTCTATTGGTCTTTCTCTTTTCTCAGCAAACTCTTTCCTTACCTGATGTAAGGTGCTTAAGGTAAAAAAGTTCAGTAAGCAAAAAAACAGAGCTTGTGGCTTGCACCTGTGCTAGCAACTCAGCTTGCTGGCATGTGCCGAAGGTACTGGCTGTCTAGCCTTCTTTTAACATTTTACCTCCTGAGAGACATGTTAGGCAAGAGAACACCACAGCTTTATCAAAGGCTTAAAATTATTCTGGCATCCACTGGGGTTTACTTATCTACCTATTTCATAGGCTCCCCCAAGCTCTCTTTTCCTCTTGGTGCACTTCGGAGTTACTACAAGCCTTCACAATTTCTTTGTTCCTCTTCTTTTTGAGGGGCAGGGGAGAAGTTGCCTTATATCCCCACCACAGTCCTTCCTAGCACTTGTCTCCTTAAATTCAGACAGCTGTGAAACAGGTTTCCCACAGAAGCTGGGTTCTGTGTTTCACCCTCCAGAGAAACCATTTGTTTGTTTGTTTTAAGCTTAAAGCAAACCCTTTAGAGCTGGATTTGCAAAGATGCCTAAAAGGAAGCTTAGAATTATGTAAGTAGCTGGGCACCTGACAGGCCCATGTTCAGGGAATTTAGAAAATGAGATACCTATCAGAATCATTGGGCACTACCTGCCTTTGGGACCGTGGCCCTTGATTTTTCTGGGTTTGTTTTTGCACACGTGAAGTGTAGGGACAGTACCGATCTACTGCATGTTATATGGATAAAAACTATTTATTAACAGCACTTTGAGATCCTCATGTGAAGAAATGGTGTTACATCGACTTAATATAACTTTAATGGGTTGACATTGTGGTCTTTAGGTCTGATCCCATGAGAACCACAGCATCTTTGGTTTCAAACTGAGGCCCTTGGTTCATAAGGGTAACGAGAGTATACGCTTGTGTCCCACTCCTTACATGGACGCTGATTTAGTGGAACAGCTAAATGCTTGATAATTACACTTCTTTTTCCTCCTTTATACTACAGGTCCAGAAGCACTAGGGTACTTGATTTTGTTTTAATTGCTAAGCCACAAAGACTGCAAACATGTCTCTGGAAGACATCCACATGAACAGCCAGGATTTGCTTGAAAAAAAACTATTAGACGCTGGAGGATTTGGAACAATTTCTTTATGCTTTCACAAGAAACATGGATATGTAGTATTAAAAAAAGTGTATACAGGACCCCAGCGCACTGAGTAAGTTACAGATCTTAGTTCTGATTTTTATCTTTCAGTTAGTCTAAGGAATCCTCTAAACTCAATGGAGATAAATCTAAATAAAGTGTAATAATTTCAGACGTTTGGATTATGGAGATACTGTATGTGGGGAAAATACTCTCAAGACAATACTAGCAGCTGTCCTGCAAATTTTCCTTCTTTCCCTCACGAGCCAACTTTTTTAGTTTTTAACTCATTGTTCCAGTGAAGTTCCTGTTTTCTGTTGCAAGGTGAGCACTACTGTGAATTGTTAAGAATTGAGGGGACTCTTGCACACTTAAGGAAATGCAGGAACTCAGTGGGCAAATGATATTTTCAGGCTGGCAGATCAATTTTCAATACAATTGTCCAACCGTAGATGTCCACTAGGAAGTAAACACACATGAGCTATCAGCAGGACTCCAACCCCACATGTATGATACCAAGAATGTAACCCTCTCTGCCTTGAGAAAAAGCAGAGTGAGCCAAGCCCACTGATTTAATTCGAGGGTTGAATTAGCTGTTGATTTCAGTGGGTTCGGGTCACATTGCAGCTCTACTACCTCAGAGCCATAACAATCCTAAAACTCTCCCACGAGTCATCCGCTAGAGAGAGACAAAACCCCATGTTCTTCTAGTTTGGGTTATAATAAATAAATTAACTGAGTTTTTATTTTGCCAGTGGAAAGTGAATTAAGAGATTCTAGTAGTTTGCAAACTGCATTGACAGTTTGGGATGAACACAGTTAAAATGGACAAGCCTGCCCGGTTTATTTTTGGGTTTGTGTTTTTACTTTCTCACAACACAGGCTCTTAAGTTTGTTATTCCTTAAAGTCTTGAACCAAAAGTCTTAAGCAAATTTACAACTGAGCCTAATGCAAACAAAACAGCCACTTTCTTCTCTAGTACGAGGAACACAGAGGGAGAAAGCAGTTTCTTTTTAAGTCACAGGATGGGAAAGCATTAGCAAGCAACATAGTCTCAAGATTTTCTTACATCCTTTTGCCCGATGACTAGAACAGGAGCAATAGTAAAAAGAAGACGATTTAATATAATGGGTACCATTCTTCTTTAACACCCTTAGTGAGCTCCCAGCTGTGTACCTGTGACTATTGATGGGTTGTACTGAGGCCCAGGTAAAGAGTTAGGCTTTGAATTCATCCTAAACCAGTAATCGTTAGTAAATGTTACCACCATCCAGTATGTGGGTGGATCCCCTGTAATAAATCCATTTTCAACATGAACATGAATACCAGACCTTTGGGGGAGAGAGCTGTATAGTTTCCTGTACAAAAGGTAGGGAAATGTGTCTTGATCCTCCTTGTCCAAAGGCTCTTTCAGCCCTGCCCTGTCCTGATCCCACCCCAGTTCAGGGATTTGGACATACACAACCAGCAGTGCACCTACAAAAAGAATGCTTATGCCCTTTCTGAAAACGAGGTCTTAAAATCAGGCTAGGTGGACAGTCTCTGTGCAAGGCATTTGAGACTTAGAGACTATAACCTGGCATGAACAAAGCTGTATCCATTCAAAACCACCTGAAGGTATGGTTCATCTTACAGTTGCTCTAGCGATGTTAACATTTTTAGCCATCATTTTCATTATGAATCAACAGCATTTTCATCCCTGTGTTTTTTCTAGCCTGGCACCTAAGTTCAGTGTAATTTCTATTTTACAGATATAATGCTTCCCTTCTTGAAGAAGGCAGGATTATGCACAGACTGCAGCATGACCGTGTGGTAAAACTACTAGGTATAATTTTGGAAGACGGAAACTACTCACTTGTGATGGAGTATGTGGACCGGGGGAACATGATGAAAGTGCTACAGAAAGTGAGCAGTGAATTGCTTCATCCCTTGCCGCTCCTTAGGGTTGATAAGATGCTTGAAAGGAACAGGATGTTACTGCTATCTCCAGAGAATGGAGTCTTTAGTTTCTCGTTCTGCTTTCTGAATTAAAGAGCCAGTGGCAGCCCTGCCTTCTGTAGAGACAGCAGAGGACAGCTATGGCTTTCCTGCGCATCGCAGAGGAGCAGACCACAGTAATAGGTTCAGAGTTATAGGAGTGTTTGTAGACATATGTAGAGAATTTGCTAAAGAACACTTTTGTAAATACGGAGTGACTCTAGAATTACTTTAATGCGAAAATTTAGATCCAAGAAGGACCTTGGTTCTTTTTTACCCTGGCTTGAGCAGAGGTACTCTTGGGACTGAGAAAGAAATTTTTTTAAAGACTGTTTTTTAATTTGATGGTTGTAGTAGCATTTTTAATAGATGGTACTTCTGTTCTTTATTTTAGCTCTCACTGCCTTTGTCAGTGAAAGGGCGTTTTGTGCTGGAGATCACAGAAGGAATGCTTTATCTGCATGAGCAAGGCTTTGTACACAAAGACCTAAAACCAGAAAACATCCTTGTGGACACAGACTTTCACATTAAGGTACTTGTTAGAATGTAAATGGAGAAAGCTGATGCTCTGGGTTGAAGAACCCAGTTCAGCTGCATTGGTTAGTATTCCTGATTGGTAGATGAACTCCTTTGTAGTCTAGCGAGCTATCACTAAGAGAGTGTTAGCAGTGGATCACTGAAGTATAGTGCCTATAAAACCTCTGAGCCTGAGATTTGTATAATCTTCCCCCATCTGTGGAAAAAAAAAATCACTAAGAATATTAAAAAAAAATGAATAATATTGTTGACATTCTGATTCAGAATCAGATCAGACTTCCTTAAGCAGCTTGATCAAAAGTATCATTTAAGGCAGCAGTATGATTTATCTGCTTGAACGTGTCTAACATTGCCAATATTTATAAAGGGAAATAGTTGTTCTAGGAAACTGCAAATGTAGGAAGATTTATCTCCTATCTTCCTCTATCACATTAGACCTCCTCTCACTCGTAGACATGAACTTGGACTCCTACTTCCTCTAGCGGGATGTCACTTACATTTTCCTCTTCCTCTGAATGCATCACCTCAAAATTTAGCCCAAAATTTCAGAAACTCAAGAGGAACAATAAGGTAGTTAGAGGCAACAAGAGAGTAAAGAAAGGCAAGTTAGAAGTGAGGCAAGGTGTCACCTCAGTTTTATCTGAAGTGATTTGGTTACACAACTCAGTTTGACAGCTGCCTGTGGCCAAGAGAGGCAGTCCCATTTTCTTCCATTGTTCCTCTCCTGTTGATCTCCTGTTCCCTTGTGTTAGCACTGATGCTAATCTGACCACCCTGCCCTGATTTAGGAAGCCAAACCAGCAGATTACAGTTTGCCTTGTTGGCAGTGCTACCCTTCTGTTGGGGAGCACTTGATTCAGCAAGCCATTGGAGGGCCTTGCACTATGTCTTCCCAGTGTCAGATGTGTGTCAGTGCTGGAACCAGAGGCTGTGGGGAAAGGAGGGAAGGATTACTGTCTTCACCGTCAGCCATTGGTCTAGTTGTAAAACTGCACGCTAAAGTTTCAGTAATGTCACCTTGTCAAGCGCACAGTACCCAGGTATCCCTGCTTTAACTTATTCCATGCTATCCTTTTCCATATCTCTTTGCCATACATATCACATCATTTTAGATCTTCTTCCTCCCCCTTTCTGTAGGAAGATCGAAGGAAGTTGAGTTAAATGGAATCTAAATGGAAAGGGCAGTGAGGGAGGAGGGATATCTGCCCATCTCATAGATTACTTCTGGATTTGAATCTTAGCTTCTTCTCATATGGATCTTCTGTTCTGCCATGAGCACTGCAAGCGTATCTTGAACGTGATTGTCAATATGAGCAAAACCAAACTTCTTTTTTCCTTACATTATGCAATTGTTCCCAGTGGGGTTAAGTTAATAATGAAGGTTCAGCCTAATGGTTCCCAGTTGGCAGTGATACATTATTTAGGCAAAAAAAAACCCCATAAAACAGCAAATAGTTTGTTTTCCTTTCTTGTAGTTGCATTTTTTGCAGTGTTTCATTTTTAGATAAATTATTACCAGCTATTCATTATAAAATTGAGCACTGCATGAAATACTTGTTTATGTTCTCTTCATCACAGCACTAGCTCTGATGTGTCTCATTTTTCAGATTGCAGATCTTGGTGTTGCCTCCTTTAAGAACTGGAGTCGGCTAACCCAAGAAGAGACTGTCCGACAGAAGCAAATCAAGACCACTCGCCAGAACAATGCTGGGACTCTTTTCTATATGGCCCCAGAGCATTTACGCTGTCTTAATGTAAAACCTGTGGAGAAATCAGACGTTTACAGCTTCGGCATAGTGATCTGGGCAATTTTTGCTAACAAAGAGCCATATGAACGTAAGTTACTTCCAAAAGGACTCTATCACAAAATTAAGTTACAAATGTTAAGCCTTTAAAGTCATAAAATTAAGATTAGTAGATTAAATCGCCTATGCCCAAGAATAGCGCCTGTTAGGCACCTCATGGCCAGTAAGAGGCATTAGTTGCATCATTCCTGACTTCTAAGCATGGACAAGAACATCTGAATTGAAATGCAGGCACGAGCCCAATCTATTCACATCGACATGGTGTGGGCATAAACCTGCACTCAGTGGCAGAAGGTAGACAAACCTTGGGCAGGCCAGGATGGAAACATTGATGTACGCTATTTCCTAAGGTGGGCTAGTTACGTGTGGTTTTTCTTTGAACAGGAATGGTCACACAGCCAGTTACCGCTTCTCAGCTGTGTGGTGCTAATTCCTCAACATGCAGTAATGTGCTCATGTAGAGCAATAGGAGCAGACTGTGGAATTCCAGAGTAACGTGTTTATCATTTTGAGTGGATTTTTTGCTAACTAAATGGCTAAACGTTGCCTATGTGACCATCTTTGTGTTTGTACCCAGTGCAGCGCATAACCGAGATTCAGGTTCTAGAGAGCTAGATCTGTCACCCTTACTCACACTGGGCATGTCTTACATATAAAAGTAAATCCATTAATCTTAAAATAAATCTCTAATCTGTGGAAGTTAAGGCAGTGGATTCAAATTCACTAGTGGGAGAGATTTGTAGCTGTAAATCAGACATCTTTCTTTGAAATCTTCTTTTACATATCCACAAACACACAGGGAGCTGCTTCACTATTTCTTTTACCTACAGAAAGGTAGCAAAATCCGTGATCAGGATCTGATAGGAAATTTTATTTTTCAGATGGTATAAATGAAGCCCAGATTTGCTTTGGTGTCATGAATGGAAACAGACCAGACATAAAGGAGATCACAGATAAATGTCCAGTGGAAATTATTGACTTAATGAAACAATGCTGGGAGCAAGAGTCAGAGAAACGGCCAACCTTTGCAGGTAAGGCATTGCTTTGGGATTCTTCTTGTTATGTGTCTGTCAATAGTTTGTAATGCAGCAAAACAAACTTGAGTGTTTTCCTCTTAAAATACAAATTTTTGCTTTGAAAATAGACATATCAATTCACATGCCCAGTAAAGTGTGCTCCCTGTACCCTGACTAAAAATGGCATCTGGTCCAACATTTACAGATTTGAGAAATACTAGTGAGTAGATGGAGCTAAGACATTTTATACCTGCTGATAATTTGTCTTTAGCATAGTATAATCTTATGACTGAAAAAGTACCCTGTCGAAACTAGCTTCAAAAGCTGTCTCAGTTTGGCTTTCTGTGAGCAATGCAACAGCCTTTGACTAGCTAATCATCCTTTCGTATGGTCAGATCCCAAAACACTTGCAGTCAGTAAAAGTCTTGACTGAGTGGTCTAGGAAGGAGACTAAGAGCATTCAGCAAATAAGATTCTTTATCTCTTCCTGTCTCTTCTTTCTGCCTCAATATCTAGTGCCAAAAAAACCCCCAACCCCAAAAAACCAACCAACCAACCCTCACCCCCCCCCAAACCAAAACAACAACAAGCAAAAAAAACCCCAACCAAACCACAAAAAACTCCTACACATAACAGGAAATGGAGGTTTGGATTTAGACAGGGGCACCAAAAGCTTCATATACAACAGGCATGTACTTACATACTCAGAGGAAATTTGTATACCAGGAGGAACCCATCTACTATTTCCACATTTAACCTGCATAATCTACTGCTAAGGGATTGACTTTATGCTTGCACTGGGTCTTAGCTTCTAATTTTCCCATATGCAAAATACTGATATTTACCATGTTAATAGATTATTTCAGTAATTACATCTTTAGCAGAGACAGGCTAGTTGTTTATAAAATAGCTGAATGCAATTGAATGTATCTTACTTCTTAAAATGTGGCAACCAATCTTTTGGCCAGTGAAGTCAAGGTGCTGTCAGCCACAGATCGTAGACAAGAGAGCTTTCACCCTAAAAAGCAATACAACGACAACAGAAAAAATCCCTAGAAAACATCCTGTTCTTGTTATTATATTAAGGCCAAGCGAGCCATGTGAACAGATTCCAAATGTATGTATAATTTTCCTGTTTCTGACTTAATGCAAGTCTTTATTCAATCCTTACCCCTCAAAATTGTTAACAGTATAAATCACTTATTTTCCACTGAAAACCACTTTCACTTAGTTCTTTTCTTTTTGCAGAAATCAGTCAAAGATACAAGCCATTTTACTATCAAAATCTAGGAAAAAATATTGAAGATGACCTGAAGAAGTTAAAAGTGAGTAACTTCCTAAGCATTTTAAAGTGTCAGTTCCCCACATCCCCTCTCCCCAGCCTCAGTTATGGCCAGATTCTGCCACTTCACATCATGTTTCCTTCTGTGATAAAATGGCTGGATTTGTGAACGAGGGGAAAGCAGTGCATGTCATTTACCTCAACTTTAGGAAGATTTTCAACACTGTCTCCCAAAATATTCTTGTATCCAAGTTTGGGTGTTACTGTCTGGAGGGGCAGACAAAAACAAGTTGGATGGCGAGTCTCAGAGGGTAGCGGTTAATGGGTCCTACTTCACCTGCAGGCCAGTAACAACTGCAGTAGTGCAGGGGTCTACTATACTGGGACCTTCCCTGGTTTATTCCTCTATCAGTGACCTCAGGGAAGTGATGGAGCGTACTCTCATAAGGTGTGCAGGTGACATCAAACTAGGAGGACCAGTCAATACAGTCACAAGGGCAAGTCTGCCAGCGGCAGGCTGGAGGCATGGGGTGACAGAAACCTTGTGAAATTCAGAAAGGACAAATGCAGCGTGCTGCACCTGGAATAACCGCTGACTTCAGTGCCAGCTGGGGGCTGCTTGGCCAGGGAGCAGCACCGCTGAGAAGGAACTCAGGGTGGTGTTGAGCAGCGACCTGGGCACCAGCCACAGCCTGCCTGGCAGCCAGGAAGGCCAGCAGCATCCCAGGCTGTACCAACAATGTCACGGGCAGCAGATCTGCTCAGTGCTTGTTAGTCCTGCCATATGAGATGGGGCTGAGGGACCGGGGCTATTTCAGCCCAGACATGCAATGGCTTTGGGGGGACATAAATAGCAGCTTGCCCCTACCTACAAGGGGTTTATTGAGAAGATAGAGGCAAGCTCTTCACAGCAGTGCATAGTAGGATGACACGAGATAGGGGACAAACTGGAACAAGAGAGATTCAAACTGGATGTAAGAGGGGGGAAAAAAAGAAAAAAAACACCAAACTTTTCCCTGTGAGGACAGCCAAGCAGTGGAGCATGTTACCTAAGGAGGTTGTCCAGTTACCATCATTGGAGGTGTTCAACACGCAACTGCATGAAGCTCTGAGCTACCAACTCTGATCCCATAGGTGACCATGTTTTGAGCAGGAGGTGGGACTGAGGTCCCCCAAGGTCTATTCCCACCTAAGTGACACTGATTCTATGATAATACTTTGCAAGAGCTCCTAAGTCTCACTCATGAAATAAAATGTTATTCCTAGAGATTCAAAAGTGGCAGAATCTGTTTTAGAGTAAGTGTAAAAAACTCTGTAAATTCTTGGTAATTTTTGTCCTGTGTTCAGGCAGTGTCTAATGAGTCCCAGCCTGCTTGAGACCAGGAAGCTATACCGCAGTAATAACACCAGAGAAAATTTGAAATCAGATGTTTTTCCTGAGTGTCCAAGTTGGTTTCTCCTGCTTTTTTGGCTGTAGGTTTATAAATTATGATAAAAAGAATGATTTCCTGACTGAAAATAAGAGAATGAGAACTTCTTGAACAATTGGGCTGATTATGGAACCTTTTTATCACAAATTTGATCTATTTACTCACTTCAGTAGTACTGACAGCTATCAGTGAGAACTCCTGGCATTAGGGGTTTAATCTTTGCAGTGAAGTGAGGTTCAAAAGACTACATACGCAGTTATTTTAACTAAGAAAAGAAAAACAACTTCCTTTAAAGAAAACTGTAAATGAATGGTTTCACAAAGTGCTTCCTTCTGTCACCAAGTCTACAATTGTGGAAATGAAAGTTTCTGGTTTAGAGAACATGTGATGTACATGAAGCACCAATGACTCTTCAAAAAAGCAATAGAGTTTTGCAAAACGAAACTGATGAAACAAATTTCCTGGACTGATTTGACCCAACTAACTCACAATGTGAAGTACATATGTCTAATTTATGATAGCGGCCCCAAATCAGGATCATGGCCAATTATACTAGCTGCATTAGCTCTCTGCAAATATACCTCTCAAATCACAGGGACCAAAGGACTATTTAGAAAATGGGCCACGAGTCTACTACTTTCTCAGGAAGGAAAGCATCCATTCTGATCAGGGCACAGAATGTGAATACAGCATCCAAGGCAAGTCAATGTGGTGAACTTCAGTAGCAACATGAGTTAGAGGGTTTGGACATAGCCTTTTTTTTCCCCCACTAGCAATTGTGGAAGCAGAGTCCACAGCCTCCTAACTAAAAGGACCACGGAATCACAGAATGGTTGAGGTTGGAAGGGACCTCTGGAGGTCATCTGGTACAACCCCCCTGCTCAAGCAGTTCAGTTATTCAAGTAAAATCTAGGGACCTAAGGTTGTAATGCACCTTAGAATGTCATCTTTTGCTTTCGGAAGGAAGTAGATTTTTTGGGAAGATAACAGTAGTTGTTGATTTTTAATCTGTGAAAGTACTTCTTGGGTTTAATTAAAAAAAACCAAAAAAAACCCCAAACCCTACTTTTAGAAATTATTTTATGAGTAAGAAGCACTGGGGGAAATTGAGAAATAATTTTTCCAGGTAAAAAAATTTTTTTACTTCCAGTGAAGTCTGAATAATGGGAACATCAAAAGAATAGAACAGGAATGGGTTTTGCCTTCACTCTAGTGAAGTGAGGATGAGGGTTTACAGAAAGGAAATTGTACTGCATCTTTCTGAAGATTTGCTCTGAACTCCTTGTTCCTAATACTCTTCATAAAAGTCAATGTAACCATACCTGAATGTAAATCTTCTTCCTCACCTCTTCCCTGTTGATGAATGTACTTACTAAATATAGATGCACAAAACAGAATGCGCGTTTGCTACCCTTACCTCAGCAGCATCCTCTCACTGAGATTGCTTGCTATTCTATTCGAGTCTAGCTATTAAGTACAAGACAGACAATCCAAAACCACTCTGTCTGGATTAAGCTCGTACTCATGTAGACAAGGGTATTGTTTGGCCAACTCAGAGTATTATGTACTGCAGTTGCATTGCAGTCCTTCCTCCCTTCATTGAAGAAAAGATTTTGCCCATCTGTAGCACAGCAATGGGTATTTTCTGTCAGGCTGTGCTCTCTGTAGGAGTATGGGATCTCTCCCCACAGATTCACAGAATCTGTTCACTGTGAAGCTGTGCTGTTTCCCATTCTACAGGTAATCCCTTTGGTTAAGCTTTTGCCTATAACTTGATCATTTGTTATCTCTTACATGCAGAAAATGTGGCCCGAGTCAAATGAACTGCTGAATAGGATGCAATCCCTTCAAATAGATGCTGTAGCAGAAGATACCAGTAATGGTCAAGTAGGTAAGTCAGTCACTTACTAGCACATCATTATTCTATGTATTCTGCCAAAGATAAAGTTGTGTACATGTACAAACTAAGTACTCTTACCATTAGGGGATTATGAAGAGACTCAATTATTCAGCGCTTCAGAGAGAATTGTAATTACTGAAAAGATTAAATTTGCTCCCAGGCTCCCGAAAGTCATACTTGTTGTTTCGAATTTTCCACAATCTACAGTTTGAATCAATTTCATTTTACACTCTTCTGCTTTCCTCTCCCATGCCGAAAAATTTGTTTAACATTAGACTTTTCAATGGTCACTTTGATAATTACTTTTCATACTTGATCTTTCCTCCCATCCTTTTAGTGATGCCAACTGCTTTGTCTGTAGGCTTTAATTTCATGAAGACTTGTCCTTTTTCCCACTCCAGCATTTCTTATGAATGCTCTGAATATGACCAGGACGCATAATTATAACGTATTCCTTTGTTTATGATCTCGCTCTCTATGGAATCTATCTGAGAAGCACTAATAGATGAATTTTCTCTCATTTCTCTCATATTTTCTGTCAAATCTTGGATGAGTTGCATGTTTCATGATTTTATAAAGCTGTCTCACTAATATGTGATGATATAGTTACAGTTTTGTAGTAGTCTATCTGGAATTCTTTTACCAAAGTTTCTTAATGGCAAAGGACATAGGATCATATTTGCAACACTGATTTACAAGCAACAATATCAAATTCAGTAGAAACAAAATGCTGCTAAGTTTGCTCACACCATTTGAAAGACATTATTAAATGAATGTTAAACTGTAACATGCAACTAATAAATCTTCCCTAAAGCTAGGTTTGCCATAACTGTTCTTCAGTAGAACTGATGGACTTAGTAGGGCAGCCCCACTGCTGTATTTTTAAATGAGTATAATTACATTTCCCTAGCAGAAATAATCACGTATAACTGCAGCAGATTACAGATGCTCTTGTGTTTTAAATACGAAAGGCTTTATTGTGAATCTACCCTGCAGAAAGATACTATCTTGACAACCTGTCAGTCAAAGTCAGTTTTTTTTCTCCAGTCAGTGGTTGTTACTCAGACAGTGGTAGTGAAAGATATCCCCCAGGATCTGTTCATACACCTCAAGCTTGCCCTGGAGAATGGATGCCACATAGTTTATGCTAATACTGAATTGCTAATAGCTGTCACTTTTGATGGGGTTGTTTCTGTATTAGCTTATTCCTCCCACTCCCTCTCTAGCAGTGATAACAAAAGAAGCAGAGCGAGTCGGACTGAAGGTGTACTAATATACAGCCATCAAAAGGAACTAGTTTTTCTTCAGCCTAATATGGACTGAATTCATGTAATTTGGAAAAAGAAAAAAAACCAAACACAGTTCACTGGCATTATCTGAGCTAAATAAAAGCACATACATACACTTTATTACAGTTTTACAGTGGTCTGTAAGAGTCCCTTGCTTTAGGCAATGTACAATATTTTCTAGACAACTATGAAGCTTTCAGAACTTCTAAGAAAGCATCTGTAGTCCTACCCTTAAAAAACACAAGAACAAGTAGTAACAAGCAGATTTTTACATTCTTGTTTAGTCTTGGAATGCTGCAGCATGATCCAGATCATAACTCAGTCTAGTTCAAGACTGAAGTAGAGCTTCCTTTGATAGTGAGAATTAGTTTGAAAGATGTAGATGACACAGACTATTTTATCTGGTAGGTGTTACTTGTAAAAATGTATTTTTTGGGACTATGAAGAATAAACTAGACAAAAAGGATTCATCACTAAATACCCAGACAGGATATGTTACATAATCATTTGCAAACATAACTTTAATGACAAATTATTTGTGCTGTATGAAGTAACACTTATTACAGTGCTGTTATTTTCCATCCTATTACACTCCAATTTTGCACTGATTAAACTCCAGTTAATGCCAGCGGAGACACACTATTAAATCAGACCCTACAAATGCCTCCAGGAACTGTTTGTTTCAGTGGTTGAGAACTTGATGTCAATATAAGCAGAGTATGTGGTGAATTCTGACACCACTTGACTAAGTGACATTTTGACACTGATAGCTTAAACAAGCCTGTACTTCCTAGATAAAAATCTGTAATACTTCTCAGTAAAGGCATTCTATAAAATAAAACACAGCTTATGTAGGAAGTAATGTTATATTTTCACCTTTATATATTACCGTAATATTAAAGGTAGATTAATAGATTCTAGTGTCATCGCAACAAACTATACGCTGGCATTTGGATGTATTTCAAGTATTTAATTTTCCTCCCTTTTAGATCAGCCTAATTCTCTACACAGCTCTCAAGGTCCCACGACCAGTCAGGTTAACGAAGCCCTGTTTGCTGCCTCCCCTGAGAACCAGCCTGTTGAGAGCTGTGAGACCTCATTTACATCTGGTGATAATCTAGAAAGAAAACTTCAGTGTGAATACAACTACCATGTATTTGGGAGCCGGATGGATAAAGCAGTTCCACCTGTAGTATACACCCCTGAAATGAGAGAGGAAGAAAAGAGACGAAGAGTTTCCTACGATCCGTTTGCAAAGTCACCTCCTACTCCTCGGAGTGAACTGTATCCAAGAGCTGAAAAAACAGGATCAAACACTAATCCGTATTTTTGGCCACAGCCAGCTGCAACAACACCGAAACGGGGAAATGTAGATACCTTTTATGGGCCAAACCCTAACAGTCTTCTAACGGGAAACACAGAGGGTCTCTATGGATTGTGCTCAGCCAATACCTTTAGCCTAAGTAAACCTCCTGTGCCTGAATCTGGCCCAAACCTGCAGTCACCATCCAACGTAAACTGGTATCCACAGAATGCAGACACAGAAACGGGTGAGATTCCTCCTCCCCCAACACCTACGTTTCTGAAGACATACTTGTTCTCTAAAAATGAAGTGGCCAAGAGTGTTTTGTAGTTTATGTAACAACCACCTGCTTATTGCTAACAGTTGATCTGTGATATAGCAAAGGTGAATTTATTTCATGAAGTTCTCTTTGCTTACTTGAAGTTAATCCAGGTTACTAAAACACTCTAGCTTTGACTTCATTATGCTGCTTTCACTGATTTCAGGCTGTTAACTTCAAGTGAACCATTTCTAAAGCATCAGTGTAATAGAGGAGCATCAGACCCAATGCCTAACTCTTCAGCTACCGGCCAAGTAATAGCAGACAGCAGATACTGCTACAGCAGCTACCAAAACCAAGAGCTGCTACCGATCATTCTAGGAAAGCAAAGGAAAACTTTTGACTCAAAAAATCTAACATTCACGCCATAGGTTCTGCTTGTGCAGAAACAACATTTGTAGCATTTCAGAAAATGGATGGGTATTTTTAGCTTGATTCGCAGCAAGGTAAGAGACTCCTGAGCTCAGGGAGCCAACAAGGAGCTAAGGCTCGTAACCGGTTTCCCCAGAGAGCTCTGCCTGGATAAAGCATGGGGGTGGGGAGCTTCTGTGGGTATTTGCTGGTGAGCTGTGGAGTAGAAAGGTATGGAGACAAAGAAGGAAGAGAACACTGAGCATTGGCAAAAAGTATCAATAAATGGTAACTAGAGGCCTATAAGATGTAACTTTTAGGAACTAGAGGTAGCATGAGATATGCTAGCCCGCTCCTACTAAATATTGGATATTTTTAGTGTGGCATTCTTTTCCAGATCGTCTCACAAGAATATCAAGGATGCCTAGCTGTTTACAGGCAGAATGCCACAAAGGTGTTACTCTGTTAAATTATTTATGCAGATTCTGTGATGAGTTGTTTATGTGAGTTTATTTACTGAAACGAATCTGAGAGCTGTCGTGTCAGAAGGCAGGGATTAGAACTGTCGACATCACTAATAAAGTAAAATCCTCTGTTTGAAAGAAAAAAAGTAAACAGTTATTATAGGGAGGCTGTGTGCAATAGTATGGCAGATATGAGACTGAGATGCAGAAGAGCTGCATTGCAGCTCTTCCATTGACCTGTCAGGTGACCATAACCCAGTCACTCCTACCCATCATGAGTTGCAGAGCTCACCTGTGGGCATCCAAATTGATACTGCCCTGGGCAGGAAGTTACATCTCTGCCGGACATTACTGCCACCGGCAGAAGATGCAGTGGCGTCCCATGTCTTTGCCAGAGCCGGTCACAAGCAGCCTGCTAATACAAACAGTGGTCAGTCTCAGCAGTAAGCAGGAGGAGCACACTTGAGAGTTTGGACTTTTCCAATTTGAATACCCGATACCTGACCAGCTCAGTCCATAACTGTGGTGCGCTGTGATCCCACACTGGCATCTACTAGCCAGGTATTCATATACCCACATGGAAGCCCATTGCCCTCACTGAGATCCAAGGATGGTTAAGGCTATTAGTCACTGAGCAAAACCATGATAAGATCATTGCTTTAACTAGAGTTATTCAAGGAGATACAATCCTGTTAATTAAAAAGCTTCTCATCTCTTTAAGAGCACAAACTATGTACTCATACTGTTACAAATATGGCAGTCATTTTTAAGTACATTTGCTTTTTTATTTACATAATGCTTTTGGCATTTTTTTGTTTTCCCTCTTTGTTTAGGTAACAAGGATTCCACTTCTTTCACAAGGGGAACTTTTACATATTATCCTACTGCACCCAGAGTAAGCACAGGTAAGTGCTGTAGCCTTCAGCTGTCCTGGTAGCCAACAGGCTGTGCATTGCATCCTGATCAGTAAAGCAAAAAACTTCAAGATCTTGAAATACTTTGTTATTGCTTAATAGCTCTAACCATAGCTGAAGTTATCAGTACCAGTATGTAAAACTAATTCCTGTCTCTAGCAGGACCTGTACACGCCGTTAAATGTGTATTTGATAGATCAAGGACAACATCATCTTTTATGTAAAAGAGCTTTTAAAAACATGAAGGCATTGTAAGATCTCCTGTACACCTAAACCAGTCACTTTCTTAGATTAAACGTCAAGTTACTGCGACTCTACCCAACTCCTGAACCACACATGCATTTGAGACACCTGTCCTTTCTTGCTCTGGATTTTTAATACAAATCTCTAGCTGCAGGCTTCATACTGATCAGCCTTCCTTGGGGCACAGGTCTCTACAGTTCAACTGTCTTAAACCCCTGAAATTCTGTCCTGTCCTTCAGGAGTTGTTAATATATGCTCGTTTCAAGTTGTGTTGCTTTGGGCACCCTGAACTCTTTAATTAACCCTTTCAAGGCTTGTCCAGTTTGTAAGTGGTTTACACTTAAAAAGAAAACTTGAAACAGCAGGTTTCTGTCTTCTTGACTATACGCCCCTTAGAGTCTTTAGATGATGACCCAAACGTGACAAGCAAGCAAAGTGTAGAGGCTTGGGAAAGGAGATTTATAAGCACAGTAGCTTTTACTGTTAATTGACAAAGCATTTGTACATGTTTTTGTATCTTGTGCTAGATTTATTTTGTTAGCAGATAAGAAAATAGCAAACATAAGATTTCTTCATTTTTTAGCTAAAAATATGAACGTATTTCCTGGGTCCTTCACCTCAAAAAAAAAAAGGAAAGGATACAGGAATCATAATATTTTGAAACATGATAAAATGCATTCCTTTTGTGCAACTTCTAGAAACTAATCATGCATACATAGAAGTATTTCTGACTAGCAGTTTCAGGTTAACAAATATTAAATGCCTTTAGTCAGATTTTCATACGTGACCATAGATTTCCACACTTCACATTGCAATTGTGTGTAACAAGGATGTTTGTGCATCTAACCATCATTTTGGGTGATTAAATACAGAGCTTGGTCTATCATTTTAAGTATCTGTACTTCAATTTTAGACCCAGGTTGTGATATTCATCATTTAAACTAGAGTTTGAATATTTAATGGATGATTATCCAAACAGGGTTCAGCAAACATTGTCAAGAGAATAGAAAACTGATGTCACCTAACATGACTAGAATAGTCACTTAATTTCATGTTATGTGTGGAAATCGGACAACTGTAAGCAAAAGGCACCAAATTACATATTTAACTAATCACATACAGTAAACCACAGATGCAAGCTCCCAGAGGTGCACACAATTCAGCTGTGCAATCGGTGCATATACACGTTGACTTTTATTGCTGAGGATTCAGGCCTTAAAATCTTAAAGGAGTAGGGTTTTTTTGGTAAGGTATCTCAGAAAACATTCTATTCTTGACTTGGAACCAAAAGTACAGAATGGGGGTGGGGTGGGGGGGGATTTAAAAAAAAAAAAAAAAGAGAAATGTTGTTGAAACAAACACTGAGCAAGTAGTGCACTGTGATTCACTGTGAAAATAGATACAACTGAAGAATATACTCCTAGATAGCAGGGATGAAATACATTGTGAAACAGAGAGATGCCATCAAGACAGCATAGTATAACATGGAGTATAGAAACCTTATGAGCAACTAGAAGTGATTTTCTGTAGTTTCACAGAACTTTGAAGTCATAACTGTAAACCTGAACTTACATCTATGAAAAGTAAAGCTGAAAGGCAGAAGTAAGGCTTTAAGATTTAAACGAAAAGCACTTTCAAGTGAAGACCTCCTGAAGCTGTTAGCCAACAAAAAGTTAGGCTGCTACTACACATTCCTAAAGCGCTGGGAACATTATTTACAGTCTAGTAACTACCAGCATGCAAGGCTTAGTTATTGCACTTTGTTATAGAATAGTATAGGACGGGTTTTCACTAAAATATTTATGTCACACTGCATAATGAAAATATGCTCACAGTTGCCAGTAAATGGCCATTTCTACATTAAACACAATAAAACCATTTAATCACTTCCCTGATCAGAACCTTCTTCCTCCTTACCTCCTCCTTATGTTACTTCTTGCCATTTTGAACCATGTGCAGTTGTTTATAAAATTGTATTAAATACCCTTATACAGAAGATTCAATCAAGTACAACATAAGTAACAGTTCTGGAATTCAAATTGGATCCTACAATCACATGAAGATTGAAGAGCACAATCAACACATCAGCACTTCTCCTGTTGCTACAGAAGCAACTTACATGCATTATGAAGCAATGGGTATATTTGGTAAGAGAAATATCTCCCCAGTTTTGATGTATTCTCCCCATATACTTATCTGGTACAGCTTTCTCCCTCTGATACTTGAGAAACAACTATTTGGGTCCTTTTCTACTACATACTTAAGAATGTATAAAACAAGTAAGGGTTTATGCTAATACTGTTCTCTAATACCATGTACCTCATTTGTCCTGTAGTTTCATGACCTCTTATGAGACACCAGACGCAAGTGTAGATGTATATGCATCAAGAACAAGAGGAATAACAACACTCAGATTGGTAGAAGCAAGGTTAGGATTGGTGGTCCTCATCTGACTTGTAGTTTAAAACATAGAATATCCTGAGTTGGAAGGGACCCATGAAGATCATGGAGTCCAGTGCCTGACACCACACAGGGAAACCTAAAAGTTAAACCATATATCCAAGAGCATTGTCCAAACGCTTCTTGAACACTGACAGGCTTGGGGCCACGACCACTTCATTTGGATAGAAATTGGAAGATTTTGAAACTTAGTTTATTTTCGTTGGTCAATACCAAATTAAACTATCCCCATGCACTCCTAAGTAAACAAATTAATAGTGTCCCGGAATATAAAATATATCATACAGACATCAGTCAGCTGTATAAGAACTCTAGGAAGGAGCTTCTCAATTTTGCAGGTTTATGTGACAAACTATGATAGCCTCAGATCAAAAAGCAAGTCCAGCAACTGACCTGTGAATACACGTGTTCTGACTGGGAGTTTCTTTCCTGGCATCACTGGGTAATACTGCCTTACCGAAACTCACTTCTGATTGTATCACTAAAATTCTGTCTCCAGATATTACCAATAAATAGTTGGGGGAGGACACGTGAGATAGCGAAAGGAGCAGAAGAAATGTTAAACAATGCCATTTATACTTTTTTTATCTTTGCAGACAATACTACTGTCCTGTCCGAGAAACATCTGAATCTAGTGAGAGAAAAGTTGGCCAAACAGTGGAAGCGCTGTGCTCGTAAACTGGGCTTCTGTGATCCCGAGATTGATGAAATTGATCACGACTATGAACGAGATGGACTAAAAGAAAAAGTTTACCAAATGCTGCTTAAGTGGGTAATGAGGGAAGGCTCCAAAGGCGCTACAGTTGGAAAGCTTGCCAAAGCCCTTTTTGGCTGCCAAAGACTGGATCTCCTTACTAGTTTGATGCAAGTCAATGAGCAATAAGTTGACTGAGAACTGGGGGAAAATGAGGGATTTTTTTTCCTGAAGGCCTCCCAATAACAAGTAGTAATTCTGAACAGACTTTCTGGAGCTCTCCTTTTTGCACAGACTTTTTGGAACACGTTTTTTCTGCCAAGCAGTTTTCAGTGAATACCTCCAGTAAATCCAAAAGTTTATGTCAAGATAATTGGTCTTCCAGAGGATAAAAGAAAATAAGCATCTTCCTTCTGAATAAAATGATTGTCTGAAGATAATAACCAAATGCAACAGTAATATTGATTCAAGGAGAACGTGTTATACAAAATTTCTAGATTCTATCTTGAAACATGTTGGTACCCTTGTTCAGTTCTGAACAAAAGCATGCCATTTCAGCAAAGCTAATATATCAGTAATAATATGTGAAAGACTGACTCACTCCTTGAAAAACTTGGACAGAAAACAAAAATCAACTCTTAAATTTTGCCCGAAGTGCCAATACTTACAAGGGTACTATCCCAGATTGCTCTAAGTCAATATGATACTATTTTTTAAATCTTTTTATAATGTTTATGAAAGAGCAGTGTGAATAAAAGCAAAAATTATTTTTGGCTTAAAAAGTATGTAATTGATAAAATACTCTTCTTTCACAGGTTAATATTGCATTCGATTTTTACATTGCTTGGTAGAAAAGATTTTACATGATAAGTTTCTCATCTGCTTTGTGAAATAGTGAAAAAAGAAATTCAATCATTATGCAATCCAAAGTAAAAACTTGGGAATATGAGAGCTTTGGGAAGGGGAAAGTGCCTTATTACCACATGACAGAAGACCCATTCTCCTACTCACTCTGGGGGCTCAGAGTGCTACTAGTTTCTGAATCTCTTAGGCCACATTTATAGTAGTAAATTAAATGTGCCTGGGAATGTTCCTGGGTGCTGAGGTTAACTGGCACGCCACAGCCTGCTGCCAGGATAGCAAATTCTTTAAACCTCCAAAATATTGTGCAAGGGCTATTTCACAGTGCTGAAGTTGTGTCAGGGAACACTGGAACAGCTCTGTAGCGTAGGTGATGGTATCCCAGTGCCTGGGAATGTTCATTGCCACTTTAACTTACTAGTATTGACATGATCTCAGGATGCAAGATCTATGAAAGAAGAATTACTGAGCTGTAAATTTTTATGCCCTAAGAATAATTATGCCAAACTCTTCCTATGAAGGACGGTACCTCCTACTTCCAATATACTTCCAATATACTTCCATCTACAAATATTTCCAGCAGATGTTTTGGACCAGGTCATTCTTTATATTGTAGAAAAAGCAGTAAGTGTTCATAAGCTTCTGGTTATTGTCAAAAAAGCTAACAATTCAATAAAAGTGTAGTTAGAATGGATTTCTGGTCTTTGATGCAGCAGCCACCATTTTAGTGGAAGCAAAATGAAACTGGAATCATAGCAAGCACCAACATATTTGTCATCTTTAAACCTACTTAGCACAAGGCAGTAGTGGAAATGGCCCCCAAAATGGAGAGTTTAGCAGAAAGCAATACGAAGAGTGTGTCACCCACCCACATACTGGAGCGTTTATATATTTATTGTTAATGTATGCTAAAACCCATACTTTCCACTGAGGCTTGCTTGGGGTGTTTCAGTATATACCACAGTAATATTTGTATTTTGAATTCCTCAGAATTTATTGCATTGCCTTACTGTTTTGACTTAGCAACATACTAAATTTTCTATAAACTCTTGAGTATAATAGACAGATAAAAGACATAATTCTCTAGTATAATGAGCATACACTTTCCAGAAATACTAATTTACTCTTCTTGGAGCAGATAGAGAAACACATGAGGCGGGGGGGACTCTTCTCCTCTGTGTCAGTTCACAGAGTTACAACCACCAGCTACTACACTACTTCTTGAAAGAGATTCCTGAACAGATCTGCAAGGTCCATTTATGTTCCAGTGAGGTTGGTTTCACTGTATTGCTACACCAATTCCCTACCCCCCATTTGCTTTTAAGTCTCACATACCTATAGTCTTCACACAACATGCTATTTTTCCCTCATAAGATCCTCGTCTTATTTGGTACACAGAATCAATTGTGATCATTTAATGGGCATACACTAAATGCTTCATTTTCTCTTTATTAAAGAAAGCAAGCCTGGACCTTATGTTCTGAAACAACAGCAAAGATGTAGAGCACAAACATGAAGCATCTCAGAACAAGACTTGGGCATAGGGCAGTCCTAGATCTTTGAAGTGGAATGCGGGAGATAAAGGTCATTTTAGCTTTGATGCTGTCAAGTTCAATTCTAGACTAGTGCTTATAGTTCAGGTGACACTGTAGATGGTATAGAGAACAATCACAAAACTGAAAGCTAGAGACAATCTCTTTCAGAGCAATGCTTACAGAACTCAATCACAGAGATGAAGATTCAGCTTCCTGGGCAGAAAATATAAAGTACTACAAGCTCTTTAGCATATTGTGGAAAACCACATAATAGGACCCAATGCCCGGAAGCTGCAGCCAGGCATGCCAAAATTAGAATACATATTTAATACTAAGGATGATTAACTACTGGAATAAACTACCTAGGGAGTCTGTGGATCCTCTTGATATCTTTTACTTAAGACTGGTCTTGTTTCTTAAGATGAGTATAGTAAAAAACAAAGCTATAGGTCTCAATATGAGGTTAACTAGGTGAAATGTAAAAGTTAATGGCATACAAGAGGTCCAAAGAAAAGAGTTCGTGCTCTCGCCTGGCCTAAAAATTTACAGAAATGTTAAGTATGGCAGAGAGAGATCAGCTAATACTAACTTACTGGGTTGCTCATTTCATCTACCACCCCCCCCCAAAAAAAAAAAAAAAAACAAACAAGGATGCAGTTGATTTTTGAAAAGCAACCTATCATGACAGATCAAAAATGCAGGAAATTAATGGGGGCAAGGAAGAAAGAGAGATTTTATGGCGCAGATCAGATTATCTTCTTTCTTTTGCCATGAAGTGTAAGGACAGAACAGTAATTTCACATCAAACTGGCAAGCTATCAGCCTCAAGGGCAGAGGTGGTAGTAATGCAGCAATCTTACAGAGATTTTTCATAAGATGGGTGAGGTGCAAGCCAGGGAGAAAAAGGCTGTGAGTTGCAGCAGCAGACCTCCTTCTCATGGTCTCTCCTTGAAGAACTTGCACAGCAGGTGAACTCATCCACTTAGGCGCAAGGACATTATGTTTTCCCATTTCAAGAGAGTAAGTGCTTTGAGACTTCAGATCATGGTTTTATTGCTAGTTGAGTTCTGCTCACAGAAAGCACTAGCATAAGATATTAAAGAGTTCCCTACCTAGAATTCTTGTGTTCCTTGGAATCACTTGCTTTTGCTTTCTCCTTTACTCTAGGCAACAAGTCTAGGAGCTTTTTCTGCCGAGGCAAAGCTAGAACACTGTTTAACAGCAAATGATCAAATACCATTCAAGTACAGCCTCCACCCCGTAGCTACGGTCATCATTACATAGCAGCCAATCTGTGCTGAAATTCTTAAATGCAGAAAGGATTAGAGTCCATGTAATTCAGAGCAATTTATTTGGTTAATTTTGTAACTACGTCCCCACTAACAGTGTACAAGCAGCTAAGAATTTTGGAGAATTTTTACTGCTTCCAAAATAGTTGCTAAATAATACCAATTAGTACTACTGAATGAAAAACTCAGAGAGGACACTGTTACAAGTATTTGATATGTGAACTTTGAACTGAGCTGGCAACATACAGCTCCTCTTCCTCAGAGGCCAGTTTCCAAGGAGAGGCAATACTTGGGAACTTGGCCTCTGACTGATCAAGCAGCTTTAAATAAACTATGTCACTTTTCTCTGATAGATTTTTCATCATTATACTACAACAAATGAAAACCTTCTTTCAGCCTTGGAGGCACATGGAAAATAGAGTAAGAATCTCTGAGTCTCTGAAACATGCCCAGCCTTGTACACAGTAAGAAGGAGCTACAGGGAAACAAAGTGGGAAGGATCATCCAGTACAAGCAGGGCCACATCAGAGGTAACTAGCACTTGGGAGGGCTTCCTTCCCTGGATTCTAATGCCCTCTAGGCATTTCTTCCACCCCTTCCTCATCCCAGTCTGCAGACTACAGAAAGTGCTCTTTGCAGCATGCCAGGTTTCCCTCCTAGCATACCAATGAGCATCAGGATTCAGCAGACTGATGCTCATTTGTTCCTCGCCACAAAACGGCAGCTAGAGAAAACGCAGCTCTCGCACTCTATCCTTAATACAGCCCCTGGGGAGAAGGGAAGGGGGAAGTTAGGATCAGAACAGCGTCTAGGGTGCAGAGTCTAAAAGCTATCTTTTTGCTGGAGGAAGTACTACATATGAGTGAAACAAAGACCAGGCTCCTGACTTATGCTGGGTTTCCCTCTCCTCTCCCACTCCTCCTCTAAGTAGGTCACTTCCTTTCACTTTAGCACAGTTTCCTCATCTCTTTGGTACAGACACTAACTTCTGCCAGAGCTAAGACGTGATCAGATAATAAGCATTAAAGCTTATAGAGCTCAGACTGATGCTTGATGAGAGCTGTTTGAGACAAAAATCCACACTAATCACCTTAACAAACCAGTAATACTGCTTGGATTTTGAATGATGGGTTGCAATTCCTATGTGCCACACACACATCTCCAATGAGACACTGAGTTCACGAAAACAGATTCATACAACCCCTTCCATAAACATATCAAGAACCATCTTCTGAATGTTACTCTTGCCCTCTCCAAGGGAGAAGCTGTTTCTGCTTTTGTACCCGAGTATTTGGAGCCATTTCAGGTCTCTGAATCTAAAACACCCTGAATCCGAACAAAAATTATACCAAGACTCTGCTTAGATTTACAGGATGTAGATCATATTCAACTTTGAAATTATGAGACCGCCTCACACTGACACGTTTGCACTTGAGCACTTTGGATTTATAATGCAGTTATTCATGAACATTCATGCAGACAGACAACTATCCTTTGCTAGCATAACAAAAATACAGGCAAATATAAAGAAAACAATTCTTAAATGCACGTCTGCATCTTAGTTTCTTCATCAGTCTGAAATGTTCTTTAAGCCAAGGCATCCAGGATCTTTTTCTACTAGCTGTTCTGCTTATGACAAAGCATTGTTTTCTTTGCAATTTAAGTCCGGTTGTTCTCAACTTGGCTAATATTCTATCTAAATAGGCCTCCTGCTACAAAAACACATGCTGCTACTCTCCACGCTTCACAGCTTCAAAAGTCATTCCCCGTCCACTCAGTCTTTCTTGTTTGGAAGGTCAATACCAAATCATAGAGACATCAGCATTTTCACATCTTTGTTCTGAATTTGGCAATTCACCACTATCCAAATCTTACCTCTTTGTGGAGCTGGAGCAATGAGGTTTTGTCCTAAGGTGAAAACTTTGTCTGTTCTAATGCTCAACATCCAAGAGGCACAAGAGCCCAAATATCAAAACAGGCATGAAAACAGCAGGATATTTCACTTCATAGAAGTAGCTAAAATAAAAGAGGCAGAAATGATCAGTCAATGTGTACACAGGCTTGGGAAGCAAGTCTGCAGCAAGAAGCAAAGTCTCCAACAGTATCTGGATCAGTGGGGACCCCAACCAGATACGGCTGTTACACAGCAGGAGTTGGGGCAGGGACCAATGGCCCTGTGCTGAGCTGAAATGAGGATCCTGGGCCCATGAGCAGAGGGTGTGGGAGGAGACCCTAGCTGAGGCTGATCATGGCCATTAAAGCGTATAGTGCCCTGACAGCCCTGACAAATGAGTTCCTCCTTGAAAGCTCCAGAGTTAAAGCCCCACTACTGGTAATGATTCTGGTGTCTTCTATGGGATCACTGCTCCTGATATGAGAATCCCACGTGGGTGAAATTAATGCCTCTGGAGACCTGGAATTAGTCTTTCTGCCGGATGTTACAGCACGTCTCAAGGGACCCACTCTGTTAATAACTGACTAGGTCTTTTCTAGATTTTCTACAACCTGAGGAAGTGCAAAAATTGTAGATACATATTTTCTATCCAACCAGAAGTCAGAAGAATACTCTGTCTTTGCAATTTAATAGGCATATTGAAAGATCTCGCTGTTCTGCAGTTCTGTCCCTCACAAGAAGTTTGGGAAAATAATTGTGGGCTGGGAAATGGCATTTGAATCAGCCTTTTCACTGTTGTTCAGTTCTATAAGGAACAAATCCATGCAGCACCAACAGTGCAGCCCGGCTGCGGGGACTGTGAGGGTTGATCACAGGTGACAAAGTCCCACCATGCAGCAGTGATGCCCTCCAGAGCCTTGGGTGGATCTCAGAGAGAAATCCTGCCAGCAGCAGCAGCCAGAAGCTGCCATTAAACGCAAGTTTCTGACTGTAGAGATGACCATGCTGGAGAGATGGGGCAACACCAAGGGGGCCGAAAAAATGACAGGGCAGTTAAGAGGGAAAGGGAAATCTGTGTTCAGGGACACATCACCAGCAGAGCAGTGCTACCTTTTTCAAACGTTTTTTTTCTTTTCCTTTTCTTTTCCATGCAACGGCCAGAAACAGTTAGTTCCCAGAACCTGAACCATCAGCAGTAACCAGACAAATAAAAACATTTTATGGGAGCGCGCAGGAGAACTAGTGCCCCAGTTGTTCTCAACTCTTTCCACAGGCTATGTAAGAATAAGCCTGTGTCTAGCTTGCTCAAAGCATTTTCTCTCCTTTCAGCCATTAATTTATGAGGAGAACATTTTTGAGGAAATGGTTGAGCTGAAATACTTAATTCTCCCAGCTGTCCATCATTATGTCCAAATCTGCTTTAGACTGGATGTTCTGGTGAACTGAGTAGAGTGTTTCTCACAGTTTGAACCTGTGAATTTATACTCTTTTTGTCCCCAGATCATCTGCCACCTGCATCCAGCCTTGGCAGGGTTCTACTTCCACAGCTGCATCTGGGGCCATTGCCCTGTGGGTCCAGACAGCAACTCTCTCCTGTCACCCCTCACGGAGCCGGTCATTTTCCCCACACATATGGGAAAGGGTTTTTTGCCAGTGCCATTTCTGCCCCAACTGTCATGTTCGTTTTCTCTCCCCAGGCTAAAGAAGGCAGTATACTGCCTGTGAGAGGGGTTGCACAGTCCAAGCACTTGGGAGACGAATGGACACTTTACAGGCCTCATATGCTGCAGAGCTGTGACTGAAGGCCAGGAGATGACACATGGTGCAGCACCTCGACTGTGACAGCCTTTTCTGCAAAGAGGCCCCTCAGCTTTTGTCACACTGATGGTGGGGGTTAACCCATCTGGAACTACCCCATACTTTTCTTAAGTGGTACACACACCTCCTCGTCTCCCTTTTCTCTCATCTGGTGAGGGCTTCCAATTTTACCTTTCTACCTCTTTTCTCCCCCTACATTGTGTGATGAACCCTTTCCACCTTATTCATCAGTTCTTCAGCACAGGTTCTGAGAAGTTATTACATCTCCTTCAGCCATAGTAGGTTGAGGATATATAAGAAGATCAGACTGAAAGGCATTTTAAGAGGAGTGAAACTGGATACAAAAAGTTTGAGGCCTTTCTCTCTGAAGCTCATAGTGAAACATGAAATAAGAGCTCCTTTTGATTCATGGTAATTGCAGAATTCAGAAAAAAAAAATCAGTTTGTGTAGCAGAAGACCAAGCTACCTCTATTTCCCTAAATACAGAACAGTCAGCTGTCACCTCCAGTCATTTTCCATCAGAAAGAAATGTGGACAGTGACATTCACAACAAAGATGAGCCTCTGAAAGTGGCCTAAGAGCCAAGGAAAGTGTAGGGGCTTGTAGATGTCATTGGGCAAGAGTGAAGGCAGATTGTCCTGATGATGGATTGCTTGTGATTAGCCATACTAAAGACCTTAATCTTAAATGGTTTGATCAGCTCAGGGGATAAACTGAACCAGTATGCTCACACAGCTGAGTTAATTTCTTTATGCACTGGGATTTGTTATGACTGTCATTGACCTCTAAGACTTGCTAGTCCCGTGCAAACAAATGGCAATGGAGTGGGAAGGCTGACAACTATTCACTCTTGGGGCAGTCACTGAGCTCCCGCTGGGCTGGAGTGAATATGTAACACTGACCTGTCTTGAGGAAATCCCTCTCATCCAGGTATGAGGCAGGAGACGTTGTTTCCTGCGTCTGTTTCAAGCCTGGTACCAGCTCTACAGCTTTCTGCTGTTTTCCTCGTGACCTTCACAGCCCTCTACACCATTGCCCTGGGCAGGCCATGACTCAGGCTGGTCATTCTCCTCCACAGTTGGAAAGCAGACCCTGGGGAAAGTGGTCAGTCTCCTTGGTGCTTTATGAGCAACCTGTGAGGAGGTCCAGAGGAAAGTGAGTCCAAGCACTGTGGTGAAGAGTCAGGCCACTCCAGAGGTGGCTGGCCCTGAGTAGTATGGGCACTTGCCAGGCCAAAGCCCTTGGCCAGGGGATGAGTGCTCTCCCGACAAGCAGGCCCTACAAAAAAACATTGCTGAGGCAGAGTTAGTAATTCCTGCCAAGGGCCCGGGGTCAGCTTGCTGAAGGTATCACCTTAGGGGAGCTGCAGTCCCCAGAGACGCCCTCACTATCCTAACTGCCCCAGCTGCACAGGGAGCTTTTCTCCAGGCAGACCTGGAGTCACAGATGACCACCATGTCTTCTGTTTTCTCACAGTCCATGGAGCTTCTCGCATCATGGGCAGAGCTGGAGGTGCAGCTCACAACCTGGTCCCTTGTATTTCCCAGGGCAGGGATCTTCACTCCTTGCAGACGCCTCAGGCAGAGGACGGAGGTGCTCACACTGCCCTACTCCCGGACACAGCTGGCGGTGCAGCTGGCCACCTGCCGCAGGGCTGGGCGCTGCTCTCCTCTTCTGAGGCCGCAGGAAAGGGCAAGGCTCTGAGCCCCCACCTCCTGCCCTCAAGCGGGGCAGCGATTTCCCTTCTGGGGGTCGCAGGTGGGATCAGGGATCACACTGCGTGTGGGGAAAATGACTCGGCAGGAGAGACCGGCGAC
>NW_008795259.1:3224808-3240392 GCF_000699145.1 Aptenodytes forsteri | reverse complement strand
GAGGGGGGCGGGGGCGGGTGTGAGCAAGGTGTTTTAGCAGAGTGGGTGTACACTAGATTTGGGGGGGTGACGAGGTGGGGACTCTGGTGGTACCTTGAGGTGCCTGCTTCTGCGGTTAGGCGGGGCGGTTCGTCTCGCTGGGGAGGGAAGAGCTCTTGGCTGCTTTCCCTGTGCTGCAAGGAGCTGTGCAAGCAAGGCTCCGCAGCCCCTTCTCCTCAGTGTCTGTCATCCTCCCCTCTGCGAGTCCATTTTTCCCCTGCAAGGCAGGACGTGCTGCTGACCACCCTGCTTCTCTGCCACCTGCCGATAAGGTGTTTCCTGGAGGTCGCCGAGGTTGCGATGAGAATACATATACGTAATATATATATATATTATACTGCTTATTCTGCAAATCCTATTAGGGAAAACGGACATAATACCATTTTTTTTCCCCCTGCACAGATAAAGACTAGCTTGTATTGTAGCACAGCTGGAACAGAAAGGTAGTTCCCAGATTAAGCTCACTCCTACAGAGTATGAGGTGAAGTGTGGCCTCCAACAAGGCAGAGTACAAGACCTGCCTCTCTGCATCTGTACTGTCTTGGTAAACATAGGCAGTAGGTATCCAACGCTTCTCAAAGAGCTACAAACCTTAACACTACTAATTCAGTTACAAAATAGTGGGGCTTTTTTTTGTTTGTTTTGACATGGTTTCTGCTTATGCCAACCAATGGAAAATGCAGTCTTTATGAAAACTTGACAGAAGTGAAATCATCATGCTGACAAGCACACTGAAGTGATTTCAGACTCACAGAAACTTGGTGTGGGGAAGACCAAATCTGTCTTAGGTGTAGCCAGTTCCAGTACAGTTTCTCAGCACATTAAAAAACCCAACTCATTTGTTCTTAGTCCAGAAAGAATTGAAAATACTCTCTGTGAAACTCCTGGATTTCATTGGACTTTACACTGAGGCACAATCCAAGAATAGAAAAGCATCACAAACTCAGCAAAATTCTCAAGCCCCTGATGTTAATAATTAATCCTAAAAAAATGTAGAACTGTGTAAAAAAATCTAGCATCTGAATTGGAAAAGCAGAATATACACCCCTTGTCTACAAGAGATGTATATTCTTGTCTACTACATGTTGGTAACCTTTTTTAAAAAAACGTAACAGGATGGTGATTATTTCAGTTTTGTTCAGAACTGGAAATGTTTTTGGCAGTTACTAAACAGAAGCAAAAAAACCACCACGTATTTCTATAAAAATTAGTAAGAGCAAGGTGCTCATTTGCTGTGGTGAGAACTATGATAAAATAACCTGAAATGAATGACAAACCCAAAGATGGTATATCAAGAAAAAAATAACAAAACATTTTCTTTTATAAATAGAAAAAAGCAAAAGTCATATTCAAAAAGGGGTAAGAAGGCCATCTGAATGCTACATTCAGAATTCAAGTTGTGAAGTATATAGCCACATTAGGTGTGATATATGGACTTAAAGGAGGTTTGACATGACAGTCAAACTAATGACTTGAATCACGTTTGCGTAACAATTCAGCAAAACTCACTGAAGTTATAGTGACACAATGAGTTTCTTTGAGCTGTATTCTTGCCACAGATCTGCGTTTGTACTCCAGTTCTCAAATTGCATCTGCACAGGTGGAAAGAGCTGATCCTATTCTGCGAAGTCACAGTTTATATTTATGCACATGGCACGATTGGTTGTGTTATGTCAACCAAGATTTTATGTAAAATCCAAATGGCTTTGTGTCGAACAGGTTCTGCAGTTTAGCTGCCACTTATGTACTGGGAACCTGAGCTCACAAGCTATTGTTTATTTTCATTTTCCTTATAAGAAGTGTTTAAGTTTATGGGATTTTTTACCTTTACTCCACTCCCATCTATACAGGTGGGACTATGCTTTTGTGCTGTAATTAGTTCAGAATTTATATGTTAAAAATGAATTTTTAATAAGTTGCACGGTACCTGTCATGGAATAGAGATTATTGTTACATAGAAGACTGGCAAACAGCATTTCTGTATGCACGTGAAATTCACGTTGATCGAATTCATGGGGCAAGAATATTTAATATAGGTAAACTGAGAAGCGCAGGGAATAAGGGTTAACCATTAGAAAACCAAATGGCAACATTTTTATGATATTACTACCTTTAAATAAAATGAGTTAAGTTGGTGAAAAGATGTCTTGCAACCATTAGGGCACAAATTTGCTTGGGAGAACAGATGCAATGGTTTATACTGTTAAGATACCTTCAATCTATGCTACTTTTGCTTTCTCCGTAGGTGTTTGTATCTAGACACAGTATCTCAGGTTACCTGTTTGCATTTACACATATGTCTTGCTTTGTACTGAAGGTTAAAGGGCTGGGAGGTGGCCTATGCGGTCGGTTTCTGTGGTACTCCTTTTGTGGGTGGGTTTTTTTGGTCATGTGGTATTTTCCGGTTAAGCATTATCTCCTGCTGAGATTACACTGACGGATATATTATTATCACATTTTTCTTCTCCACCCTCATCTCAGTGCAAGGTGGTTTTCATTGTAGACTTTCTGGTTCATGAGGAACCGTAACAATAGATTGTAGTTTCTTTGGCAGATGGAGAGGCTCAGTTTAGTAATTACAAGGTCAATACCAGCTGTTTCAAAAGTTATGCTGTGACAGAATGAGATTTCTCCTCTCTAATATCTTTCTCTCAACACATTTCTGTAGCCATGTAAAGCTGCTTTTATATTCCCCTTGTTGCACAGTCCAGACTTTTTTTTTCTCCCCTTTAACTTGTCATTTAACTACATTTGTGAATCCTAAGTACAAATGTTACATAGTGGTCACAACTGAATACTTCTCTGCTCCTGACAAGTTTTTTATTTGGTCTTCTGTGCACCCATGAAAGGCAAGTGACCCATTTAAATCTCACTGTATTGTCATTATTATCTAGAAAAAGTAATTATTCTTGAATGACCGTGTAGTAATGAGAATTAACTGTCTGAATGTTTGCCTATTTCTCTCCCCTTTCCCCATCCCTAGCACCTCAATGACATCTGCCAAAATCCAAGTGAATGGAGTCCACCTGCATTATCAGCTGACAGGAGAAGGAAGCCATGCAGTTCTGCTGCTTCCCGGAATGTTAGGTGTGGAGATTTTGTCTTATCTTTGTAGAGCGACCTCCTCTTCTGCCATCCAGTCTTAAACTAGTAGGCACAAAACTATTTTGTAATATGTTCAAAACCTGATTATGGAGCATTGTCATTAAAAAAATTGCTACACGTACAACAAACAGGAAGAGGCAGAGTTATTGCAATCAGTCAACAGTTTTTAAAGATTTCATTTATCTCACCAGGCACCTTTTATACAATGTCTTGACTTGTGAAATAGTCACTCGCACTTTTGGATTTAACTGTGCAAAGGGAGTGTCCAGCACATGTGGCAAATAGCTACACAAGGTGCAAAATAACAGGGGGGGGAAAATCAGGTCAGCTATATTTGTTACACAGACTGAATTATGCATTCCTTTTTAGAAACTAGGTGCATTCCAATTGAATTAATAGACATAATGCAGCACTTGCAGTTTATTATCATAGTGAAAAAGGCACAGCTGAGACTTGCTTTTTGCTTAAAAATGTGTTTTCATGTTTTGGTTATTCAGGGCAACGTCATTAAGATTCTTGATGGCTTTTTCAGACAGACAACAGGTTCTGCTACCTAAGTGGTATCTGTCCATCGAGACCACTGCTTTTGATAACAATCTTCTAAAATTAACGCAGGCTTTTTTTTCTGGGTTCTTGCAGTTCTAAAGACTCAATCAGACTTACTAGCAGTTCATGGCAGGCTGTCAGTAGGACCATTACTGTGCTCAGAGTTGGGCTTATGCTTAACTGAATTGCTGGATCAAGATGATAGAATGTCAAGAACTGAAGAGCAGGAGACATTTGTTCTTCTTGGCAGCAACGTTTTCAAGTCTTTGTGAAGTGGTTCTTTCTTTCAAAGAATTCTCAAGGGGAGGGTGGAAAAAAGTTAATGATGTGAGGGGTGCTTTAGTAGTCATATGTTTTAACCTATTCATTCTAAACAGCTTTTTAAACTAGTAATCCTGTTGCTAATGCTAACTCTTTAAATAAAAATAATGTATTTCTTCAGTTGTGAGTAATATTATTAGGTGTACATTGCTATTGTTCAGTTACCATTATTACAAACAGTAATAGTGTTACTGTCTTTACCGTTACTAAGTTTATGCTTTAATATTTTTGGACAACTTCTGAGGGTGAGCTTTACTTTCCAACTATCACATACTTCTTCCCTTCGTACTGATACTAAGTTTTCAATATTATTATATACTACTTACAGTATTAACAGACTAATAAGTGTGTTGTGGCAACAAGATAAGTGTTTTTAGGTCAATAGAATTAATTAGTCTCTAGACTACTTGTAAACTACATTAAAACAAAAGTGATGCTTCTCTTTCTAACTAGAAAAATACTAAGAAAACCAAGAAAACACAGCTCTCAGCCTTGTGTATTTTTTAAGTTACAAAAAAATACAGTATAACAAGCATGTGCATGATAGTGCAGAGGTTCATACAAAGCCTATGTAAGGATACATGATTAATATTAATCAGGTTGCACTGGTATTTTTCAAACAACCTGATATTTTGCTTCTGACTCTAGCTATTAATTGGTGTTGCAAGAGCTCGTGCCAGGCTGTAGTCGGCTCATCATAGCATGCTATATACAGCCTCTTTTATCATTTAGACCAGTTGATGGTGTAGGAGGAGGTATCTAAGGACATATTTCTCCAAGTAAACAAAACCTTAAATGCCCTTAAACAGCCTTTTTAATAGAGCGCTGGATAGCCAATTTTATATTTGATTTACATCATTTGAATATATTAGACCTGAACAGGTTTCAATCAAGTAGCGTGTGATGCTGTTACCACGACCATAATGCAAATAAGAAGTAAATTGCAGTCTTACCTTCATGCTAGTGTTCATAGACAGCTTAGTGCAATAGACTGGAGTAATTAATTTTTTGATCTTTGAAGGTCTGAGCCATCAATAAAAGAAAACCGTTCTGCATCAGAAAAATTGCTATATTTGACTTATTTTGGTAACATACGTATTACAAAAATCAAAAGTTACAGTTTTGTGCTTTTGTGTCACCACTGTCTCCTCAAGCAACAGAGTATTTAAAGCTCAGCTTTAAGCACCAGTATTCTCATAGAAGTGTTTTATCAAATAAGAACAACTGTCTCGCACAGCGCTTTTCACCTACAAATTTGTAGCTAGAGTCAGTATATTCTTTCCCTTTCAGTTTCATCTGTGCTGTCCAGGTAAACAGCAATGACCATGCTAGTGCTTTAAATCTGTTAAAGATAAATCCCTACCCAGGTAACTCAGTTTAAGATTCTGTATTAAAGCATCTGTGTAGAGCACAGTTTTTGATAAGCTTACATACCTACCAGAAATTATTTGCTCTGAGCATATTGCAGATAGTTCTAAAGATTTTTATTGCGGTACTTCCTGTCTGAGAGTTGCAATGGTTAGTTACAATTAGAGATAAAGTGTACTTCAGTTGATGGATAACTTCCTTTTTAGAATTAAGATACAAGTTTCCCCAGTTTCCAATTAGAGTATGTATACTATGTATGTATTGTATGGTAGTTACTTTAACTGAAAAATTATGATGTTTCAGGGAGTGGTCAAACCGATTTTGGACCACAGCTTAAGTCTCTGAATAAGCAAATTTTCACAATTGTTGCTTGGGATCCTCGGGGATATGGACAGTCCATTCCTCCATCTCGAGACTTTCCTCCAGATTTCTTTGAGAGGGATGCAAAAGATGCTGTGGATCTTATGCAGGTAAATCTATTCTTATTTTTTTTTAAATATATCTATATATTTAAAAGCTGTTTTCCTTAAATTAGGAGAAGGAAGAAGAGTACTGTTAAGCAGGTTGTTTCCAGCAGACAGCAAGTTATGCAAAAGAGCAAACAAATGAAGGCTTAAAACTGGGCAGATGCACACTATTCTGGACAATATTTTTTGTGGATCTTATGCAGGTAAATCTATTCTTATTTTTTTTTAAATATATCTATATATTTAAAAGCTGTTTTCCTTAAATTAGGAGAAGGAAGAAGAGTACTGTTAAGCAGGTTGTTTCCAGCAGACAGCAAGTTATGCAAAAGAGCAAACAAATGAAGGCTTAAAACTGGGCAGATGCACACTATTCTGGACAATATTTTTTTCTTCCATATCTTCTGCAATATACATAGAGGTTCAGCAGTGGGAATTAAATAAAACAATAGGTTCAGCAGTGGGAATTAATTATAAAACAATATGTTTTTATTCCAAGACCCTGCCCTAAGAGGTTTGCAGCCAAGAACCATGTAAGTTTAGGTAAAGTATATATAAAAAACAAAGTCTATGCTAAGTGGTTTAACTGAAGGGATTACAGTAGTGAAACGTTCTTAGAAAATTTTCTAGCTAATAGAATCTTGGCATTTTGCCTTGAACAGCCCATTTCAAGAAACATTTAATTCTAAAAACTAACTTGACACTTTGCATTTTACAGCATATTACTGAAATAATTTGTGTGGGAAATCGAAGGGTTCCTGTGATCATACCAGATCTTAATAACTAATACAGCTATTGTAATTATAAAGAATATGACCTAAAGCTGTTATTACTTCTCCATCTTGCAGAATTTTTTACTTCAAATCTATGTTTCTGTGTTCCTCTCTTATTCCATCCTATAAGTGCTAACACTATTTTCTGGTTTAGTTTTAACTAACATTTTGGCTTTGTTATGTTAAGCTATACAGTCTCTTTGGCCATGTTAAGAAAGTTGGCAGAGCATTAAAATTCCAAAAATATGAGACAAGATTCAGACAGTCAATCCAACTGTCTTTCTGTAATAAACAGTAACCTTGCAGAAATCCGTCTGAAACTGGAAATGCAGGCTTCCTGGAGCATTCTGCGTAGTGAAACAAAATAAGTCTGACAGCAGAATCAGGATTAAGACACAGTTTTGCCCTCTAACCATAAAAGCAATCTCTCTGCACCCTAAATCACCAATTTCTTCTGCTACGCTAACAAAGAAAATACAGATGCTGCCATGGATAGGTGACAAACTTTCAGTCTAAGTGGTTGTAACCCCCTTTCCTGCCTCTGTCCAAATACTGATAAATGCAAAATAGAAAACAGAGCTGTCCCCAAAAAGAATGTAACCGTGTAGCGTCCAGTCAAACAGGACAGCAGCCTACCAATCTCTAAAGCTGCCAAAACAAGTGAGACGTAGCATCCTGGTTTTTTTGAAGATGTTTATTGATATATGCATATAATAACGAATTATTAAAATCTTCCCAAGCATGGAACTTGCTTCTATTTTAGCATAACATATAAAGGTTAGCACAATCCCAAAGAATCATCCCCACTAGGATTTCCAGTATAAAACAAAGTAATAACTCCTGCAGAGGTCTTTATAATGTATATGGTTTGCCTACACTCAGCCAGAAAACCCATCTGTATTGGTGAGCCTTCAGAATCTTTATTCTAGGCTCCTTCAGATTCTGGTGCCTCTGCTGGAGCTGTGAGTGCTGCAAGGTTTCTGTCAAATAACAAAAGCTGGAATTCTGCAGAGTATTTAGCACCTTGATGCAGATGACACTGCTCTGTATCACCGTATGCGTTCTGTGAAGTAGCTTGCTTGAAATAAAAGGAGTATAATGCAAATAAGTCCACTTTGCTGCACTCCATCTCAATGTCTAACAATAGCAAAGGCCAACAGCATTAAAACAATTATGGAAATAATTAGCATTGATATTTAAGAGGTTCTTACTCTTCAAAGCTACTGTCCTAGTGAAAGGATGGGCTTGGGCTTCTCCAAGTTTTTGTAGATCAACTGCAACCCTTACTTGTGGTGTACTCCCTGTGATCCAACAGAAGCATACGGTACAGAGTACTGTTGTATTGCACCTCACTGTTGTAAGTTACTTCTGTCATGGCATACGTGATTGTTTGATTGCATTTCACAAAGGTCTGGATGGAGGAGGTCATTTCAAAAGAGATTTTGTTCACTACGGGGTAAGGCCAACACAAAATCACCCACAGAATTGAGGAGGTGCAGTCAGCTCTCAGGTTATTGCCAATGTTAGGTAGAGGCCTGCACTGTAAGTAGTTCAAGATTAAAGCAAGCACACATGCATATCCTATCCAACACATCTGTTATATCACATTGTTTTTTGGAAGGCTGCAAAGAATAAATTAAATTCCTCCTGCTGCAAAGGCATCCTGAGACAACCCAAAGAATGCATCAAGATAATGGCTAGTAAACCAGAGAAATACTGGAGGCAAATAGATCTCAGTTGAAGCATTGGCAAATAACCTGGCATGAAGAATAAAAATTTTAATCAGCTATTCCACCCATCAGCTGACTTTGAGATCCGTAATTTGCTAGTGGTGGTAGGAGAACAGCAACAGCAAAAACTTAAGCTTTACGAGCACTGCTGCCAACTCCTGAAACTTGCCAAGACACCAGTAACCCTTCAGCAGCACGATACTGAAAGTTGGTCACAGATAACTACTTTTTCATCAGGCCAGGGCCAACTTTTGATCAGCTGCTAAAATTCAAGGTTCTCTTTTCTTGCTGCCAGCTCTTACTTTACGTGTCCTTTTCTTTTCCCTGCCTTGTTTCTCTTCTGTTTAGTAATTATAGCTTAGCAGAGTGAAATCTAATATTGAGCAACACTACAGCAAGCCTAATACCAAGGAAGAAGCCAAAACCAGAAAAGCCTGATAGTGATAGAAGTTTGCTAGGTATCGAGTTGACTGATAAAGTTCTGCATCACTTGAGCATCAAGTTTACAAGCAGACGAGAAACTGCTTTTTCTCTCTCTGTAGTTGTTTCTCTTATTGCCTGCATTTTTGCTTTCTTCTGTCCAAAGAAAGCAGGCCTGGACTTCCAACAACAAAACACCAAGCACCAAAACAACTCATTCAACTAACTTACTCTTTTTCCTCCAAAAGTAAAATATCTTCCTTAATCACACCTAAAAGGCTGTAATTTCTGAAAAACAAACAAAAAAAAAACCCAAAACCCCTTTGAAACCTTTATATTTGTTTGCAAAAGAGTTCACAAACTGAGGCTTCTATATGCAAAACTGCAAATACTGCTTAACCATTGAATATCGTCCCTGTGCAACCTTCAGATGCATTTGCTCCTGAATGCCTTTACCTTTCCCACCCTTTGCCCACTGAACATCATACACACAAAATCCTCTCCTGTCCCTGGCTGGTCCCCCCTACCACAGGTTGTGGTATATGAGGAAACAAGAGTTTCAAATTCTAGTGGAAAGCATTGTACAAGTCAGAATGAACTAAGGTCTTTGTTGTCATATTTTTTGCCCTGAGCCTTCCTTTTCGAGAAGGAGGAATTTCATTATTAATGTTTTGAAATGCAATTCACCATGAAGTAACGTTTAAAAGTACACTTAAAAGCTTCAGAAAATGTGAATTAGACACTAAATTTTGATACAATCCTGTAGCAAATACTTTAAGCATTTTTTGGTTGTTACAGAGCAGATTATTTTTTTTTAGCTGAGCTAGCATCAGTAAATTAGATCACTGGGTTCCATTTTTCAAGTCTTAACTTTTCTTTTTCTTAAGTTCATCTTGGTCTTGGATTATCTACCATCCCACACTGTGATAGTCTTTGCCAACTTCATACCAAAAGAATCCACAGATTCTTGATACCATCAGGCTCTCTGAAAAGGTCTTTACTCTCTGTTGTAAATAACCATTTCTTAATTTCAAAAGGGCTTTTTTAAATGCAGTGAGAATCTAATATGGCTACTGCCTGTTTCGTTAAATAGTTGTCAAAAATTGGAAGGGCAGGTATAATTTCTTGTTTTCTAAATATTTGACCTTTTCTTAAGTATTTTTATGTATAGCAGGAAAATTATATTTTCTAATTATGAAACCTAACTATAGTTCAACTATGTAGTGTTATATCTAAATCTGTATGGTTAGTTTTCAAGAAATATTTGATATTTGCTTGTAAAACCAGCTGATGATTTGCATATAACTTTCTTGTACAAATCAAGGCACTGAAATTTAAGAAGTTCTCTTTGCTGGGGTGGAGTGATGGTGGAATTACAGCACTCATTGCAGCTGCAAAGTATCCAACTCTTATCCACAAGTTGGTTGTCTGGGGAGCAAATGCCAGCGTTACTCAAGAGGATGTGAGAATTTATAATGGTATGTACAAACTGAATATCGTATCCTAAAAGAATTATTTTCATTTCTTCTTGACCTAAGAATCTTAGTCTTGTAACAGCTAAGTAGAGACAGAGTTGAGGACACAACAAATCTAAAGGAACAGGACACAAAATTCACCAAGTTGCTAAGTATAGGGCTAGATTAAAATGATAGTGAGAAACTCCTTAACAATTACTTTAGGGGTAATATAATAGAAGTTTTAAAAAGTCCTTACCAACTTACGCTGCTGAAAAGCATAAGTTATAGTAGCTGATCAGTAGTTTTCTGAAAGTCAAATTTTTGTTGCTGTAACAAATTCCTGAAAACATATTCCAAATAATACTATTGACCCCAGGCTTGATTTCTTTTCTCACATCTTGCACAACCTTTAAACAAGGTCCACAGAAAATCACTGGGCTAGCACATAACAGCTTTTGCCTCTGGGGCCTATATAATACATAGACAGTAAGAAAACAAGTTCATGGCAAGTAAGCTCATAACTTAGCATTTGAGTTCAGGAAGCAAATGAATCATTCAAGTAAGCATCCCAGGATGCCTTTCTAATTGGCATTCCTTTAAAGTTAATTATTGTGGTTACAAAACCTTTGCAAAGTAGAGAAACATGGGATTTCTGATCCTTATTCCACTCATATGAAATAGAATCTGATCATTTGTCACTCTAAAGGAAAATAGCAAAAACTGCTAGTGAACTCAGAAAAGGAACATATTTCCTTTTGAAACTAGAAATTAAGAGAGTTAACCATGCAGAGTCTCAACAAATGTAACCCAGTATAATTTCATTTTAGTGATTGGAGTTTGATTTACACCAGCTGTGAAATCTGACTGTCTGGCTTCAGCTAAATTACAAGTGTATGTATTGCACATGTGTACTTACCTCACCTATACTAAAGCACTTTCATTGGTAGTACTAGTAGTATATTTTTTAGTTCAGTAAGCAAAATGCTTTTTAGCTCTGTAAAAGTGCTGCTTTATTTCTTTACGTGCTTTTGTATTTATGATGTTTTTATTATGTAATTATGAAATGCACGTCAGTATCAGCCAACAGGCTAAAATGTAAAAAAAAAAAAATTAAAAAATAAGAAAGAAGTCTTACTTTACACAAAGCACCCACAGCAATGTTGACTTTTGGCCTCTTCATGGACTAGTGCTTTCAACATCTCTCTGGGTGATAGAGCTCATAGAGTAGCAGCGCAAGCCTTCTACAACTGGCCCATCAGTGCATCTCTGCTGCAATGGAGGGTTTGGTAGGAGAGAAAGGTGTTTATTTGGTATCTATGTCCTTTCAACATTGGCTTTTTTTCCCCCTCTTCTCTTAAATTAAGGCCAGCTGCAAGGATAAAACAGTAGTTTCTATAAGGGAAACAGCTGTTCAGTAACAGCTAGCCTGGGGTGAGCAAACTCATTTCCAATCAGATGTTGTTACAAAGCACTTTCAGTCACTACTGCCTTGCGCATTTGGCTGGACAGGTTCTGTCTGTTAATTAACACCTCGCTCCTTTCTTCCCTTAATTCCCATTTGAAACCAATTAAAAGCTTTTCTAATGGCATATATTGCTGTTTGATGATTCAGTACTTTTCAGGTCTCTTCCAGGTTCTCTGCTATGCCAACATTGTTTTGAGCTTTATCAATACAAAGCTTTACAGCTGAAATATAGTTTAGTGAAAGTCACCCTTGTGGATGTCTGGTTTGTGAGCAGTACTGAAAAGTTTAGGGGAAAAAATAGGTAAATCTGATAAATAACTAGAATGTCAGATTATTTGTACAGCTTTAGCCAGCCTGCCATGAGTCATGGGGCTCTACTAAGTAGAGTTGCTTGTTTTTCTGTAAGACTATGGCAAATGTACCATGATGTCAGCCTGCTGGAATGCCTTAGTAAGAGCTTCCTTCCTCTGAATACTGGTGGGAGCCATGGAAGAACTTCCACCCATGAGCCAAAGCAAAAGGCTGCGAAGGATATAAAAAAGAATTGCCGGCTCTGGCATGCTGTTATAAAACAGTCCCTTTTTTATACACAAGGTACCTCCTTGAGCTCCTCTTCTGCAAGCCCTCCAGAAAGAAGCATCGGAAGTTTTAGGACTGGGTCCTTTGATTATTATTTTTTCTTTGTTGTTCCTTGTGACCATAATAACAAGATGGTCTTCTGCAACTCAGAAAGGCCCCAGCAGAGATCACAAAACTATGTTTTTTAAATTCTTCCCATGCTATCAATTATTTAAAACCATTCAGTGCAGTTTCAAGTTTGAAATACATATCCGCGGTCTGGTTTGAAAACTTACTCGTATTAGGTGTTGACAGTACTGGGTTATATCTTGTTGCTGGAAAGGACTTAACACATTTCAATGTTATTTTATGTAGGCATCCGAGATGTTTCAAAATGGAGTGAAAAGGTCAAGAAACCACTGGAAGAGATGTATGGGCATAAGTACTTTGCAAAAACCTGTGAGGCTTGGGTGGATGGAATATCTCGCTTTGCTGAAAAATCAGATGGTAAGGCTTTTACAATGTTAAACTGAAGCAATTATAGTAGCAGACAGTTCTGGATAAAAAAAAATCTAGCAGTACTCCTAGCAGCCAGTAAAGGAAGGACTCTGCATATGGCATTAAAAGCTGGGTCTGACTCACACTCATGAATAAAGCAATTACTTTGTAGATGGTTCACAGATCCAGCAAGGTACAGGAGGAAAACAGTTTATGGGAAGCATTAGCTGATGAGTCCCTCCTCTTGTTCCACCACAAAACTACATTATTAAATCATTGCTTTTGCGCAGAATGAACAGGAGGGATTCTGCTCAACCTTTTTTCTCCTCTCTTCTCTGTGTCAAAGGATTACCTCTTGGTGACATTGTTAAGATATCCCAAAGTGAGCTGTGTTCATTCTAGTTTCTGCAAAGCAGAAAACACTATTTCAAAACTAGTAGCAGATAATGAGTTAAAAAAGAAGGAAGTTCAGATTTTGGGAACTCGGAATTAACAAAACACATTTGAAAAACACTATTGACACAGCTTAGGTGTTTAAAATCCAAAAAGAGTAGTTAAATTAGACATTATAATAGTTATTAAATGTTTATCTCTGAAGATTTCTGCAATTACTCTACATAGACTTTTGCAACGAAGGATATAATGAATAATAACCTGCAGTTCTGTTTTAATTCAGAGGAAAATTGCTTGTAATTTGCCTAAAGCAGAAATACATAGTACATAAAACAAGGAATCTATAATTCTTTTATATACACTTTCCTGTAGCTCTCATAATGAAAGACAGGAGGTGCCATACATTAACAGGCAGCAGGTACTACAAGGAAAATAATCCTTCATTTTGTGTTTTTTCCATAAAGTTTTGCACAGGATCATCAACGTGGTACTAGAATTTCTCCCAGTAGAGAGATGCAACAAATTATGATCTGATTTTACTTTACCCTTTCTAGAACGCATCTCCTTAAAACTATTTTATTCTTAAATCCAAAGCCTAGGTTGGTCTGGCTGTGACATCATTTTACTGCATGCACATGTCTCAAACACTATGAGATGGAGTGACTGTGAAAAAGCAGCCACCTGGAGACATGTAACAAGGAGCTGAATTACCTAGATGCTGTAACTGGGTCAGATATTGGGAGAAGCCTAACGTTTGCTAAAAAAGATGAGCAACCATCAGACTGCAATTTTTTTCCAGGAGTAGCTCAGGGAGGGCAACTCCGAACACAAGCAGGCCTCCTTTGAATTAAACACACTGCACAAAAGGTTATTAATGGCAAATACAAGAAAAGGGGTTAATAAAACCCATCAGAGATAAAAGGAGGACAGCAAAACCTCTGTTGGTCAAAAACAACTCAAGCTCTTTTTAAGAAATAAGGTTATTTGCCCTAAATGGGACAGCTTATAGTGTGAAAAGCTGTAAGAAATGGATTTTTAGAAGGTACCAACGCTTAATCAAACTGAGTAAGCTGCATAAAGCTGCAAAATTCAAGATTCTTCTTGCTGTTCTGTGTTATTGTAGTAAATATAATCTAGTGGTTATAGTACAAAACAGTTTTAGGACCTGGAAACTAGGTCTGACTGGTTTGACTGCCGACTATGTCCTTAGGTAAATAACTTCAATTTACTTGTTACTTGTTCTGAAAAACAGTCAACATTTGTGCAGGTGTTTAAGGAAGATGGGTGAAATGTTCTAAATGAAAATATTTAACTGGTAGAACTGCAAACTAAGACTATATAAATAACTAAACAATTGGAAAAACTCTATGAAACAGTATGACTTCAGAGCTAAGGTATGAGCATTAACTGGTACAGCTGTTGGTAGCTGCAAGGAGGCAACTACAAATAGGACAAAGTTAACTCAAAGATAAGTGGAACATCAAACTCAACAAGTATGTTTTGCCCACAGAATCTCTTGCGACAGCATGGAAAGTTAGGCAAACAGTTTGGAAACTGGGTTATTAAGGGATGAGGAAAAAAGAAAGGGGGAGAGGAAATAGAAGAGTCTTTAAGGAAAAGCATTCAAATTACTTCTAGTGAGATTAAAGACTAGTAAGCATAAAATTATCCTTGAGGTTCTGTAAGACAAATGGGCAGGGAGAATAACCTTTGAATAGTTTAGTACAATTTGTATTAAATGGTTATTCATTTCAGACAGCAAAGGGTCAGGAAGGCCAACAGGCATGAGTACAACCTAAGTTAGCTTGTTGATTAAAGTAGCAAATCTTGTAATCTGACAACCGATGTAACAAAGTGTAGCATAAGCATGAAGAATGTAAGACTCTAAGGCTGAAAAGAACAAAGCCAGGAAAGAGATGCATGTGTTTGTTTTGAACAAAGAGAACCCGGGGAAACGTGGGACAGAAGTACTTCATTTGCTCTGTTTGTGCTATGATCCATTAATGAAGCAAATTTCAGTGAGGTAACATTTTGGAGAAAGCAACGTTAATTAAAGTCCTGATTACATATTTCTGTAGATTAGTTGCACCCTCTCTACAAGGAGAGGCAATAGCTAGAACACAGCGGAGTTCACGGTCCTTTACAGAAGCAGTTTCCGTCTTTCATACTATTCTAAAACGAAGTGTGACCTTCATTTATTTTCTCCCTAGGTAGTATCTGCCAACAGTTGCTGCCAGATATTAAATGTCCCACATTTATAATTCATGGTGAGAAAGACCCTTTGGTTCCACAAGCTCACGCAGAATACATTCATAAGCACATCAAAGACTCTCGGTAAGTTATATGATGGAGTATTTATAAACCATTGTTGAAAAAAATGAAGCAGTTCAGACCCACAGTGTAAAAAAAAAAAAAAAAAAAAAAAAAAAATGGAAAATTTCTCCCCG
>NW_008795259.1:3218077-3223499 GCF_000699145.1 Aptenodytes forsteri | reverse complement strand
AAAAAAAAAAAAAAAAAAAAGAGTATTGGAATAAGTTGTCTCTGCCACAGACAGAGCTATTCTAAACTTCCCTAGCAAGTTACAACATAAACAGTGTAGCTGGACCTTTCTTGCAATACAAAAAGCATAATATTTTCATAAGCTCCTTCCTAAAGTCCTCCAAGAGAAACCAAGTAAGGTCTTTTTCCTCTTTCTACTTCACACACAGAACCACTCCCTAACATTTATCGAAACAAGCAAATTTCTCCTCTGTTTCTCTGTTATGGCCATTGCATTCCTTTTGCTGTGAAAGACCTCATTTCTGTCCCATTCAGTAGAGCAGTGAATTTATGCTATGACTGGAGGGAGATTCCCAGTTCTTAGAGAGAAGCACAGATACCGATGTTTGCTCTGCCTTGTTGATGTGAACAACCTCCTCAAAGATTTTGTTTTTCCAACTGTCCCGTCAATTTTCAGTGTTTTTAAGAAAACCTGAATAAGAAAAAATGTACAACTATGCTCAGAGGTATTACTTTATAAACAAGAAAAATCTTTGGGCACCATCTGCTTCATTTGAAAACTCCAGAAATGCTTCCTATAAAAAAAGTGGGATTTCACCAGCTGAATTTTCTTCATAGATTTGCACACAAATTAAAGAGTTCTATTACTACTTAATAACAGACTGTGATGATTAACACTGGAGAAAAGAATTAGGAGAACAAACCCCATTTTTATGAATGCGGAGTGTAGGGAACTGTTTCATTGGTGTCATCTCTGTGAAAAATTGAGTGATATATTTACCTGAAAGTCAGCCCCGCTGTTCATAGAAATGCATTATGCCACAGGAAAGATGAGAACAAGAGACCTTCCTAACAATCACATGGAATTTTATTCCATGTCTGCTGTTAGTTACTCCCACATGCCTTGCTCAGAACACCTATCATCCTGTTAGGTTTCACTGAGCCCTGAAAAGCTCCAGATGCTAAGGCAAGTCATCACAAAAACTAGACAAGGATCTGATAGCTTCTCTTTGGAAGGCAAGCCAAGGAGGAAACAGTGTTAGCAGTTGCTATCCAATAAAGTGTGAAGTGATTCTTTGCATGTCTTCATGCTGGAGTGCTCCCCCATATGTGTATTTATCAGAAAAGAAATCAGACTAATGGTGTTCTCAGAAATTAATACTTAGGTACATGGTCCCTTTCTTCCTTTGTTGTACTGGAGATGACATGTTCCATTGTGAAGCAGAAGGAAAACCTTAAATTTAGCATATTTTCAGTAACACATGCTTCTACCGTCAGCTTTTCTCGCCTTGATTTTTACCCAGTAGTAAAGTAGAAAAAGCTTTTGCTGACTGTAGTGCAGATACATTGCTTGTTTCTCTCAGGATAAAAGAGTGCACCATCATTCTGTATTTGCATGGTATGGCTAGAGTTACGTAGCATTACAGTGGCTTAACAGCAGTAGCTGATAGCATACACAGTGCTATCGGCTTGTGCATCTGTGTGCTGCTTGGTCTTTGAAGAAACAGACTTAATGAAATTCAGAGAGAAGTGGTAGAAGAGCTGGGTACGTTCACACGCTATTGCTCTTTTCCCCAAGACAAAGGAGTACTTGTCACCGCCAAAAGAAGAAAGATCGCCCTCACATAGTGGGACTTAGATGACATGAAGGCAACATAGCAAAGTATCAGTCAAGCTCGCTTTAGCTCTGTTGAAACTGCTTAATATGTGGTAGGATAAAATAATTTAAAGAATTTCCCAGCCCCGTCTAAAAAGAAAAGAAGTGTTAGAAGTACATACCTGATGTATAAAGTTTTTCCCAGATAGAAAGCAATGGCAAGTAGTATTTTAGGCTTGTCACACTCATAGCTGTATTACAAAGATTTAACTTTCTTCACACATACTACTTCTAAGCTTTTGTTATAGCTGAAGAAGTCCTGACTTCCCTTTTTACTTTAATGGATGAATGAATGGTGTTAGTTTTGGATTGTCTTTTTGCAGAAAGATTAGACAAAGTTCAAATGCTAAGTTTGGGTGGTGACAAGAAATCTACATTTCTGTAGTGATCTCTTCAATGTGTTCACTGCCCAGCACAACCGCTGTTCTCTGAAAGAGGCAAAAGAGCTCAGGTACTTTGCATACCTTTCGAAGATGCATCCTGCTCACATAAGTTTTGGAGTGTTATCTTCTTTGCAGACCACCAGAACGGTACCTAGAAACTGGGTCTAGGACACAAAAATTCATTTTAAGCTCAGTTTATTGTCCCCAAAGTGGGGCGAGTAGTATGCTTGTTGCTTCAACTGTTGCTGTGGTTCACATTCTAAACAATGTACATAGGGATAGTACTTAAAACAAGAGTTACTTCAGTTCTGTACTTGGGTAACCAAGAGCAAGGAAAAGGCAACAAATATTTTAGTTACCTGTACTCACAAAATATAATGTATATGCAGCGTTTGATTTTTTTCTTTTAAGGTTGCTTCTGATGCCAGAAGGAAAGCATAATCTACACCTGCGTTTTGCAGAGGACTTCAACAGAGAAGTGGAAGATTTCCTACACTGACTTAAACTGTAAAACAAGTTAGAGGTGTTTGTCCTTGCCTTGTTTAGGAATTTTAGTTGGCTTTCCATTTTCATTCAAGTTGCAGGTAGGTTTGAGTCCTGTAGCAAAAAAGATGAAAGATATTTGCATGAGAAGCATACATTTTGAGAATATGTAAGCCTCAGTGGATCAGAGCACACCACTGTGCTGCAAGATTTCTGACATGTCTTTAAATTACTTCTTGCCACACGGGCCGAATAGCTGTTCTGTGTCCAATAGGGGTGTAAAGAAAGACAGAAAACATGATCTAGAATACATGCCTTTATGTGCTCTTAACGTTAAAGGACAAAAACATTGTAATAACTGGGATTCAGAAGTGTTACATTGAGAAATCTGTCAAAGTTACAAGTGCTGAGAGGATAATTGGGTACACAGTTTCTAGAGAACATGCTTCACCACCACTATCAGAAGTCATTCAGTACACATGCCTGCTTTAGAGATGTTCCGTTGATACCAGGGGACTTAAGCCTCATCCTCCTCTCCTTCCTCTTCAAATTCCCCCTGCTCATCAGCAGTGGCATCCTGGTATTGCTGGTATTCAGAGACCAGGTCATTCATGTTGCTCTCGGCCTCTGTGAACTCCATTTCATCCATGCCCTCGCCCGTGTACCAGTGCAAGAAAGCCTTGCGCCGGAACATGGCCGTGAACTGCTCCGAGATCCTCTTGAAGAGCTCCTGAATAGCCGTGCTGTTGCCAATGAAGGTGGCGGACATCTTGAGGCCGCGCGGGGGGATGTCGCAGACGGCCGTCTTCACGTTGTTGGGGATCCACTCCACAAAGTAGCTGCTGTTCTTGTTCTGCACGTTGAGCATCTGCTCGTCCACCTCCTTCATGGACATGCGGCCCCGGAAGATGGCGGCCACCGTCAGGTAGCGACCGTGGCGGGGGTCGCAGGCAGCCATCATGTTCTTGGAGTCGAACATCTGCTGTGTCAGCTCGGGCACCGTCAGGGCTCGGTACTGCTGGCTGCCGCGGCTGGTGAGAGGGGCGAAGCCCGGCATGAAGAAGTGCAGCCGGGGGAAAGGCACCATGTTGACCGCCAGCTTGCGCAGGTCGGCGTTCAGCTGGCCGGGGAAGCGAAGGCAGGTGGTCACGCCGCTCATGGTGGCCGACACCAGGTGGTTGAGGTCCCCGTACGTGGGAGTGGTCAGCTTCAGGGTGCGGAAGCAAATGTCATACAGGGCCTCGTTGTCAATGCAGTAGGTCTCGTCCGTGTTCTCCACCAGCTGGTGCACAGAGAGGGTGGCATTGTAGGGCTCCACCACCGTGTCCGACACCTTGGGGGAGGGCATGACGCTGAAGGTGTTCATGATGCGGTCGGGGTACTCCTCCCGGATCTTGCTGATGAGGAGGGTGCCCATCCCAGAGCCCGTGCCGCCACCCAGCGAGTGGGTCAGCTGGAAGCCCTGGAGGCAGTCACAGCTCTCCGACTCCTTCCTCACCACATCCAGGACAGAGTCCACCAGCTCCGCGCCTTCCGTGTAGTGCCCCTTGGCCCAGTTGTTGCCAGCCCCGCTCTGACCTGGAGGGCGGACCAGAAGCAAGGTGCCCCGTTAGCGCCCCGGGGAGGAACAGAGATGATCCCACTTCTCCTGCCCCACGGGGTTCACCCCTCACTTCCATCCCCGCCGCGCTGTTGGGATTCAGGTCCCCCAGGTCGCTGGCATGCTCGCTCTGAGCCCGTGCTGTGCACAGAGCTCCCGCTTTGGGACGCCTCCATCCCACGCTCACTCACCAAAGACAAAGTTGTCGGGCCGGAAGATCTGTCCAAAGGGGCCGGAGCGCACGGAGTCCATCGTGCCGGGCTCCAGGTCCACCAGGATGGCACGGGGCACGTACTTGTTACCTGTGGGAGGAACCAGCACCAGCATTACAGCCCTGCAGCCAGCGTCACAGGAGCCCTGCTGCGCTCCCTTCCACCTCCCCACATTTCACTGGAGAGACACGCCGTCTCAATCAAGACTACTGTGCTATCAGAGCCATTCTGAGAACAAAGCTCTCGGAGGCGTCACTGGCAGATGACAGCTCTTGTTCAGGGATTTTTCCAGCCTCAACAAACTGGCATGTCTGCCCCATTTAAGGGCATCTGAGGAAGCAGACACACTTACCAGCTGCTTCATTGTAGTAGACGTTGATCCTCTCCAGCTGCAGGTCGCTGTCCCCATGGTAGCTGCCAGTGGGATCAATGCCATGCTCATCACTGATGACCTCCCAGAACTAGAAGAAGTTTTTGGAAAAGGGCAATTATTAACCACAGCTGGCCAGTGCCAATCACGCACACCAGCGCAGTCTGTGCATGCCACAGCCCTGACCACTCCCTCGCATGGCAGAGCAGCTGCCTGGGAGGAAGGTGAGTCAGTGCCGAAGGGCTTCCCTGGCCGCAGCAGCTGAGTTAGCAGGGGGCAGGCAGGCAGCTGGAGCACCGAAGCGCAAGTTAATTATTTTATAGCTTGTATCCAAAGGATGACAGTCCCCGGGTATCTCAATTTGGTGGTCTCCCATTGTCTAGCAGTGGCTTAAGACCCCCTAGCCTCTACAAGAAGACGGCAGCACCTCCAACACCCTCGGGGGCTGATCCGTGACACCGAAACACCTCCCTCGGGAGCCGGCGCCGTGGCTGCACGGGGGGGGGCCTGCCGCCGCTGCCTGCAGGGAGGCAGGGCAGCGACGGACCGGAGCCCGGGCACATCCCAGCCAGCGCCCACGGGAGCAGGACCCGCGATGCCTTAGCAAGCCCCGGGAAGCTTTTCATTTCGGGACGGGGCTGCGTGCTCCCCGCGGGGCGCGACTCCGGGGCCCCCCGCAGCCCCTCACACCGGGAAGCGCCCCCTCTCCCCGCGCCGG
>NW_008795259.1:3202711-3217708 GCF_000699145.1 Aptenodytes forsteri | reverse complement strand
GGAGGAACCTCGCCTTCGGCGGGCGGGAGAAAGGCCGGAATCGGACAGGGCGTGGCGTGTCTTGGGCCGGAAAAAGTGGAAAAACCCCAAACCAAAAAAACCTAACTCCTCTTTGCACACCTGTTGGAGCTTGTCCCCTTTCCTTCTTCACCTCTGCTGCGCCGCAGCAGCAAAGCATGCACTGCTATGTTTTATTAGCACCCTCGAGCCTGTATTTCTAGCTCAGGCCTGCTTAATCATGTTTTGATGCGTTTTAAGCACAAGAATCATCTTTCCATAGGTCAGGCACCTGAAACAAGCCGGGACTGGGTGGTGATGATAGAGCCCACAGCCACTTTCAAGCAGCACAACCCTCCTTTAGATAGTGCTGCCAAACCTGTATATGTGGGCCTCTAACTTCAGGAACACAGAGGGCTGGCGTGAAACTTTACGCTGCTATTAAAGAATGGCTTTTTCTAGAAGTGGTCCGGCACTGATAGCAGTTTGAACACCCATAGGAATGGGATATCTTTTCTTCTATAAGTGAAGTTATGTTCTGTCTTACCAGACACCCACCACGCACCTCATTTTGGAAGATTTTGGATCCTGCTCCTAGCATCTCTGCTTGTTCCCTCATAGAAATAAACTGAACTAAGAACATGGCGGATGGTTGAGGGAGGAGGGACAGTTCAAGAACAACAGTGAGAACAATATATTTGAACCAACTGAGATACACACCTGTATCCGCACTGCTGCCGAGAATATCCGAAATAAATTTCAGCGGGGTCTATAATGGATTGTGCAGAAACTATTGAACTCGGCTGTAAAACGTTAATCGATTCGCAGCTGTAAATTTTTCAGTAGTGAAAGTATCTGCCGCGCAGCTGGCCAAGCTAGCGAGGACAGCTTTACACAAGGACCAGGGAAGGGAGACAACAACCCACAATCAAACGAGGAAGCAGTGGAGCGGGTTGGCAAAGAGGATGCGAAACGATGTACCTAGTATTCAACACAACGGAGCTGGAGGGGGTCCACCTCAAGCACAATATGGAAGTGCCGAGGGGACAGCATGGCAGGGCAAGCTCTCGCACTTTTCCCGGGAATCAGCAGGCTTGGGTGCCTCTCTGAAGTGCCTCTACACTAACGCACGCAGCATGGGCAATAAACGTGATGAGTTAGAGATTTGCATGCAGTTGCAGGGCTGTGGTCTCACTGGGATCACAGAGACATGAGGGGACAGCTCACACGACTGGAGTGCTGCGATGGAGGGATGCAGGCTCTTTAGGAAGGACAGGCGAGGTAGGGGAGTTGCCCTTTGTGTGGGACAGCAGCAGAAAGGCACAGAGGTCTGCCTGGGGGTGGATGATGAGCCAGCTGAGATCTAAAGGGTCAGGATTAGCGGGCAAACCAATGTGTGCTATGTTGTGGTGGGTATCTGTTAAACACCTCCTGATCAGGAAAAGTAGATAAGACCTTCAGACAACTGGAAGAAGTCTTGTGTTCTCAGGCCCTAGTCTGCAAGGGGGACTTCAACCTCCCCAATATATGCTGTAGGGACAACGCAGCAGGGTAGAAGCAATCCAGGAGTTTTGTGGAGTGCATTGATGATAACTTCCTGACACAGATGATCATGGAGTCCAAAAGGCAGACACTCTGCTGGACCTGATACTTACAAACCAGGAAGAAGTGGTCAGGGTTGTGAAGGCTCAGGGCAGCCCTGGCTGCAGTAACCGTGAGATGGTGGAGTTCAAGATCCTGATAGAAGGGAACAAGGCAAATTGCAGGATCACAGTTCCCCTGGTCTTCAGGAGAGCAGACTTTAGCCTCTCCAGGTTATCTGTCCGGAAGAATCCTATGGGAGATGGTCCTGGAGAGAAGAAGAGTCCAGGAGAGCTGGTTGACTTCCAGGGATCACCTCCTCCAGCCTCAAGAATGGTCCATGCCAACAAGCGGAAAATCATGCAGAGGTGGCAGGAGGCCTGTATGGATGAACAAAGAGCTCCTGAGTAAACACAAATGTAAAAAGGAAGCATTCAGGAGGTGGAAGTAGGGTCAGGTGATCCAGGAGCAACATAGAGTCACTGCCATAGTGTGCAGGGTTAGGAAAGGGTTAGGAAAGTCAAAGCAAAGGATGTGATGGACAGCGAGAAGGACTTCTACAGGTCCATTTGCAGGAAAAGGAAGTCTAGGGAAAAATGTGGACCCACTACTGAATATGACAGGAGACATTCAGTGACAAAAGGACATGGAAAAAGCTGAGGTACTCAGTGTCGTCTTCACCTTGTTTTTCACTATTAAGATTTGCCCTTAGGAGTCGCAAGCTTTTGAGACCTGTTGGGAAGTCTGGAGTAACAAAGACTTACTCTTGGTAGAGGAAGATCAGTTTGGGGAACATTTAAATAAATTGAACATACAAAAGTCCATGGGTCTTGATGAGATGTACCTGAGTGCCGAGGGAGCTGGCAGATATCATTGTGAGAACACTCTTGATAATCTTTGAAAAGTCAAGCCAATCTGGGAGGTTCTCAAGGACTGGAAAAAAAAAAATGGGTGTCATCGCTGACTTCAAGAAGGGCAAGAAGGGGGATCTGAGGAACTACAGGCCAGCCAGCTTCACCTCGATTCCTAGAAAGATGGTGGAATGAATTAGTCTGAAAACCATTTCCAAACATATTAAGGTCAAGAAGGTGACTGGGAGTAGTCACCATGGATTTATGAAGGGACAATCATGCCTGACCAACTTGATAGCCTCCTACAACAAAGTGACCGGCTTGTAGATGAGGGAAGAGCAGTTAACATCATTGTTTATTTTGTGAAGGCTTTTGAACTGTCTCCTATAACATCCCCATTGGCAAACTGATGAGGTATGGCGTAGATAAATGGGCAGCGAGATGGAGTGAAAACTGGCTGAACTGCCAGGCTGAAGGGCTTGAGATCAGCAATACGAAGATCAGAAACCAGCCACTGATGGTTCACCCCAGTGATTGATCCTGGGGCCAACTTCTTCATTAATGACTTAAATGGCAAGACGGTGCACCCTCAGCAAGTTTGCTGATGATACAAAACTGTGAGGAGTGGCTGATTCGCCAGAGGGTTGTGCTGCCATCCAGAGGGACCTCGACAGGCTGGAGAAATGGGCTGACAGGAACCTCATGCAGTTCAACAAGGGGAAGTGCAAAGTCCTGCACCTGGGGAGGAACAACTACAGGCACCAGTACATGCTGGGGGCCACCCAGATGGAAAGCAGCTTGACAGAAAAGACTTGGGGATCCTGGTGGACACCAAGTTGAACATGAGTCAGCTATGTGCCCTTGCAGCAAGGGTGTCCAACAGCATCCTGGGCTGTATTAGGAAGATTGTTACCAGCAGGTCAAGGAAGGGGATAAGCCATGGTGAGACACATCTGGAGTTTTGCATCCAATTCTGGGCTCCCCAATACAAGAGAGAGATGGACATATTGGACTGAGTCCGATGAAGGGCTATGAGGGTGGTTAAGGAACTGGAGCATCTGTCATGAGGAGAGACTGAGAGTTGAGACTGGTTGTCCTGGAGAAGGCTCAGGGGAATCTTATCAATCTGTATAAATACTTGATGGGAAGGAGTAAAGAAGATGGAGCCAGGCTCATCTCAGTGGTGCCCAGTGACAGGAGGAGAGGCAATGGGCACAAACGGAAATACAAGAAATTCCATCTAAACATAAGAAAAAAACTTCTTTTGCTCTGGCACAGGTTGCCTAGAGAGGTTGTGGAGTCTCCGTTCTTGAAGATACTCAAAACCCGAGTGGACACAACCCTGATCAACCTGCTCTAGCTGACCCTCCCAGGCTGAGTAAGGGACTGGACTAGATGATCTCCAGAGGTCCCATCCAACCTCAACAATTCTGTGATTCTGTGAAAAGGAGAGAAAGGAGCGGGAGGCTGTGTGTGACCAGCAATACCAGATTGATGGTTTATTGATCTCGGTGCTACAGTACACTGTAATGTTCAATTGCAATTATAACAGCTACAAAACCAGCAGATTTTTGCAAAGGTGATGTAATAATTAATGTGGTAAATCATTACCACTATCAAGAAGAAAGGTAATTGCAGCCAGAATGGACGGGGTTGTTCAGGTTAGCTGTGCTTAACACAATATAAATCAATGCATAATGTCACCAGTTTCACTCAATTTTTTCACCCACGGCAGGACGTACTAGTGGCTAAAGAAGTACCATATCTTTGCCCGGCATTTGGCTGCTGTGACCTTGGAAAAATACTTTGGCCATATTTGCAAAAGTGACTCTCAGTTTGCTCCAGTGAATTGACTTGCTTATGAACCGTGGCTCTTTTTCTCCCCTAGTGCAGAAACCTCAGCTGCTGGAAAATGTCGTGAGCGTGGACTAGCTCAAGCTTTGCAACGCGTGGAATTACCTGTGGCGTTATTACGCGTGGCTTTTGCAATCACAAAATATCCAAAATTGTGCTGGCACAGAGACCTTTTCACCAACTTCTCTTGAATTTTGTGTTCTTTAAATCCCGGCTGTTGTCAGTATTTTGCTTTGACACATTTCTGCAATACTTAATCACAGGCAGTCTTTGTTACTGCTCACACAACTCATGCGTATATGTTTGTTTCTACTTGCTATAGGCATAACCTGCCCTTTTGGGCCGCAGTAGGCAGTTACATCTCACTACTGGTGGAACTGCAACACAACTGCATCTCTGTGGGATCCACACAGGTATTGAAGAGCTTTTTGGGTGCCAGAGTATTCCTGGCAATCTACAAAGGACCAGCTTGAAGCACTCTCACTCCCCTCCTGAAGGCACCTGGATACTCCTTGCCATGCCTTCTTCCCATGTGCACGCAGTGGCTTCCTAGGCTTTATAGTTATTCCATTAAGGATTTTGAGCTTCTATTAGGAAACTATCTAATTTTTAGATGCTATAGTACTGGTCTCTTTGTAAAGACCAGTTTTTTGGGGGTATAGCTCCGGGTTTTAAAACAGAGTACCTAAAGGCAGGTACATGTTTATGTGTCTAATAAGTGCCCTCATCTACAGCAATGCTGAGCATCCGTGAACACACAGTGAAGCAAATTAAATGTCAATTACTTAAATGTCAATTCAGAATCCTACACTTTGGCAAACCCTTTAACGAATATTAGCCATCAACGCTATTTAAATAGATATGGGGGTTCCCTATTGCATTTTTTAATATAGCTCCATACATTCTAAATGTTCAGACTTACAAATGACAGTCAAAAATTTCCCATTCATACAAAGGCAGTGCATGTGCCCAGGAACGCCCATGTGCCCCTCGGCAGCCAAAACTCTGCCGGCAGCGCCGCAGCCCGCTCCCTGCCTGCATCAAACCCTACCTTCCCAGTTTCCAAGGCAACGACGGAGCCAGGGCGATGGATGCGCAAGGGAGGAAACAGGGATCCCACAACATTTTCATGTCTGTCCGTAATTTCCCATTGTTCGAAAAAGAATTGCCAATGTACAAATGTGAAAGCTGCTCAAGCATACAAAATGTCTGCCTATGGCTTTATTCTCACTTATTTGTGATGGGTGACGTCATGTATTGCTCAGGCATGTATACCAGAGGCTACATGACTTTTTGAGTCTTTCTGTTGGTACTCGAATGAGCAGGCTCTGTTCATCAGCTTATTGTTTGCCTTCTACCTGGTAACTACGATATTCCCACCTGATGAGGACTGTCTGAGTTCACCTTTGGAAGCTGATGCTTAATTGCTTGCAATGTGTATTAAGATAGAAGAATATATCTGCCAGCAAGAGGGTGGAATAATCGTGAAGGTATTTTTAATTCTAGTAATAAAATACTAAAAAGGAAAATCTATTTTTATTTCAAAATTACAACCCACTGCAGGCACTAGAAGCAATTAAATACTACAACGCTGAGTGTGCTTTTATGAATTAGCAAAAGCAGCTTCATTGTAGAGTCCTCTGTACTTATGTTTATTGTACCTGGGGGTTTGTGTGTTTGGCTAAGAACAAAAGAGGAGAAAGGATGAGCGCGTGAGAGAACATCACATTACAGAGCAATTTAGGGCACTGTCAATTCTAAAACGACCCATGCTCCTTTTGAGGGAAGGATTGTTTCCTCATGAACTTAATATTTGTTCCATTCCCTATGGTTTCTCTTGTGAACTTAGATTATAACCTCCAAGAGTCAGGAATTTCTGTGAATGTGGTCGTACAGGACACAGCAAATGGAACCCCACTTGTCTGGCTTCCAAAACTACCATAATAAACAAGATCACATGTCACAAAATTACTCCAGAAAGGGAAGAATATGTTGATCATCATCAGGCAGCGATTTACTGGGAAGAAAGGCAAAACAATGCAGCCTCTCATTATTTCCGCTTGGCACACCAGATGTGATGGGTAGCAGCCAGATGGCTCCTGCCGCCATCCAGGCTGCATCTACCTTTTAAGATTGCTCGGTGGATGAAATACGTCTGTCTCTACGAACTGCGTCCTCCAGTCAAGGGATGACTAAGATTCCAACATCAATATAAATGAAATGCTGATATCACGTTTTCCAGGGTAGCTTATTACCTGCACGTCGTTGAGAACAAGGCACAGATAGCGACATTGATCTGCTAGTCACCGTTTCTTTTGTTCCTTAGCCTCCTTGCTTTATCTTGCAAGCCGATAGTTACTTGTAATTCAAACTGACACCGAGCAAACTCTAAACTTCATGTTGTGATGTCTGCTAAGAGATGCAGCAGTTTGTGGTGGGATTCAATGTACATTGTTTAAAATTGCTCAGGTTCCCCACAGGAGAGTTCAGGGTGCCGTTGCACTAGGTGGCTGAATCGACCAAACATCTTGCTCTGCTCTCTCCTGCTTCCAGCTGCCTGCCTTCTCCTCCTCCTTTGCACCAGTTCTCCCTCTAGCACACTCCCTAATCCAAGAAAAAGCTTCTTCCCCACCCCCCGTTTACTGTCCCTAACTGTGGAGTTTAGGGAGCTGAACTGACTGGTAGAGGGGTCAGACATGCCCTGGAGCTGCCTAAAGGAAATAACACAAAGGTAACACCTGAAGCAGGGCAAGCAAGCAATAACACAAAGGTAACACGGAAGCATAGCACCATCCTTTTCAGCAGCTGAAGGATGTTGAATCAGCCCAGCCCACGGAGCTACCCACTTCTGCAAGTGGCAGTTTTCTCAACGCCCTGGAAATCTCTAACCCAAGCTTGCTCTTTCTCCCTGCCTGCTAGGGTGGAGCTTGAATTTCCAAAAAACAGCCATACAATTAATTTATTTATTACAAGACCAACATTACGCTGGCCGCAGAGAAGCAGACTGTAAGAAGTCAATGCTTAAATTTCATTTAATGTTTGTAAAGCTTGTTGTGAGACCATTTGAATTCTGCTTGAAAACCCTGTTTAATTATTCACTACGAAGGCAGGCAGTATCTAATACATTCATGGAAAATGTGGAAACATTTTTCAGTGCAAAACAACGGAGAACTGCTTACTGAACAAGCTATATAACCTCTGCCAGGGTAGCCATTTCATCTTCTGGGGCAAGTGTTTTCACATTCTGCTTAAGCTGGATTATTATTAACATTTCTGTTTGCAATGATAGAGGTATTCTTGCCAAAAAGAAAAGAAAATATGCCTTATTCTTACCAAGGAAGCCAAGTGAGAAAACTAATCTGATTATAAAAGATGACATATGGATAAATTGAGATCGGTTAGAAAATCTCTACCATACAAGAGTCAAACGTTAATAAACAAGAATTTAACAAAGCTAACTTGATTTCCTCCCTTACAAGTGGAATTCTGCCCGTAAGGGAAAAGTGACTTAGAGTGGGGAGAAGGGAATGACCTACTCTTAAATTATTACTTTTTTGCTTAGATACTGTAAATAGATAGCCTTCTTATACACACACTTCAAAAAGACACAATTTTTCTTTCTGGCAGATTCACAAATAAAATACTGGAAATAGGATTGAAGCTAGGAGCAGGGAAACAGTTCGCTTCTTGTTAAACTGCTCAGGGAGAGGAAAGAGTTGTCACCTGCACTGTGTCCTTTGCCAGCAGAATGGCGGGGGGGGGGGGGGGGGGGTGGGTCTTTCTCCGCCCTTTTTGTGTGCAGTCAGGAGAGGGGGGGGGGGGGGGGGCGGGCTTTCACAGCTCCCCCCGACATCCTCCCTGCACCTCAGATTCAAATGCTCAGAGGGCGCCAGCTGGACAAGTGTCCAGCAGAGTCAGGGCCAAGAAACGTCTTTTTCCAAAATGCACCATGGTCTCAGGCACTTTCCTGTGACCAAATGCTTCCATTCTGGATTTTCATGTAGGCAAGCTAAAGATAACAACCATCTAAAATGGAAGTATCTGAGATCCCATAGTCTGCTCTTTCCCATCTTAATAAATAACAAACAGACCAGGACAGGTGATTGCTGGAGTATCAAAAGGCAGGTGCTTAGCATGAATGAATTTTAGATTGGAAGTGGGAAAATTCTCAAAAATCTTTTTTTTAGTCACATACAAGATTAGCTCCTAATACTTATTTATAAAGGTTTGAGTTGAAGAAAGAGAAAAAAAAATGACCTTACTTGGATTACCTCAGGCACATATAACACATCAAAAGGCTCACAAGCTTTGTTCTGTGGAAACGTAGAAGCAGCTGAAAAATACACGGGAAGATTGAGAAGGGGATTATTTTTAATTAAGAAAACACTGCCTCCCCTACAATGAGCAGGTTCAGGGAAACAGCATTACCTATAGCTCCTAGGCAGGCTACCACATCTGAACGGTCCCTAAAAGTATACCTTCATTATGATTTAATGTGGAACAGAGAAGTAGAATAACATTCCTTGGGAGAAAGGCTGTGTACCAAATACAGGGAGTAGTCACATGATTTCGCCAGAGAGGATTTTATCTCCTCATAGCTTTAGCAAACAAAAACATTAGGCCCCATTAAACAGAAAGCAACAACTGAGGCACCTCCCACTGCAAAGAAGAATTTAATATAGTTTAACAGTGCTTCCCCAAAAAAATGTAGTAAGACAATAAGGTGTGGCTTTGTTTTGGGGTTTTTTTGAAAGTGATTTCAATGGAACAACCATGAAACTTTGCCCTACTCAAAGCCAGTACCAGGGTTCATCCCGATCTTACACATAACTTTGTCATGGGGCTTACAAGGTAGGGCAAAAGTTGAAGGAAGCAAGGGGAGAACTCTTTCTACTGCAGAGAGTATTGCTAGATGCTCCAACTCTTTCTGGTGAGTTAAGAAAGCTTGTCGCTCTTGCACCACTCTGCCACACTCCCTCTGGGCACCAGAGCTGTGTTTTGCAGTAGTGCGTTGCAGCACTGTCCTGTAAGGACCGTGTCAGTCCATCGCGGTTTCTTTAAGCATGTAGTATTTGCACAGATACCTAGAAGGACCTGCCGGCGCTATACTATTTTGAAGTATGCAGCATGTGATAATATCATCCACGAGCAGATTTCCCTGCACAGAAAATTAGAGTTTTGCCCCATTTTTGCAGAGAGTTGCCTGGAGAAGAGACTAAAGATCTAGATTCCCTTCTTTCTTCAGGTTATAAATCCTATTGCTACTTTGGTTTATTGTGTTCTTCACCTCATACCTTCTGGAAAGATACACCTGTCAACAGGATGGGCCTCAGGTTTGATTCTTAGATTATCACATCACTGGGACCATTGTATGTTTAATGCAACCCAATTTCTGATGTATATGGGCACCTCGCATATGTTGGGAAGAGGAGAATCGTTATTGCTCCCACTTGACAGGTTGGAAAACATCTGTTGGAAAACAGATGTAGGCCTATGTTCTCAACAGATACTTAAGTGTTTTGAAGAACCAGACCACATATCGGATTATCCTTCCACAACACTGTTGGTACAATGGCTTAGACTAAGGTCCTAGAACTAAACAGGGAAAGGAAATTAGGAGAGATGGCATCTCAGTGCTACCACACCCCATTCCATTCCTATTTAAATTAAACCTACATAGTACCTAGCTGCTTTTACAGCCTTATTTAGCTTTACCATCTTGTATCTACCAGTGGACAAACATTGTTTGAGTTGTTTGCCTTAGTCAAGACATTCTGCTAATGTGCTTAAAAATGCCACACATTAAACAAAGGGAACCAAAAAAAGAGATTGTTCCCTTCCCCAGCACCGTCAGCTCTAATTGTCACAGAGGAGAATGCTTCCCTGCAGGCCACCATTGGTATGTCGAAACAAAAATATATTGCTTGATATTATTCATTTCTATCTCAACACAAATGAGTCATTGTAAGTGGCTTAAGCTGCACACCACTAAGCCTGTACTACCTATCCTTATTTCTTCCAGACGGGATGCCTCATGCAAGACCTTCAGCCTTAGAGGTGTTCATCACATGGACAAATACAAATCAACACCCAATAGAAGTTAAGGCAGTCAGATTACCTAATCTGAAATCCCTTCAGTGGTTCTGCTTTCTCTGTGAAACAGAAAAAGTGCAACCATGAGCACTTGTGAAGACATCTGTTTGTTGTTTGACATACAGCAGTCAGTCTCCAGTTTTTAAAGTGAATGGTCTCCTGGGTGATAGATACAGCTAAAGCTCAAAGACCCAACAGAAAAAAAAAAAATGGCACTGCAGCCTCCAAGCCCAGCATGAGGCTCATCCTCCCTTATAGTTGACCTACTGTTCCTACCAAGGAGTTCTGAACCTCCCCTCTAAATCTTTCAGTATCTCCTTTTCCTGTATTTCCCTCAGCTCCTACTGAAATGATGATTTGATATTTTTTTTAATGATTATGACTGGCAAATAAGCTGTGTAGGATTTATGAAAGGACATGTTTCTCTCTAGAGTATCTCTATTTATGGTTTCTCTTCCTCTAGAAATAACAAAATACAAACAACAGCAAGCGATGTAGGATGGTGTCCTACTTTCTAGCAAGGGAGCTGTACTGAAATGTGTCACTTAGGTAGCTATATTTAAGGGTTAGCTAGAGACAGAGTGTAATTACACTAAGAATTAGAAGCTAGACATGCTGAACACTAGTGAAACCTGCTACAGACCCACAGCAGAAAGGAAGATCTTTACTATCAAAGACTGGGTTCTCATCTTTTGGTTAAACTTTGTTTAAATCTGTTTGCTGGCTCCCCTTCTCAGCTTTACAAAGCTAGATGATAAACAGTTTCAAGTGCAACCCAGGTAGGTAATTTCAAGGGAAGGTTACTTTGGCAACCAGATAAGCTGTTATTTCCCCAAAGGGCCTGGGGCAGCATGTAGTAACTCAGTTACTAAAACAACCTCGATTTGTTTAATGCTTAATCCTAGAACTGCTCAAGTGCTAAGAAATACAAGTACTGTTGTGGGTATAAATAGTTGTATTTGTTTACTGACAGTTCAGGCAGTTTAAGAGCTTCTCACCCCTCTTTACAGGGTGTACACCAGAAATGAAGCATATAGATGAGAGAAAAGCTTTAACAAGCGCCTGTTGTCCTGCACACCATCGTAGATCTCACTGTAGGATAATAAGCCCATCAGCAAAGGAACAGGGTACACTCAGAGCAGTGTCTGCAGGCAGCGGTCAATTAACAGAGCCAAAACAGGCAAGATATTAGTCATGCACAGTAGCTCCCTTTTAAGTCTTTATTCCAGTAGTGCCTTGCAAACGTTTTATTAAAGGATCACAAAAGAGGTCGCACACAGGTGGATACCAGCTCTTTCAGAGCAGTAAGGACCACAGTAGTTGTAGCATTGGTAGAAGTTCTCAAAGCAACACTTTTTTTAGTACAGGAGCACTCCCCTAAGTGGTGTTTAGGTGAACTAAGGACTAAGCTTACATACTGGGTAGCTGCTATACTCTGTGGGGGATTTTACTCTTGTTTTGTAGGAGTAAGAAAAGTCTCACAGGCCTTGTAACTACTGACAACAGCATTGTAGACTCACTCAGGATTCTTGCACCCTTTAAGCGTACGGCAACACAAATCCCCCCTCCCTCAGTGTAAGGAAGCCACACTTACCTTTGCAAAGATGCACAACAGGGTGCTGCTGCACTGCTCTCGCCTGCCTGGGTAGAGGTCCGTTTCCTGCTGCAGGGACCAAGAGCATCAAACAGCAGCAGCCCTGTAAACGCATAACTTGGATGTGGGAGACAGCTATTGTCAAGGTATCTACCCGAGTACTCCAAGATTGTAGGTATGCTCTGGGCAGCCGTTTGAGCCATGTTATCTAAAACTCGACCCATCACCTCTTATCTCCTAAAGGGAATTGATTGCCCTGAAGAGTCAACCCCTTTACACTTAAGGGCAGCTTAGTGGCTATTTTTGGGAAACACTCAAGAATTTTATGCCTGAAGAGAAAGTTCAGGTTCTTAATCAAGTTCAAGTTGTCTGCTAGTACAGACTCATGCTTCTCTGCATAGACTTTTCATATTTAGAGAGGAGGGTCAGGGGAGACAGGACAGCTCAGGACCAAGTCAAATCACAGGCAGCCACCCATATGCATGTACTGTAGGCCCTGGAACAAGTTAAATAAGAGCTGCTGAATGGCAGTGGGGAAGCCTGCAGCTATCCTGTCAAATCAGTTTTGACAGCTTGTAATGTGGAATTCGATACCTTCTCGCTGACCTCACTACCATGTATGTCCATAAATAGGAGTTGCAGGATTCTCAAGTGCAGTGTCCTGTTTCTATTAGTTAAGGCAGCTTTCTCCCCAACAATAGATTAGCTGTTAGACACAGGAGCGTCTAACAGTGAACCCTCAGTTTCCATAAATTAGCTACCATCTTAAGCTGAGCAACTGCAGTTTACTTGTGCTGCCACATTCATGGCCTGAGAAATCTTGTTTTATTGAGTTTAACCTTTCACTGAGGTTAAGGATTAAACTGAGAAGTAAAGTGACAGAAAACTACACGAGCTATTTTCTTAATCTAGAGAGAAATAAGGCAGAGGAGACAGTTTAGGACACAAAAAGCCTTTATGTTTGAGAAGTTAACCATTTCAACAGAAGACTCTGAAGTATTTTTGCAACTACTGTTACATTGGACAGTCAAGGATACAAAACTGCTGACAGAAGCAACAGTGGAGAGCACCAAATTAAAAAATGCATGCTTCAGCACAACTGCACAGATTCCTTCTCTCAATGAACACTTGCCTGTTCAGACTATACTTAACTCCTACCCATTTCAACTTTACGCTTCATCCTCCTCTCCTTCCTCTTCAAATTCCCCCTGCTCATCAGCAGTGGCATCCTGGTATTGCTGGTATTCAGAGACCAGGTCATTCATGTTGCTCTCGGCCTCCGTGAACTCCATTTCATCCATGCCCTCGCCCGTGTACCAGTGCAAGAAAGCCTTGCGCCGGAACATGGCCGTGAACTGCTCCGAGATCCTCTTGAAGAGCTCCTGAATAGCCGTGCTGTTGCCAATGAAGGTGGCGGACATCTTGAGGCCGCGCGGGGGGATGTCGCAGACGGCCGTCTTCACGTTGTTGGGGATCCACTCCACAAAGTAGCTGCTGTTCTTGTTCTGCACGTTGAGCATCTGCTCGTCCACCTCCTTCATGGACATGCGGCCCCGGAAGATGGCGGCCACCGTCAGGTAGCGACCGTGGCGGGGGTCGCAGGCAGCCATCATGTTCTTGGAGTCGAACATCTGCTGTGTCAGCTCGGGCACCGTCAGGGCTCGGTACTGCTGGCTGCCGCGGCTGGTGAGAGGGGCGAAGCCCGGCATGAAGAAGTGCAGCCGGGGGAAAGGCACCATGTTGACCGCCAGCTTGCGCAGGTCGGCGTTCAGCTGGCCGGGGAAGCGAAGGCAGGTGGTCACGCCGCTCATGGTGGCCGACACCAGGTGGTTGAGGTCCCCGTACGTGGGAGTGGTCAGCTTCAGGGTGCGCAAATGTATGTCATACAGGGCCTCGTTGTCAATGCAGTAGGTCTCGTCCGTGTTCTCCACCAGCTGGTGCACAGAGAGGGTGGCATTGTAGGGCTCCACCACCGTGTCCGACACCTTGGGGGAGGGCATGACGCTGAAGGTGTTCATGATGCGGTCGGGGTACTCCTCCCGGATCTTGCTGATGAGGAGGGTGCCCATCCCAGAGCCCGTGCCGCCACCCAGCGAGTGGGTCAGCTGGAAGCCCTGGAGGCAGTCACAGCTCTCCGACTCCTTCCTCACCACATCCAGGACAGAGTCCACCAGCTCCGCGCCTTCCGTGTAGTGCCCCTTGGCCCAGTTGTTGCCAGCCCCGCTCTGACCTGGAGGGCGGACCAGAAGCAAGGTGCCCCGTTAGCGCCCCGGGGAGGAACAGAGATGATCCCACTTCTCCTGCCCCACGGGGTTCACCCCTCACTTCCATCCCCGCCGCGCTGTTGGGATTCAGGTCCCCCAGGTCGCTGGCATGCTCGCTCTGAGCCCGTGCTGTGCACAGAGCTCCCGCTTTGGGACGCCTCCATCCCACGCTCACTCACCAAAGACAAAGTTGTCGGGCCGGAAGATCTGTCCAAAGGGGCCGGAGCGCACGGAGTCCATCGTGCCGGGCTCCAGGTCCACCAGGATGGCACGGGGCACGTACTTGTTACCTGTGGGAGGAACCAGCACCAGCATTACAGCCCTGCAGCCAGCGTCACAGGAGCCCTGCTGCGCTCCCTTCCACCTCCCCACAATTTGCTGCCCAGGATGCAGAGGGTGAGGGAATTTGGAAGGAGGTAGTTGGGGATGGGAACCCAAAGCAGCTGTTAAAGCTGTGTCAGAACGTTACCCACTGCGGGGAGGGCTGGGGCACAGCCCCCACAGCATGATGCACTGGGGACACCCTGCCTGTTCCCCCAGCGGCACCGGGCCCGGAAGGTCGTTACACAGGGGCGTTACCGGTGGCTTCATTGTAGTAGACGTTGATCCTCTCCAGCTGCAGGTCGCTGTCCCCGTGGTAGCTGCCCGTGGGGTCGATGCCGTGCTCATCGCTGATGACCTCCCAGAACTGCGGAGACCAGGGGAGGGACGCGGGGGGGGGTCAGCGCCGCCACGCCCCGCCCGCGCCCCCTGGCCAAAGCCC
>NW_008795259.1:3188669-3201338 GCF_000699145.1 Aptenodytes forsteri | reverse complement strand
CGCCTCCGCGCTGTCCCCCCGTCCGGCTGCGGCCACCAGCGACCCTCAGCCAGACAATAGAGAACGCGGGTGCTGCCGCACGGGGCCCGGGGGCTTTGGGGGGGCATTTTCCCTGAGCTCTGCAGCAATCGGGTCTCCCGCAAGCCCGCAGCACTCTGTCGCTTCGTTGCGGATTTACGCGTGGTGAGGGATGAAGAAAGGCGAGGAGCTGAAAGGGGGGGGCAAGGGAGGGTGGAACATGTGCGCCCCAGAGATGCTTTCCCCGGTTTATTTTCGAGCAGCCCGGTATGGCACCGCGGTCATTACCAGGGCCGCAGAGCCGGCGGGCAGGGCACACGCCCACGCCGCCGGAGGAGGAGGAGGAGGTCGGGGGGAGGAAGAGCGCGGAAGGGCGGCGCGCTCCGCGCCGCGCCCGGGGCCCTTTGGTGCGGTCGGCGCGGCGTGTCGGCTCCTCGTCGGTACCGCCTGCTTCACACCACGGTCCGTATGAGCGTGTGCGGCGGCGGGAGGGTGCGGCTGCCCCGAGAGACTGCCCAGAGCCCCGGCAAGCGCAGGCAGGCTCCCCGCTGCCAGCGCCGGGCGGTACCCCACTAAACCCGGTTTTAGTGACCCGCTATTTTAAGGCTGCAGCTATTCGAGAGGTACAGATAAAGGTTCGTCACCGTTTCCAGCACATATTTCTTCAACATGCTCTTTCCTTTGTTCTATCCATGTGCCGATCCCCCTCGTCTTTCTAACCTCGTTTATGCAGATCGATACCCCTGCCCGTGGATCACTCTAGATCTGGTTTTACATTCCTCCAAGGCAATCTGCGAAACAACCCGGGTTCGTCTGATTGATATGCCAAAGCATCCGCACCTTTCTTTTGTTCGCCTTACGGGGAGAAGGCATCCCAGCTCCAAAAGGGGATGCTGGAAAATACACTCTCAGGTTTGTCTCTCTGTCGTGATTTTGAGAAAAATAAATCTGATCCCTTGCTCTCCCTGTAAAATCTGTTTTTACTGGTCTAAGCCAGGAGCAATTTAATTATTTGGTTGACTACGCTTTGCAAACAATGTGTAGCTTTAATTCCAAGCGAACATTTTTTGTGGCATGTTAACTGCATAATCAACATCCACATCTATAATTACTCGTTTAAAAATAACTTGCAGATTAGCAACTCCAGTGGACCACTGACCGCTTCAGGTAACGATTCAAAGTAGTGCCAGTCTTTCCCATGGCTGCGGTGGGTGTGCTCCTGAAAATGCTGTCGCAGCAAAACTCGGTTACAGCAGAGCTGGTGCAAAACACAGGTACCGTGAGTGCTCGCTACTATGATTTCCAAGTATTCTGCGTATTGTACAGTGCATATGAGTTATTTGCTAGAAGAATTATTGACATTTCAGCACAAAAGGGTGTAGCTGATTTTACACATCCTCCATACCTAAGTTAAGCTCATTCCTAACAGCTTGAAGCTTCAAAGGAAGCCATTTTAAAATCCAATTCAAGGAAAAGAGATTATTAACACCGGAAGAAAGAAACCCATCCCAACTGCTTTACCTTAAAATAAATTAATTCACGTTTTTGAAGGGGGGGGAGGTTCAAGTGTATCTTCTGTATAGAACTTGTTGAGACTGGAAGAAAAAAACCAACATAAAATGTCGATTTCTAAAATAAACAGCTGCATTACTGGGGGATGAGGGAGGAAATCCAGGTCTAGCTTTTTTGCAGCCCCTGGACAAGACCCTTTAAGAGGTGAACAGCAGCCATTCAGATAACTTCAGGAGACTTCAGACAAGGTCCGGCTTAACTCCAAGGTAAGCATTTGAAAGAGAGGGTTTCCCAAAGGTTCGGCATAGCTCACTGCAAATAACTTGCTGGGAAATGAACTGTTCAGCTGTTAGCTGCCGGTGCCTCTCTCTCCCCTCTCTGTATTTGCCTCACATCGGTGTGTCTGTCAGCGCAGCCCCTGCCCCAGCCCCGGGGCCGGCCCTGGCTGGATTCCTCCATCCCCAGTCTCCCCGGCAACCGGCCCTCCCCGGCAGAAACGAGCTGCACAAAAAAGAAAGGAACAAAAAAACCCTGCAACATTTTCACTCGCCCGGCCGATTTCCCAGGGTGTAAAAGCAGCGCGGCTATGGGAGCGCAGAAACGGCGGCAGGGCGGGTGAAATGCTGGCTCACGGGGTTATTCCACAGCCATCCTCGCCAGACATACAAGAGGAGGAATAACATGACCTCAGTCAAGAGTTTGTTCAATGAAGCTCAGAGGATCAACCCAGTTTTAGCCAATGTATCCTCTCCCCCCTCGCTTCCACGCTTCCCATCCTCCCAGCTACAAGGTTGGGTGTGATCACCGCCAGAGCCTCTGCCTTAAGCTACTGAAGCGGTCACTGATGAAAGTCCCGACTCCCTTGCAGGATGCAGGAGGTTGCAACAGCCAGCTAACAAAAGCCCAAGGGAAGGACTCGGTTGTTTTACTTTATAATAGGAAATATATGCGTTTGTGTGTTGTACTGCGGCAGAGTTTGTGGGTCATTTGTAGGTTTTTCCTAAAGAGAAGCTTGCTTTTCCTTTCAGAAAACATGCGCCCATCCCATGGCTCAGCATCCCATTTCATGGGTCACGTCCCTGCCTGTGGCTCCTCTCAGAAGGACGTGAATGACTTAAAGACCTTGAAGTTATGCCCAAACTCCCAAGAGTGGCACCTAAGCTTTCCGTATCTTGAGGGGGGGATGCTGTAGTATATTAAAATGAGAAAGAAGTTTGGACTCTTGCAAGTTGAGGTCCTACACCACAGACCAAGCTAGACAGTAGATGACCTGCGTCTAGTGCGGCTTATTAGGTCATTTAGGGCAAACCAACACTTTGCTCCTCAGCGTGCATCATCGTAACTCAGAGGAGGGCCAGGCAGGGGCAGGCCGGGAGGACCCTGGGTACATTTGGGAGGAATTCAGGGTGGTGCCCATGCAGAGGGAATATTTTGTATCTATGCAAACAAAATATTTGTTGGTGGTCTCCATTTCTCCAGGCCTTCTTGGTTTTTGCAGATGGGTTGTTTGGAGGCAATACCAGTGGCTGGACCAACCTGTGCCAGCTGGTGGGAAAGGACAAGAAGCAGACAAGGCTGGTAGCAGCCATGACTGTGTGCTAACTGTGACCCTCGGTAGCCTTGACCCCAACGAAAGTCCTGGCTGTAACACGGCCCAGCTGCACAGCCTCTGCCCAAGCGCTCCAGAAAATTGCTAAGCTATGGGAAAGTCAGCAGCGCAGCACCGCGCCCGATAAGAAAAGGTACAACTGCAGGTGGAGATAGGATTATAGGACCATGATCATCAGTAGCTCAAGGACAGGGGAGGATCAACACCAGCACGGAAAGCTGTGAGACCCTAAAGGAAGAAAACAGGGAGGTGGCAGAAAACTGCAGCGCGTCAATGCTGAGGACACATTCATGGGAGCAGCAGAGGCCAGCCCGCCTCCCCCTGCCCGCACCTGCCCGGCCAGCACACCGGCGGCTGTCTCTGCCCATTGGTGCAACGCTTAAACCCCAGAGCTCATCAAAGCCGAGCTGCCTTCAGGCCGCGATACCCAGGATCGATGGTGGTGTGTGCCCGAGTGCCCAGCGGGATGCACAGGCAGCGAGGGGCGGCCACACCATCGGCAGCGGCCCCACACCAGCCCAGCTGCTGGGTGGGCTCTGGTCACCCAACAAGCGGGTGAGGCTCGGGCTGTGGCTATGCTGTACCTGTAGCCCCCAGGCCCACCCGGGCAGCGCCCCAGGGGAGCAGGGGCACCCCTCTGGTGCTGCCACGCTTGCCAGAGGGCCCCGGGGCTGGGGCTGCTGCTCCATGGCCCCCAGTGGTGCTGCCCATCCTGGGGTGTCCCTGACCGTGGCAGGGATGAAGCCGGGGTCTGCTGGTGCAGCCATCGGGGTCTGCTGGTGCAGCCATCTGGGTCTGCTATGCATCCTCCCCGCAACTGGCTTCAACCAGATCACGGGATTATTTTTTTCTCTTTTACTGCTGCTACAAACCACTGTTTCCATCAATTAGTTAAAAATTTGTGAATGTTTCAGTTTTTCTGAGAGCACCTACATGCTCGCCAGTTACTCATTATTAGACAAGCTGAGGATTGCTCTCACGAAACAACAGCCAGAGCAAGGCTGTTGGCCAGAACCCCACTCGGCACTCTTGGAAAGGAAAACCCCCAGCCTCAGATTAAGGACTCTCACTGCAGCACCTTGTCAGCACAAATTACAGCAGTAAGGAGTCCCAAAGGAGGCTCTGAGGGTCACACTGGCATCACATGGCACCTTTCATGTGCACAGCGGCATGTACCATGAATTCAGTCCCCGCTAGCACATGCTGGATCCATCACAGTGTTATTTCTTGTTTCATCTCACTCATACTAAGGCTTACAGGTATGCCCTTATATAAGTAAATAATAATAATTCAAGCATCTAATAATGTCTCCAACCATATTTAACAGACGAGAATATAAAACACAGAAGTGCAAAGGAAAGATGAAAAATGGTTTCCCTAATTAGGAAATTATTGAACAACGAGTAGCAAAGAGCGGGTAGGAGGCAAAGGGCAGTTTTCCTGCGATCGGGTGAGAGTGCTGATGAGAAATTGATCCGCTCTCTAACAAATCTGCTTGCCTGGCCCCCGAACATGGCAAGATGCTGTACGGACGCTGGGGTCCCCTAACCGATGATGGGAAGGCATTTTGATTCCGGTGTGCTCTGCTCTCCAGCATAAATATTAATAAGGTTTCAGCCTCTGTGCTGGTGCTGATGCAGCTGTTTCTACATTCAAGTGGAACAAATTCAGTAAATGCAAAAGAGCAAGGCATGAAAGAAAATATTCACTTGCTCATCTGAGTTATTCTTGAAATGTGGTCTTGGTCCTTTCTTTCCTAACCAGGGGTTTTTTACGTGTTTGGGCTGAACTGAGATCGGGCAAATTTGCATCGTTTGAGGACCTCGTTGCAAATAGCGGTGTCAGAGGGTGAAACCACTGTCAGACCCTCATTTGCGGTCCTCAGGTCAGAATCTGGTCCCGCAGTGATACAGAAGCCACATGCCTAGCGAACACTCATTTTTGCTTTGATCCTTCTTGGTTAAACATTTTTTCTTTCCACCCCAAGGACTCATCCTTGAAACCCTGATAGCAACACGCTGCCCTGCATCGTTACCACGTCGAGCTTCTACTGCATCCGTTGCCTCGCTCGGCCAGCTAGGATTTGGTACATCAGGAGTCTTTGTATCCGGATTGAACAAAGCATTTTTTTCAAGGTCTTCTGCCACCACCCTGCTCTCTCCTCCCTGCAGTAATAGTGCGGCTGGCAGCGCTGCTTGCTGCAAGGAAGAGTGTGCTTGTCAACTCGTTAACACTTTCTTTTTCCCTTTGCAAAAGGCATGGCTGTGCAAATGAATTGTAAAGATCTTATCAGGCAGCTGCTGTGGCTGCACTCGGGTGCCTCTGATACCCATCTTTCAGAAGATTGGAAAGAAAACAAATACAATTTTGAAGGCTGAAAAAAAAAATATGGCCCCAGATCACTCACATGTATATTAAATCTCTGGCTTAGTGGAAAAGAAAATGACTGTTTGGAAAGATTTCTCTCTCCCCGGCATCAGTCGCCCTCCTGTGTTGGGCCGGAGGGAGATGGTCTGGGTGCCAAGGGCCCGCAGCTGAGAAAAGCAGGATTTGGGGGAGCTGCACAGGGCTCTGGTGCGCTGTCAGTACAGCGGTACAACCTCTCTCCTGATGGCAGGACTTACACAAAGGCTTTGATCATCTGGTTTATTAAAGCCGGAAGCATCCTCGCCAAGCTAGAACCGGCGGCAGAGAGGAAAACAGTTTCCAGCCCTTCCTTCCCCCGGTACTTTAAAGGAATCCCTGCCGCTGGGATTGCAGCGATGGGGAAAAGGTGGCAAAATTGGGGTGTGGTGACACGGGGCTGCTGTGCCGGTGCTGCCGTTGTCACTCGGGGTGCGCAGGGTAGGTGGGTGGCAGGCGCTTATAGGGGAGCACAGGGGAGGGAGTCAATCTGCGCCCGTGGAGCCGCACGGGTTTTACAGGCTGAAGCCTCATCTTCGCATGGGTGGGGATGCAGGTACGTGAGCAAGGCCTCCAGCAGTAACTCAGGAGCCCAAACTGCTGCGTTTTGGACGACTGCTAAGCGAAGTTCATCGTTACAAGCTTTATCTTCAGCTCACAGGAGCTAGCAGGTGCTTTTTCAACTGATTTCTGTAGGGGCTGGCTCAGATCCTGACTCTATTAAAGGAAGGTATCACTCCCAAATGCCATGAATTCCTTTGTCCTTTTTTCTCCTTCTATTTTCCCATTTATGGTTCTCTACAGGATTCGGGGATAATTTTCACCTGATTTGTGTTTGCCTCATGAGAAACACATAACAAATGTCCCTTTATGGGACTTGATGCATACAGGAGCCTTTCAATCCCGGGGAAGGCCACCATCCGTCCCAGGACTCTGTAACAACAGCAGCAACAGCGCCTGGTACCGGCTTTTTCAAACATCAAGCAGAAAAGGGAGATGATTTCTCATGCTTTCCGACAGGCAGCAGGGAAGGATGTTTTTCAGTTGCTGTTCAAGGGCGGGACACAGACTTTTTGAAGACGCAGCTTCAGCCTGTCGGGATCCTACCTGACTTTGAAAATACAGCGAAGGAACTCTGATAACAATTTCCTAGGGTAGTATGTTCTGACAGCGTAACTATTCTGTCTGTTCTGTTGTCATGCAAATAAGCAACACACCCATCTTTGGATACTAGTGCTAAGTATTATTTTAAATTTTTTTAACTCCAGAGATTGGAGACAGGTCACTGAAGTGATGTTTGTGAAAGTTATATTCTGTGTAATCATCAATAACGTCAGATACACTGATTTGGTGGCAGCAGTAGCTGTTTGACATACTTCTGCTAGGAAATCAAATACATCCCTGATCTAAATCGTGCTGTTCAAGAACTCTACTATGAACTTGGAGACCCTGGCCCGAACAGCCATATCCTTAATGGATCAGACAATACTGGGCTGCTCTCTAGTAACGTACAGGTACTAAGCTACTGTTTAGGATATTTACTCTTTCTGTTAAAGCCCTGTATTCAACAGAGCAGGAAGAAAAAGCCAAGAAAAAAGGCGGGCTTGAGCTAAGCCACCTCTGGGCGAACACTCGAGGGCTGCTAAGGGACAATGCCAGGCCTGTTGGCTTCGCTGCTTGTCCAGGGAGGAGGAAGACAAACAATCAAAGCTGATTTTGTCCAGCTGGATTTGCTTGAACATGGAAAAATCAAAAGGCCGTGGTATTACTTTACAAAGTTATGAAAGAGAGCGGCTGTTTGGAGCACCGGACTGAGAGGCAGGCACTTGCTGGCATGCTTGAGAGAGGGAGAGGCTGTGTGCAGACGTGTCCGGTCAGACCTGCAGGCTAAGGGACTCTGTTGACAGAGACTATTAAGCCCAAGGCCCAGCCTAAGGAGGAAAAGAAGATTCATGGAAATTCTGGCATCAGCAAAGGGAAAGTACCCAGAGGGATGGGGAAGAGACCAGAAGTGCAGCTAGCCCTACAACCATGACAAAAACAAACTATCTGTCAAAAAAAGGAATTTATTCCCCTCCCCAAGCAGCCTGAATCTTGGTCAAACCTTTGTTTATGTGGCTGCCAGCACTGCATGTTGAATCAGTGATTTCCACAGCTAAGAACATAACTCTTTGCAACCTGAGCAGACGAGTCAGCCCTTGAGTCAGTAGCAGACTGGCATCCCCTCTGGTTCAAGCACACAGCGTACCCTGTGCATGTTACGTACCCCAGCCTTGCGTCCCACTAGGTGACCCAGGGACAGAAAAATTAGCAGGATCCATCAGGTGTGTTGTATGTCCTGTGGGATCTAGTCACTGAGTTGAGCAATATAAGGGAAAACATTTTTCAATACTATCTCATTTTTTTTCTTCCCTTCTGAGCCTTTCAGAAGCTCATTTCCATTAGGCTTTCACGCCTGTTCCCTTCCCTGTCAGGTCACAGGTATGTAATAGCTCATTGCACCTGCAGACCTCACTACACTGCTGGCTTTTATGCACCAGAGTGGGTGTTTGTAAGCTGCTTCAGCATTCTCCACCGTGAAGTGGTCTATCTGCATATAAAATATGATTTCCAGTTGACTGCGTAAACCTCTTCTTGTCCCTGAGAGGAGCGATGAGTCACTCCGTGTTAGTGCCTCCCGTCCAGCAGCTATGAACCCACATGTCTCAAATGTTCCAACAGACCTAAGTCAAGTTCCTCCAGTGACTCATATAACAAAAAAAGGAAAACGTCTCATTCGATAATGGCAGAAATTTAGTCTGGGCTCACAAAAGCCCTTACGAGCTGTGTGTTACACAGACTTTCATTCAGCTGCAGGGAGATAGGCAAGGGTTATTGTACTCTTCCAGTCTGCTGAGGGGTGAAATAAAGCAGAGTAGAAGGGATTTGCACAAGGTCACCATGCCAGTCGGGCACAAAACCTAACCGCCCCGATTTCTAGTCCAACATGCGGCACAGTGGATCACGGCAAGGTGCCCATCAGAGAATCACCGTGCCATGTGCATCCCAGGCCTCATCCCACCCAGGGGGAGAAAATCCCAACAGCTGAGGTTACAAAAATCCATAAAAAAGAGGAGGGTTTTCCTCAAGGGAAAAAGCTGGTACCTTAAGTCTTTTGGAAATCAGGAACTGGATTTCCTCGGAGCAATGCCTGCCTAGGTACCAATAGATGCACTGAGGAGTTATTATAGCAGTTCTGCTAACGCCATCATAGCAGCTCTTGGAGATGTGGAATTGCTTGTACATCTACATTTTGCATTTGCTTATGAGTGCTTTTTCAGACAGTTTTTTTTTTTTGGGGGGGGGAGCGGGGGCTGGCCTTGATATTGCTTTGGATCGTGAGATTCATAGCATGAATTTGGTGCAATCCCCTTGCAGATCTCTTTAACTGTGATTTTCATAAAAGTTCACCACTCTGATTCCCCCATTTTCTGCAACTCTTTAAAAGTTCCAGCCTAGATCCTCTTCCTAGCTCTTTTCTGGGACCATAAGTCGGGCTGATCAACACTTGACGAAGTGTTTTGAGCCCTCAGGTTAAGAAAGCGCTGTGGCCATGGTTACATGTTTCAGGAGCAGTTTCCTATCACAGCCAAACAAACATCCCATGCCAGGATCCCAGGAATAGTTTCTGACCAGTTTGGTTCCCCAGACTGACTCATCATCATATCAGATAAGTGCTAGAAAGCAGGACTGGGGCAGCCCCACCCAAAATTCTTTTAGATGGCCACAGCACCACAGCCGTGGTGATAGTACAGTGTAAGCAGAGACACTTCTCCTTTTCTTGCTTGCCCGTGCTTGCCTGATGCTGCCCTCCATGATGCCAGCACAAGTATTTGAGCGGTAGCACAGCAAGCTAGATCAGAGGACTGATCCAGCTGAGGAAAACAACCCAATGATGACAAAAAAAGGAAGTATTTTTTCAGCTCCTTGGGTGCCCTGATGGCACAGGGAGAGAAAAGGATGCCTTCAGCCACCAGTGCCACTGAGGGAAGTCTACATACAACAAGCCTCCAAGTCTCGACACAAAGTGGGCCCCCGAAAGTCTGGGGCTGCAGCACAGCTACTGTTGCAGCAGCCTGGTACCACAAAGCCTCACCGGAGCGGCTGGAAGGCTTCATTTGGCTTTATCGAGTGGTCATTTACTCTTCTGCAAAAGGACAACAAATCAAGAAAACCAGCATGTCCTGAGGCATCAACAGAGGGTTCGCTGACACACACTAGTGGTCAACTGCTTTCTCATGTGTCAAATTCACACTTTATTCATGCAGGAGCAAAAGCGCAGAATGCATTTTGGAATCAGAAAACATTTGCTTCTCTCGGTGACATCCCAGTTCATAACTATGTGCTTTACATCTCTTAACTCCTCAGCTACCAGGAAGAAGATTTACTCCTGGCTTAAAACTGTACTGAAGGGGAGAGGATGAGCGGTAAAAATCAGGGTTTAGGATCTAGTAAATCTCGTGGGCAACCTAACTTTTGGAGAAGAACAAGGAGCATAGAAGTACATACCTTTAAATCACATCTCCTGGAGCTTGGATCTCATCCGAGCAGCAATATACATACGCATCCTTATACACAGGCAGTGCTTTTGCTGCAGTATCTTTGCTTTAACATTAGTTTGCTATCCAGTGTCTCACTGCAGCTGAGGCTCATTGTAGCCTCATACCTGACAAATAAGGCAGACTAATGGTCGCTGCTTTCACGGCCAGAGAAAAAAGATGAGAGCGTTAAAGGAAACACAAGAGGTTCCATACACTGCTGGAGCGCTTTCCCCTCTCATTTTGCAGGGGCTCTGATGGCCTTGCAGCACTGTAATTAGGAAATTCATTTCACACTTGATGGTCTGGTTCTGCACAGCTCCACTCAGTCTTCACACCTGCATGGCAAATAAAAATGCTTACTCAGCATGTTACTTGCTAGATGAATGTTTTTCCTCTTCTGAGCTTAAACAAGGATTTAGCATGATCTACAGATAGCAGCTACATTTCACAGAAAAGCATTAAATATTAGAACTGCTCATGTGCAGAGGAACCCTGTGACTTACCTTCAGAAGCCTGCAGGGCTTAGGATCCCAAGGAAAGCTACAAGCACTTTGGAGAAGACTCCTGATGAGAAGAGAAACAGATCAGAGCATGATGAAATAGGGGCAGTCCCCCCCCCAGGGAGGAGCAAACTTGTAGACAGCCTTGGAAGCAACACAAGAAACTTGTACTTGATGTGGAAAGACAAGGGAAGAAAACAATACTCTTATTTCAATCCAGCAGATCATTTAAACATAGGTTTAGCACGCAAGGAGGCCCAACCCAAACTTCTACTTGGTGGGAAGAGACACGCTGGGCTAGAACTTTGTTAGAGCACATCCTCCACTGGGGCTCCACTGCAGAAGCCAACTCTGTGCCGGCATAGCAGAGAAACTGGCTCTGAACACGTAAAAAAGGATTTGCCTACATGAATAAATCTGTCTGCAAAGCTGTGCACGTTTTACCTTTCACCATAAACCCCCTTGGAGTCAATGGAAATTGGTCAGGAGGGGATGCTTCTCACTCAAAAGAGACATCTAAAGCAGCTCAGCTGAACTATGCCCTAAAATTGCCTGCTTCTCTCCCCTGATCAAGCGAGCCAGGGGCAAATCTCCTCTATGACCCACAGGTGTGTAACCACAGGAATCTCACCACCACCACCTGTGTGGCCCCCAGCAGATATTTTATCCAGTGCCTAGATTTTTATTTCTGCAGTGCTCCCAGCCTGTGATAGCTTTCCCTGTTTTCGCTGACGGCCTTACCCTCCCGCGGAGTGCAGAGCGAACCCGCAGTCGCAACAAGCAGAGAGAGGAATGTGACGCAGAGGGAAGCGTTTGGTGCACGCAGCCAGCACTCGCCCGCTTCCAAGGTAGCTTTTGTCACCTATTTGCCTGCCTGATCTCCGCAGTTGTCACAGGCTAAGTGTCAGTTTGCAACAGGCAAACTCTCCCTGGGACAGGGAGAGGCTGATTTTTGAGCCCCAACACAAGCCCCAGCCTCCGCACATACTAACTTTGCGGGAGGCCAACCCATGTGGAGGCAAAGGGTTGGGACGGGCTGCGGAGCGGGGGCACGGGGGAGAGCTGGGGACCGGCACAAGCCTGACGCCGCCTCAGCAGCGAGGTGGGGGACAGGCGTAGCCGGAGTCTGCCACCATACAACCCATAATGCTTTGTGCAAGCAGCAAGTGACAAATGTAGGGCAGAGGAGGTGGCCTGCGACCCCCCCCCCTCCCCGAGCTGATCCTGTTCCGTGGGATGTCGGGGTATGGCAGCTGAGCAGGGCTTAGCTGCCTCCCGGGATTTGGTGTCGATGCGGCAGTACGGGCAGAAATTAGCAGGGCTGAGGATTTTGTCTTTTGGCAGATGCCAGAAGAACCGGAGCAGCTTAGGGAAGAAAAGTGATGACCAGTTGGGTTTTCCCCCTGTTTCTTCAACGTGAAAATGAAGTTTTAGAATTTGGAAATGGAAATTTTGATTTCTAGAAATATGTACAAAATTGGAGGCAGAGCAAACACTAACTAAAAAAACCCATCTCTCTCATTGACTTGCTTGCTCTTTAGGCAGAGGCGACACCCTGCCTGTGGTTCTAAAATACACGTTTCCAATTGTAAAGGGCTCACGGCCATCAGTGTGCCACCTATATTCTTATCAGCAGCAGATGGCACAGTCGAGGAAAATCCTTTTCAGTAATGACCAGCTTAGCTGTCCTCTGGTGAAAGCGTGGTGGGCACAAAGTTCATACCCAAAGTAGGGCCTTTAATTCCCGGTCCCATGTTCTCCGGAGCTCGGCAAACCCGACTTGCTTGCTTTATAGATCCCCCGTAACCCTGAAACCCTCCAGAGCTGAATGAAGCCAGGGTCACCGTGACCTTCCTCCTCCCCTTCCCCGGGGGTTTTCCGAGGCTGCACGGCATCACGCCAGCCCCTTCCCTTCAGCCTGAAACCCCGGGGCTCCTCCACCGGAGCCGCCTGAACCCCGCTTCACCGGCCGTGCCTCCGCACGCAGTGGTTCACCTGCCATCTAGTGGGGTTTCTCCATCCCTGCGGCTGCCTCCGCGTTAATCCC